>NC_091819.1:12750000-13350000 GCF_041296235.1 Equus asinus
ACAAGCTTCTCTTTCTACACCGCATCACTCTCTCTATCCTCAATACCACGTTCCCAACTCCCTTCTCACCTTAGTCAAGTATTTATAGGGTGCTTCAGTGTATTACCTAAGACAGCTTTTTTTTAAGTGAACTTCTGATATTCACTAATTATTGAGAAGAACACTAGAGTGGTTAAAAAGATGGACAAATTCACTATTCACTGAGTGATGTTCGGCAAGTTCCTAAACCAATCTGTACCTCATTTACCATCCATCTCCCATATAAATGGGACGCAATAATACTCCCTACGGGGTTGCTATATTTCTCTCTTTCTGTCTATATATATATATATGTAATATTTATAAAATACATATAAAATGTTTATTGATCTGCTTATCTATGTTTCCATATCTATATTTATTTATCAAATCTTGTTTTCTAAGTTTTTAACTTAGTAATACTATAAACAAATGGTTATTGACTGAATATTTTTATTACCTATGGATTATGTATTACCTTATATTTTGTATGTATACACATGTACGTATTTCTGTGTATACAAACACATATATGTGTACAAATATATTGTCTACAATATATATTTTATGTTGCATATTTATATATTGTATACAATATGCATAATTTTTATACATTGATTCTATATATGTATATATCCAGTTTATAGAATATGTGTAATATAATTATTCTGTGTACATATACACATTCAATACGCATATAGTTACTATATAAATAATTATTATATTCAAACTACAAAAGTAAAATTTCAAATTCATTGAATTTTACAGATGAAAAGGCCTCACCCAGTCTCCTTAGATTACAGATAAAGAAATTGAAGTCTCCAAAATTGAAAGTATCGTTTAAAGTTAATAACAGGGATAAGCCTAAACCCTAAGTCCTGATTCTAGCTTGATGTTCTTGCCACTTCAACATCCTATTTCATCCAAGAGATTCTAATAAGCTGTTCCTGGAAACTCCCAACCCCAGTAGCTTTAAACTAGACGATTTGATTGTTGGCTGTATTTTAAAAGCCATCACTTTTGCTTGAGGTGTCACCTAACACAAATTATTTCTTATTGGCGTTACACAGAAAATAACGCATACTATAAAAATTGCTTATAGGTTGTTATATTACACTAAGTAAAAAATGTGTGAAAATATTAACGTGCTTAATTGCTCTTGTGTTTTTAATCGTTCTGGCTTTTTAACTATAAAATGCATCATTTCACCACCACTACAATTCCTTGTCAGGCTAGACACATACACAGGTTAGTGGATATCCTGATGCTGAAAACGTACTGTAGAATTTTTTCGTTTAGCACATAATTATTGAGTGCTTGCTTCTTAACAGGACCTTATAACGTGGCAATATATGACAAAATTAATATTTCCAGTATTCCTCTAAAATTATCACTACTATAATATTCAAGTGCATTTGACTCATTAATTTGTGGAAAGTGGCACTTTGTATAGCCTGCTGTTTTTCTCTCAGTGACTAGGGAGGACTAAATATATTAACAAAAATAAATTAAGCCTTTTAAAATGCACAAAATCCCTGAGGAGTTTAAATCAGAGTCTCTAAAATATGATCTATAAAAGAGAATTCTGACATTCACGTATATGTCATTATAAAATCAAAGCCTTCACACATGCAATTATGCCATTTTAAAATATAGACAACTTTTAGCAAAACTGCTTTTTCAGTCTTGCTTTTAACATGAATATATTATTTTATATTCATTTTACATAAATGTACATATCAAAATAGAAGGAATGATGTAAAAAAATTATATGATTTTCAGCCCTTGTGGAAGCTAGGAGAAAAATAAGCCCTTTGAAAATCTCAACAGTTTTCACAGTATTGTTTATTATAATCCCTAATGTCTTATTCTTTTCTCTATACCAGATATTCTTGTAGGGCAGTATTTTTCCTTATAACCAAATAAGATATATCTTTAAAACTCATTCAGCAATATTTACTGCTTAGTAACAGAATATGATCAACATTGTTAACATTTATCATATTACCTCAGATCTGTATAAATTAAACAGCTGTTCCTGAGATCCTGAATATTTCTTCACAAACTCTGACTTGTTTTAAACGACTTTTACTCTAAGTCTCCTAAATTGTCATAAAAATTAGACTGATTCTCTGCCCTTCTGAGACGAGGATATAAAGGCCCATCCATCATGGTGTATCTAATTAAGAAACTAAGTTAAGAGGTGTTTGAACAAGATATCTGAAAATCTCAGGGGACCAGACAATTGAATTGGTATTTCAGACATATCAAATTAGTTAATGATTTGGGAATCTTTATTCTGCAAGAGTATGTAAATTAAAAAAGAATAATGAAATTCATTAAAGCTTGGTATCAGGGTAGAAGAAGGACCCTGTGTACCACCGCATGTAATTATAAGCACCTGCTCCATTCAGATAGGACAGGAGAGTGGGAAAACAAAGAAGCAATTTGAACAGATTACCTTTTATATTGGACATAGATAATTATAATTATTTTTCTTCATATTTTTAGGGTATCTTTCTCATAATTGACAAATCCATATTTGGTAACCAGGCTTGTATTACAATTCCTCTTCACCATATGAACTTGTCAGATAAATGCCTTGCCATTCAAAATGACAACAGATATTGAATTTTCTCTTGAAATTTGACAAAATATTTTATTTATTCTGTCAGCCTATTTTGATACTGAAAGAGGCAGAAGAATAAAACCATACTCTTTATTCAAAAGCATGGAGTAAATGGAATATTAAATCTTACCCAATAAATAACTGGACTGGAATATGAATTCAAAATGCAAACAAAACCTCTTTTCACGTTCCAAAGCAGTGTACTCATGGTTCTTTTAAAGCAAATAAAATGAGAATGTAACCAATGATAATATAATTTTGTTAAATAAAGTAAAAACAATAATTTCTTCCATTTTTAACATTTCTGGTTGCCCATCCAAAAACATTCATTTTGTTGTGCATCATTTTAGAAACTTAAAACTCTGATGACTTATAAAAAGTGTTTTCAAAACTTGGGCACTTGTAGGGGCTGGCCCTGTGGCCGAGTGGTTAAGTTCACGCGCTCCGCTGCAGGCGGCCCAGTGTTTCGTTGGTTCGAATCCTGGGCGCGGACATGGCACTGCTCATCAAACCACGCTGAGGCAGCGTCCCACATGCCACAACTAGAAGGACCCACAACGAAGAATATACAACTATGCACCAGGAGGCTTTGGGGAGAAAAAGGAAAAAAATAAAATCTTTAAAAAAAAACAAAAAAAACGGGCGCTTGTAGAATATGCCCGAGTTATAAAAATAATCCTCTTTTCCTAGACTTTTGTGTATGCGAAGACTGTAGCATATAAAAACTAAATCTTAGTTTGAACCAGTGATACTCCACTTAAAGTTATAGCATTCCAGGGGATTGTAGAATACTAGCAAATTCCCTCCCAATACCTCTCTCCTCCATTCCCCTGCCTTGTTATTCCCTCCAATCCAGCAACCTCTTTGGTACATATTTGACTTTTATGAAATTTCTGCCTCTAATTATTAATCTTAGTAGCACAGAAAATTGTAAACATTTGAAAAATAGCATTTATTGTATTCATGAAATGAATATTGGAATCATGCAATCGTTATAGGTCAAAATCAAAAAGGATGAGAACAGGCTTAAGTATTCATGTCTCAATGGGATTCTCAATAAGATGGAACGCATTCAAAGGAACACGTTAACAGTAAAACTGGAAACAAATATTCCAAAGATAGTAACAGTATTTATAAAGGAAAAAATTTCCTCAAAAAAACCCATAAAGGGCATAAACAAAGTTTTATGAGTAAAGATGTCCATTGCAGTGTTGTTCCCAGTAGTGAGAATGATGCGAAAACAGCAGAGGGAATGCATAAATATAGTGATAAATCCACCAACTGCAATATGCTAATTAAACAGGTTTTAGAAGAATGTTGAATGACGATGGTGTGCCAGCATCACATGCTTATTGCATTGCTCACGTTGCCTTGAAAACACTAGAATACATGTTTACCCTTTAAAGATATTATTTTCTTTGTGTTTCTTTGAACAGGTGATGTTTTTTCAAAGGGGGCAATGCCACCATGAGATGAGGTAATAAGATAAAGCTTTGTCAGAAGAATCTCTTTATTGGATAAGGTTAGCAAACTAATGCTGTCAGAGATTGTATTACACCGTCCCTTGTGCGTGCTTGTACTGCGATTTTCAGGAAAGATCATTTCAGAGAAGTAAAGAATAAATTGCTGCATTCTCTCTCCAAAATCCTTTTCGAAATAGATTTGACACTTGAGTGATTACATCTCTAATGGAGACCGTGATAGAATATGTGAGATTAAAAACTCAACAGCTTCATCCACAAGGCACTGAACAAAAGGGGTCAACAGAAACACGGAACCCCCCCAAATCAAACCTAGATAACTAATCAACTTAACTCTGCCCTCAATATATAGAGGTTAAGATCTGTGCCTCCCACAGTCTTTGTTGTTCGGGTTTCAAAACCCTATAGTTATTCCTCCTATAAAGATCTTATCATTTTGCTCAGGAACTTGGAGTCTAAAATTAGTAACATCTGAATGTAGGAAAGTATACTTGTAGAAATAAAACTTTCTGATTCTTCTTAAACTTCCAAAAGAGCTGTTAGAGGAAAATGTGCGAAGAATAGTACTTGCCAAGTTATTGTTTAATTTAGACTTTGAGATTTAGAACCTCAGAGGAGATAACTAAACAGTGAAATGATGAAATATCAAACACTAATATTGTATTCTATTATAATTTGCACATGGTTAGGCTCATTCCCACATTTTACTTTACAAAATTATAACTGCAAGCATGTATCCCATATGGGTAAATAAGACATGCCACAAATCAATTATCTTCTGAAAAGATACTCAAAGATTCTATTTCCCATCTAAAATTCTATCCTTCAGCTAGTTAGCCTTACAAATAAACATTATTAACAAATAGAATTTAGATAAAGAAACAAGATGTCCAGCAAAATGATTTAACTCAGTAATAAAAAATATTGCAATCTGTTTCTTGTTTATTGTGGTCAGAGTTCAGATATTTTTATGTTCATTTCAGTATTTTGGTTGCCAGAATTCTGAAGAAGTAGAGTTGTAATTCTTTCTGATCATTGTTTTTATGCCCCTCCAGACACTTCTGCACACGGTTTCTTCTGAGATTACAACTGAAGGTATGCATACTAATTACTCCCAATCTTGTCTTTCATTGTGAGTATTAACCAAATGTATAATATCAGCCCTCCCAGTCTTCTCTCCCCAGAAAAGGTATCTTTTCTTCCATTAGAGCTGTATTTTTAAACAAAGACCTCACTTCGGAATGACGGGAAATATTTGTTTGTTTGTTTATACATTATAGATACCTAAGTACTAACCTTGACCTACCAAATCAGTACCTTGGATGGAGAGGGGTCAACATGTGTATTTTTCAACAACCCTTGGTTAAGAAATCATGCTGTAAAGAAGAGAGATAATTGTATGCTCTTCTTAGCAGCTAGAGTTTCCTGCTGCTGTTGTCTCTGTTGCAGCTTGCTCTGCTGCCAGAGTACCTCTTTCAGTAACAGGTATGGCAGGTCCACTGCTGGCAAAAGCTGAGACGAGTGCCAGCATCCTAGAGTTAGGGTCTTTATTGATGCTGTTGCTCTCTTCACACCATTAATTCTGGCCTGAGGCCAAAAAAAGGATCCTTTTAAAAAATGAGATAATTTTCAAAATCAAAGAGTATTAACCTCTCAGTCCTAATTTACAGTGTAACATCACAGTGAATAAAACTTCCCATCACACAGTAACAGCTGCTTGCTTGTACTAGAGTCAAGCATTGGGTCTACTCAAGAGAACAGGAAAGGAGGCAAATTTCCCACAAATGTCCAATAAGCAGTGAATGCTGAAGCCAAGAGTCATGACAACAGTCCACAGTGCAAGTCTGTGTGACTCAAAAACCAAAATGGGGAAACACACCAAGAGGAATGAGTCTAAGAGTGTTAGCTGGTTACTATAATTGACGTTTGTCATATTCGTGATCACCTCTGAAATAGTGTTTCCACAACTGCAGGAATTTCTGTGAGTCTGTCTCTCACAAATAGAAACCAGATTTCTAATTCTCCGACTCTCTGGCAAATAAAAGGCGGATATGTGATCCACACCCTGTCAATCAGACACGCAATAATTTGGTTTATAGTAGGTGACTGGTGGCAAAGACTTCGTGCAAAAATCCAGTGTTGCTAGGATGGTTGGTAACAGAGCACAAGAAGAATATGAGGAGTTGAATGATTGATTAATTTGCTGAGGCAGAAGTGGAATGGGTGCTGGGAAGTGGTTTTATAAAGGTAAACATCTTTCATTTACGCGTGATGATGGAAAGTGCAAGACCAGCTGTTTCCTCGAGAGGCTGGTTCTCTGGTGGGACTTGGAGAAGTGTGTCTGGAGGACGAGAATAAAGATTATTCCTGGGTACTTTCTACATATCGAGCTCTTCCGAATATTCTTTAATAAATCCCATTTTTACATAAATGAGGCAAAGTGTATTTTATCATTGCAAGTAAGTTCCCAGAGCATACATAAGTGGGATTGTAAGCTGTTACAGGTAACATATCTTCAATACATGAGAGAATTGCACTTGGTTATCTGGTCAGGTCAATCCTGAAGACAGTAAGAATTCGGCTAGCGTGAGACTATCACATGGCATACAATGGCAAAATAAATAAATACACTTCCTATAACCGCTTTGAATAAAATGCATGTGGAGAACCAGGCTGTAGGGGGACCAAGAGGCTATTCAGATAAATTGTAGAAGAGTGATGGATTGATTTCATGCTTTTAATTGTGCAGGAAAACTTAGATAAAATGAATGATATACTCAAAACCCTAAATTCTAAGATCAAGGCATAGTCTGAGAACCATGAGATTTGTATAAGCATTCTAAGCAATCTCTTAATATTTGCTGCCGGAACATTAATGCAGCCAAAAATTAAACTAACATTTGATTCTGTGAATTGCTGGAGTTCAATTTATTTTTTATATAACCATTTACCAGATTTCTTAAGGGAAAGTTAGGGCATTTTTAGAAAAGAAAATATATAGTTCTATGGACTTTATGGAATGGAATGAAGACATTTGAGAAGATGCAGATGATTCGTTTCCCTGAATCCGCAAACTTCACTGAGCCTCCCTTGCTAACCTCTTGCTCTGCATTATGAAGATGTTCCTACCTTGTTTTAAGATCCTGTAAAAATCCCTGCCTGAGACAGTTACCTGGAAAGAGGAATCCAATTTTTCTTCTGTCCCACCCTCACCACCTCACCTTGCTAAACTGATAAATAGAGTCAAATCCCAGCATGAGCTTGGTGTGAGGGAGGTAGCGCTTAAAAAGGCAAACTAAGAAAAAGCTTTCACAGCAATATACACATTTGTAAGATTTTTCCAATCAGTTTGCCATACATCCATGGAAGATATGGGACAGGAGACTCTAAGGATGCTAGACACAAGAGGGAGAAATACAGTTTTAGATGAGATTGAAATTGCTGATATGGATGCAACTGCCAGATAGTCTCAATGTGTTAGCACAAAGTTCTGCAAGTAATTGATTAACATTGCTTAACTGAAAGCTGAACTCATTTGTGACTTTGCTAAATGAAACTAAAATGATAGAATTCCTCCATATAATGTGGAGAGTTAGAAATGTTAGAATGGATGTATTATGTGCAACATTTTTCCCAACACTTAGCTATGGTCACAGAAAGCCACAGAAAACAGTTTTATCAAAAAGGCATTGATAAAAACATCAAAGAAGGGAAGAGTAGTATCTCAAAAGTAGTATGGTGGCTGTTTTGTTAACATGAGGAAGGTAGATGGATGATGAGATTTCCACGGAAAAGGATTCTTGAGAATAATTAGCATGTTTTAACTTCAGAGTGAAGTGTGCTCAGTCACAGTAATAAGTAGCGGGGGTCTTTGGAAGTGTTCGCTTGATCAAGGGATCTCTATGATAAAGATGGATGGTCAGACGCTGAACTATTAATCTTTACCGCTTCTCCAAAATAAAACAAATAAATAAAAAACTATCTCTAGTAAATGGAAACCTCACTCAAACCACCAAGATAGTCACAATTTTTAATTTAATTTTCAAATGTAAGTCAATTCACAGAATAAAAATGCAATGAAAGAAAACTCTAATTTCAACTCTGACACGTACTGAACACACTACTAAATAAAACATGGGCCAAAGAAGAAGTCTCAAGAGAAGTCAAAAATACTTTGAGTTAAATGAAAATGAAATACAAGTTATCAAAATTTGTGGGATGCCAAAAAAGTGTTGTTTGCAGGCAAATATGTAACATTGAATGCATATATTAGAAAAGAAGAAAGATCTAGAATCAATAACTTAAGTTTTTACCTAAGCAAACTATAAAAAGAACAATTTAAGCCTAAAGCAAGCAAAAAAAAAACACAATTAGAGTAGAAATAAATGAAACTGAAAAACAAAATATCAATAGAGAAAATCAATGAAACTAAAAGTAGCTTCTTTGAAAAGATCAATATAATGTATAGTAATCTAGCCAGGCTAACCAAGAAAAACAGAAAGAAGACAGAAATTCCTAATATCACAAAGGAAAGAAGAATCATCACCACTTGTCCCTTTGATATTACAAGTATGATAAAGGAAAATTATGAAAACTCTATGCCCGCAATGTGATAATTTAGAGGAAATGGACCAATTCCCTGATAGACATAAACAACCAAAACTGACATAGTAAGAAATATACAATCTGAATAAACCTATATCTAGTAAAGAAATTGAGCCAATAATTAATAACTTCCAAAAGAGAAAGCACCAGGTACAGATGGTTTTCCTGGTGAATTTTACCAAATATTTGAAAAGAAATGATACCAATTCTCTACAATTTTACCCAGGAAATAGAAGTAGCGAGCCACTTTCTAACTTCTTCTATTAGATCCGCATAACTCTAATGTCAACATGAGATAAAGACATTATAAGAAAGGAAAATCATAGAACTTGTCTCAAAAAAATAGGAGCAAATATCCTCAACAAAATATTAACAAATCTAATCCAACCATGTAAAAAATGAATTCTATACTTTGCCCAAGTGGGATTTTTTTTTAAGTATACAAGGCTTGTTCAACATTTGAAAATCAAGTAATGTAATCCATAGCCTCATGAGGCTAAAAAAATAAAAATAATATGATCATATCAATTAATGCCAAAAAAGTCATTCTACAAGATCCAACACCTATTCATGATAAAAATGCTCAGCAAATTGCACATAGAAAAGAATTGCCTTAATCTGATAAAGATCATCTACAAAACACATATATCCAACATCATCCTTAATGATGAAAAATTGGATGCTTTCCCGCTAAGATTGGGAACAAGTCAAGGATGTCCTTTCTCACCACTCCTATTCACCGGTGTAGGAAATCTGAAATAATGCATTAAGAAAAGAAATGATATACATATTTGGAAATAGACATGAAACTGTATTTGTTCACATACAACATGATTACCTATGTACAAAAATCTCAAAGAATAGACCAAAGACTGAAATTAATGAGGAAATATAGCAAAGTTATAGAACATAACATTAATATATGTAAGTCAATTGCTTTGTCAATACTGCAGCAATGAGCAATTGGAATTTGAAATGAAAAACACAATACTGTTTAGATAGCACCAAAAAATGAAATGCTTTACTATAAGTCTAACAAAATATATCTAGGACCCAGATGCAGGAAACTGCAAAGCTCTTATAAAAAAAATCAAAGAATATATAAATAAATGGAGAGACATTCCATGTTCATGGATTGAAAGACTAAATATTGTTAGATGTCAATTCTTCACCAATTTTCCTATGTATTTAATACAGGCCAGATCAAAATACCAGTAAGCTATTTTGTGGATATTGGCAAACTGATTCTAAAGTTTATTTGGAAAGTCAAGGGGCCAGCTTCGTGGCTGAATGGTTAAGTTTGCATGCTCTGCTTTGGCAACCCAGGGTTTCACCAGGTCGGATCCTGGGCACAGAGCTAGGACCGTTTATCAAGCCATGCTGGGGCAGTGTTCTGCATAGCAAAACTAAAAGCACTTACAACTAGAATATACAACTATGCACTGGGGGGCTTTGGAGAGAAGAAGAAAAGAAAAAGCAAAAATGATTGGCAACAGATGTTAACTCAGTGTCAATCTTTAAAGATAAAGAAAAAGAAAGGCAGAAGGCCCAGAATAACCAACGTGATACTGAAGAACAAAGTTGGCCGAATTACACGAACCTGATTTCAACACTTGCTACAAAGCTACATTAATCAAGACAGCATGTATTTATGAAAGAATAAACACATCAATCAAAGGAACAGAATAGAGAGGCCTGAAATAGACCCACATAAAAATAGTCAACCAGCTAAAATTGCAAAGGCAATTCAGTGAATAAAAGATAGTCTTTTCTATAAATAGTAGTGTAAAAATTGGATGTGCATATGCCAAAAAATAAAAATAAATAAGAATCTGGAAATAGACCTTATGCCTTTCAAAAAAGTTAACTCAAAATTGATCATAGACCTGATCGTAAAATACAAAACTATAAAATTTCTAGAAGATAACATAGGAGAAAATCTGGGTGTGCTTGAATTTGGCAATGAGTTTTCAGAAATAACACCAAAAGCATAATCCATGAGGGAAAACACGTTGAATGTATTAAAATTAAAAACTACTCTGTGAAACAGCCACTTTTGAAGACAGTTCTACCATTTTTTACAAAATGCATCATATTCTTATTATATAATCTGCTAATGGTGCTCCTTGATATTTACCCAAATGCGCTGAAAATTGATGTCACCACGAAATCCCACACAGGGTATTTATAGACACCTCATTCATAATCACTAAAAATTGGAAACAAGATGCCCTTCAATAGGTGAATGGTTAAACACACAGCACTTCCATACAAGGCAAGATTATTGAGACAAAAAGAAATGAGCTATCTAGACATGAAAAAACTTGGAAGAACCTTAAATGCATGTTGCTGAGGGAAAGAAGACAGTCTGATGGGTACATACCGGACGATTTCAACTACGTAACATTCTGTAAAAGGTAAAACTACAGAGGCCATAAAAAGATCAGTGGTTTCCAGGGGGTTAGCATAGCAGGGAAAGAAGGCAGGTGAAGCACTGATGAAACACAGGGGACTTGGGGGCCACTTGAAACTATTCTATACAACACTGTAATGGTGGACATTATGCATCTGTCAAACCCGTATAACTGTATGACCCAAAGAGTGAACCCTAATGTTAACCATGGCCCTTGGTTAATAATACCAATATGTCAATATTGATTCATCAATTGTAACAAATGTACTAATGTGTGCAAAGGAGGTATATGGGAACTCCGTACTTTCTGCTCAATTTTTCTGTAAACCTAAAACTGCTCTAAAAAATGAATCTATTAATTAAGAAAAAAACTATTAAACTCAAAAAGATATGGAGAAACCTTAAGTGTACACTGCTAAATAAAAGAAGCCTGTCTAAAAAGTCTGCATAGTGTATGATTCCAACGAAACGACTTTCTGGAACAGTTACAACTATAGAGATAGTAAAAATATCAGCGGCTGCCAGGGGTTTGGGGGATGGTGGGAAAGAAGAAGAGGTGAGGCACGAGGGATTTTTAGGGAGTCAACTCTTCTTGAAGTCATTGTAATGGTGAAATCTGACATTATGCATTTGTCAAACCCACGGAAATTTATAGCACAAAGAGTGAAGCTTAATGTGTGCAAATTTAGAAGAACCATTGAGGAGTTTAAGGAATCCCAGCAAAGAATATAGACTCTGACAAGACAATTGAACTGTATTAGAAATTCATGAAACAACCTCACTGAAGGAGGTAGGAGAAAAGGTGCTGACCTCAGTAATCTTGGAAATGAATTGAGTCTGTAAGTGAAAAGCAAAAAGAACTGAGCATAAGCACTTTACTCGACCAATAAAATATCCCAAGGGCATATGGGTTAACAATTTTGATACTGCTATATATGTATACTGAAACTGAAAAATTATCTATATTGATGACAAAGTGGAAGCCAGATTTCTCACTTTTTGAGTTAGAATTTACAGATAAGCAAAGACAGAAGGCCAGAATGATCCGTGTGGTGATGAGTTAAAGTTGGAGACATCATTATGTACTCATGTTTAATTTAATATAGATGCAGATGGTGAGATTTAGATGTTTAGAGATATGTGTACATACATAGGTTAGTATACACATGTATTTTCTTGCTCAGGTAGCTGAGAAGACCTAAAAGAGACAACACCCCAGTAGCAATGAGCACACCTTTGATGAAAATTGGATAAACAAATACAGTCTTCAGAAGATATTCCCCAGTGTTTATTTTTAGTTTATATTAAGGTTTCTATATTTATTCAAGTAAAGTCTAGGAAATGTTCCTTAAATCTGAGGTACTCCATACGAACGAATTTATTTCAACGGGTAAGCTTTAAATCCTGTATCATGATACCAGAAGAATACCATACATCACGAATAATAATATGATTTCTAATGAGGTAATAATGCTCAGTAGTTTATGTGCCAAGCACTGTGTTACTCACATGAAGAATGGGGATGAAACATAAAGAGATCGTACCCTCATCTAGTTTGCAATGAGTAGAGGAGACAAGAACACATGCATATAAAATTAATACAATAAAGAAAGTGGTAAATTAAATGTCAAGAAAAATATAGTAAAAAGCTATGGAAGAACAAAATAGATATAAATTACCTTCAGAAAAAGGAATCAAGGAAATCTTCCTTAATGGTAGTATTTGATCTGGCATTTGATCTAGTAATTATGAATGAGTAATATCAAGCTTGAGGATTTATTTTCCATCTTGAGTGTGATTACATCATTGTTTTCGTTTTGTTACACATTCTATTGAAAGGCTTCTTTATCAGAACAAAATTCATGCATCGAGGTGTTTTGTTTTTGATCTATAAGATGATTCATTGTGTAACAGTTATCAATTTGCATAACAAACCACCCCAAAGTAAGTGGCTTAAATAAATACCTTTGACTTACCTCAGTATTCTGTTGATTGGCTGTGTGCTTCTTCTGACCTGACCCAGCTTGGGTGATGGGCTGAGCTGTCTGATGTATTCTTGGTCAGCTGGTAAGTGGTTGGTGGCTAAAAGATCTGGATGGCCTCGCTCTGCCCAGTGGCTGGCAGGCATCTTAGTTCTCTTCTGTCTGGTGTCTTATCCACATCTGTAGGCTAGCTTGGCCTGATTCACATGGTGGTCTTAAGAATGTAAGCAGAGGAAGTCCCTTTATTGCACAAGTCCTTCTAACCTTCCTTTGCATCACATTTTCTGATGTCTCATTGGCTAAAGCAAGTCACATGGTCAGACCAAAAATTAAGAGGTGGAGAAACAGACTTCACCTCTAGAAAAGCTGCCACATTGCGGAAACCATGAGCGTAAGAATGGGGAGAATCTGCGCCATTTTTGCAATATCATCACACAAGATTTCTTGGAAAATAATTGCTGAATAAAAAATTGAAAACTTGGGCCTGTATATGCTTTACATGCTCATATTTACTCTTGATAATATAACAAAAGGCTATTGAAGCTTTTAGAGGTATTGTGGAAAATAAATATGACAAATCTCCTGTATATAATAAATGAAATAACATGTTATGTTTGTGAAAAAATTACTTGAAAATATTAAATTCACCTCTGATTCTAATCTTACATGTACAAAAAAATAAAAACACTGAAATTAAAGATAAATATGATCAATATATTAATAATATATTCTCTCACTTAAATTTTGTTGATCCTGTTCTATGTGTCTATTGGAAATCACATTAATGTACTGTCAAGGAACTTAGTTAAATATGACTTTTTACCTGCGAATTCTGAAAAGACCTCTGTTCACTGTATGATGCTTTAATTTAGGAAGCAGAATCTTAACTTGGATCGTCTGGTCTAAATGTCAGCATTTAACAGTTCGTCTGGAAGGTTCTTTAACTTAATATTTGATGCAAATATCAAAAGAATTTGTTGAAGATGATAGAATCTAATCTATTAAAACTTCCTAGTTCATAATACAGTTATATATAACAAAACCAGATATGCCATACCTTATCATCTCTAATTCTTCCTGCTGAACTGTGGCTGTGGGAATAGCATCTCCTGTTCAGTCTGAATTCACCTCCTAGTGCCCCGTATTGCTCTTAATCCAACCAACTGCTCTAGAATGTGAGTTTATCTGAAAGATCATTCTTTTTTTTGCGAGGAGGGATTCGCCCTGAACTAACATCTGTTGCCAATCTTTCCTCTTTTTTTTTTTCTTTTCTCCAAAGCCCCAGTGCATGGTGGTATATCTAGTTGTAAGTCTTTCTAGTTCTTCTATGTGAGTGGCTGCCGAAGCATGGCAACTGACAGACAGGTGGTGTGGTTCCAAAGTGAACCCCAGCCACCAAGGTGGAAAGTATGGAAATTTAACCACTAGGCCATTAGGGCTGGCCCAGCAAGATCATTCTCAATTATTCTTGTTTGTGTCTATGCACTCGTTCAAAGTGTGTTCCATAAGTACTGAGTGCTGATCACTGGCAGGCTATGAGAGGGTTTATTCCCCTCAACATGTTATTTAAAATGTTGCTCATGGCCTTCAAATGGTAAACCTCATATCTCAGTGCTCTACAAACTTTTGATCACATTCCCTTATACTAAGAAGCTTTTAGCATGTGTATATTTCATTTTTAGATTATATACATGTTCTACTGCTATTCGCTAATATTTCCATGAACACTACAAACTTGGAATATCATTCAATAATTATAATTTTAGAAGTAAATTGATTTTTCTCATAATCTTCTCATTTTGTATGTTGTGGCTTATTTCTTGGCACCGTTGTTGTTGTCACCATCCAATGAAGGGCTTGTATTAGGTACAGGAAAGTGAAAATGTTGCCATTTTTTAGTTGTTTGTTAATACTCAAAACTATCTTTTTTTTGTCATTTCTTTCCATGAATCTTTTCAAGCACACGCCCATTTGGGGGACCAGTTTAGTTGGAACCCATGTGATATGTTTGGAATATTTATTAGTTTTTAAATCTTTGTAGGAATCTCATCTCCTGCTTGGAATTTGAATTGAAACTAGAAATGGAACCAATTATTATCAGTGCTATTTTTTGAACGCCTAGCATATGCTTCATATACTTTATCTTCTTTGAGTCTAAGCTCAACCCTATGCAGCAAGAATTAGTCACAGTTTTACAAATGAGGAGATAGAACTTGCAGATAGATCATTAACTTCATCAAAGTACACAAGCTGGTAAAGTAATGTAGCAGAGCCGGGATTCAAATCTGGATCTGTCTAAACAAGAAAATCACTGTTCTTTACACTATACTGACAATTATTTGATGTCTCTAAACATCTTTCAGCAACATTACCTTAGACATTTCCAGATACAGTTAGAAAAATGTGAGACATTAGAGGTACAGAAAAAAAGAGAAGGAAATAGCACCAGCCCTTAAGAAGCTGAGAATCTTAGAAGGAGTCAAATAAATATGTACAATAAATGTAATATAATAAACATAGAAAGAGATAAGTCCTAGGTAAAATGGAAGCACCCAAGATTGGTATTTAATCTAACAAAGAGCTAGAAAATAGTCCAGTCGATATGAGTAAGAATGCATTCCAAGCAGATGGAGGGAAATGGGAGTGAGAATTAAGCATGTTAGAGCACCACACAGAATTCATCAGCCTCAAATGTTTTAGTAGGATGCTCACAGGGGATCCAAGGTAAAGAGGGGCAAAAGATGAGGTTGGAGAAAATGAAGGCCGGTTCATAAAGAACCTTCTATGGCATACTAAGGACATCAGATTTTATCTTGAATTGTCCTGAAATCTATTGAAGGATTTTAAATAAGAAGTTACTTCATCAGATTATTTCTTTTAAAAAAATCACTGTGTAAAGTAATGTGATGATTGTATCAAAGCAGGAACACAAGTTGGGAGATATTTTAGAAATCCAGGCTAGATGTGTTCTAAGGCAGAGGCATGATGTCTGAAGAATAGGAAAGGAGGAATAAATCAAGGAAATAGAATTTTTTTAAAAAATTCAATCCCTTATAGGGTGATATATATAGAACTACAGAATACAACGGGAAGGTAGAACTTGATTAGATTTTAAGTTTATTACGGGATAGGCTGTGAAGTGTTGCAGTGATATTCAAATGTGGATAAATATTTGAAGAAATAAATGAAGAAATGAATGAATGAATGAACGAGATGCCTAGTCGGCAATCAGACATGCACCAGGATTCCACAGAATATTCTGAGCTTCACAGAAAATGTTGGTTGTTATTAAGCTATTAGTGGCAATTCCATTAACTTGAGTAAGAGCAATCTATCAAGGAAAATTATTGAGTGTTTACTATGTACCGGGTACCATTTTAGCTGCTTTATGCATATTTCCTCATTTAGTTCTTATGACAAATCCTATAATTTTACAGACAAAGAAATGGAACAATGAAGCTAATACTTATGTAGATAAAAGCCATTTAAATAGTGGTTTGCTTCTTTTCATACCTGAGTGAATTTAGCTTTCTGAATATAACAAATATCACTACTATCATGGAGAATTTGGCCTGGGCTTACTTAGCTTCTTGGGGGACTTCGAATCTTCTCATAAAACAATCAATTTATAGAAATTGTGAAGCTGGAAAAATATTTGGACATAGAAGTCATTGTCAATGAGCAGTGTGCCATCTTTTATTTGTTTTACTGCCTTTTATTAAGAATATGATTGTTCACAAATTGTACAAATATATTTTCACTTATTGAGAGAGAGACTTGGATATGTAGGTTAGTAAATTTTACGTGATCTATATAGTTGTTTTTACTCTCTGTCGTTGTCATAACGTCTAAGAATTAAGGGGTATAATTCCTGTTACTTAACTCTCCTGATATTTGGTCCACCAAACGTAATGACAGTTCTTTCTCTTCCAAAAGAGGAAAAGAAGCAAAGGGCAAAGACTGATGTTGGAAGAAACTTAAGAGCAGGAGATATCACAGCTGAGGAGTATAAAGTTAGAAATAAAAGCGACAGAATAGCAGATTCTATAGCCTCACAGAGATGAGTTTGCTTTCAAAGTAGAATATTTCCCATGATAACAGACAGGAGAATGCTATACCCTCATGGTTCCCAACCTGGGGCAAAGTTGTCCCACAGGGGACATTTGTCGGTGTCTGTAGACATTTTTCACTGTCATAACTTGGGGAGGGAGTACTACTGATATCTACTGGGTAGAAGCTAGAGATGCAGCAAAACATTGCACAGTGCACAGAACAGCTCCCACAACAAATAATTATCCCATCCCAAATGTCAATAGGTCTGCTGTTGAGAAACCCTACTGTAGCCCCAAGGTTCAATTTGAAAATAATTTGAATAAATGTGCAGTCCAAAATAAATAACTGACTGTCATCAAAACCTTTTCAGCCAGAAAATGTAGTTGCTTTAGAAAGTTTGTCATAATCCTTTGTGAATTATACCACAAAAGAGAGAAAAAAGATCATTAGAAACCAATGGAAATGAAACCATCGGGTGATACACTGATAGTGAAAACAGTTTCTGCCTCCAACAAAAACTACTTTATTATTTTGTTAAATTATAATTTTTAATTAAAGTTTAGAAAATAAGTTTGAAGAAGATGAAGTCAAGAATGATTCACGTGTTCTTTTATTAAGAAATAATATGATCACAGAGACTGAAATTCAATAAGTAGAGCAGCATGTGTGTGAGAAATAATTGCAATAAACTTACTTGTACATCAGTAAAGTAATTATATTCAGAAAGTTGCATTCTTGTTTTTCTTCAAGTCCGGCTATTCATTTCCAATTGGAAATAAACCATGCCCCAATCCCTTGGACAAGAAACGAATAAAAACAGCTTTGCAGGAGACCACCATCTATTGTAAAAACTACTTGTTTCTCCACAGATTGCAAATAATAGAGAATGAGCAGAAGAGTGATTTCTTTTTTCTGTATCTAGTTATTAGATTATGGTAAGTGGTTGTGAAACAGCTGTTCCTGGGATGGAGGCTTTGGGCTGAGGGAATAATTGCTGCCAGAAAAGGATGCTTATGGTGAAGTATAAGTAGACATGGCTCTTCAGGCAGGACCATTGTGGTGCAACAATGATTCCGTCTAGGTGCCGAGATGCAGGGGAACAATATTCAGACAACAGAGGTGCATTGTTTGTTCCAATCTTTAACCTCCTTTATTAAAAGCAAAACTGTAGAGATTATAGTTCTCTAAATATATTCATCACATTAGAAAGACTGAGCTATGATCATGTTAAAATATTGAATTTTCCTATCTATCCATCCATTCGTCCACCCATCCATCCATCCATCCATCCATCCATCCATCCATCTATTTTTGCTTTTAGCCACACAAATGAGAGACTCTGCAATTACTTCCAGAGTCGTTTTTTTCTCTTGAGTGCTAGCAAATGGAGAACTTTTTCTTTTGAGGGGTGGGGTAGTATGGCTCTGCATTTTACTTGCCTTACATTCCATCAAGGTTATAAAGGAGGAAGAGAGGTTTATGTGACTAGAGAAACACAGAGCCATCTCCTTTATTGCAGTAGGAAAAAGATAATCTGAAGTGATTTATCTAGGGAAAAATCAAAATTATAGTCTTTTCAAGAGATATATTTGTTTTTAATTAAACATCTCTACTTTCTAAAATTATGCTTATCAAGAATTAAGCACTTCCTTAATGAATAAGATCATCCATTATTTTACATAATCTATACCCAAACTTTTTGTTTCATTTTGGATCCTTGGAACCAAATCATCTACTACCATTGCTATTGATGTAGAGTTGACTCCTAGGAACTGAGTTTGAGCCTACCTATTCAGTATTTTACAAAATGAAAAACAGGATGGGAGGCCAGAAGAACAAGCTTTATTTCTTTAGAATGGGTGCTTAATTTCATAAGTATGTTCATAAGAGGGAATGTCTTGAATGTGGAGACAAGGAACTTCAAAGTTTGAAGACACAAGCATTTGCGGATAGCTTGGCTTTCGTTGCTACGCTTTGGAGAGAGTCGGAAATTCATTTCAGTTGTCCTGGTCCCTTTCAAGACCAGGACTATGTTCTAGAGCCTTGAGGGAAGTGGAAGTAACCTTTGACAAAATACATATTACTGCAACCTGCCTTTGGTAACTGTAATCACATTTCTCTCCTTTCAAGATCATCAAAATCCTCAAATACAGATTAAAACTCAAAGAGGTTAAAATAAATACCTATAATAAAAATCTATGCTATGTTCAATTTTATCAATTAAGTTGGATTTTTAAAAAAAAAAATGAGTAGCTCTGTTTAGCTCAGTGAGAAGATAATTTTGCTGTCACGAGACCAGTGCTCCAATTTGACGTTGATTTCAGCATAATTGTCCCCATTGCTTCTATTTCTCAGTTTTCCCATCAGTAAAATTGGGATAACCTTTGTCTCTTTTTTTCTCAAGCCAATCCTAACATTAGTCTTGGGGTCATGCATATTTAGGTATTAAACCCCTGGGAGGAAAAAAGAAAGTATAGAATAATGCTTGCATTTTAGGGAATTTATTTTAGAAAATATAATAAACATCAGAGCTTTAGAATGTTAAAAAAATACATATATGTCAATATCTATTTGTTTTTCCGTATAGAACTTGCCTTTCTCATTATCCCAATTTTCCTACTGTCCAATTTCTTACAGCTCAAATGTTGAAAAGCCAAATTCAGTTATTTTTAGTAGTATCACTTTCTATGAATCAAACTGAAAGTCAAATTTGTTATGAATATAGAGAACCACATTCTTATTTCAGATAAAAATAAAGATAATATGTAGAAAGGTTTTATAGGAGTTTTATCATATCATTAAAGCAGAGTCCCTCATATAACTTAGATTTAAGTCATCTTCTAAGGTAATTGCATTGCCATCTATGTAGGAATGGTAGATTGAGTCATAGCTCATTTATCATCCTATTTATAGAGTTAAAAATGGAACTTATTGGGCTGGCCTACAAATTTGGTAGCCTCAGTTCACAGGTTCAGGTCCCAGGAATGGAGCTACACCACTCATCAGCCATGCTGTGGCAGCAACCCACATATAAAATAGAGGAAAATTGGTATGGATGTTAGCTCAGGGCTAATCTTCCTTAGCAAAAAAAAAAAAAAGAGAGAGAGAGAGAGAGAGAGGAATTTGTAAGTACAGAATCTTAACTTCATCAACTTCATAAAGTTTTTAAATAAATGTATCTGGCCAACTTTGAACCATCCAGTCTCCTTGTTGTTTATAAATAAAATGGTGACAAAAAAGGTTTTGCCAAGGACAAATATTGCCTCAAGAAGAATTTAGCTATCATGAGTTGAGGAGTTAGTTTGTGAACTATCTGTAGAATTTCCATTTCCAAAGGTGCATTCCACAAATCTCCAAGGTGATGTGCTCTCCAAGGCACATTAGTGAATATCGGCAAGGTTTCCATTTTCCTGACAGAAACAATTACAGATGCCATGCAAGAATAATTTCACACAGAGAGTTGAGGCAGCTATCAGAATTCTCTTAGGTATCAGTTGCAAATGTCTTATGCTAATATTATTTAGCTTTTCACTTCTCACTTAAAAAATCAAGTTACTGAATTCAGTGCATTTCTTTTGTTGTCAGTGTAGTTTTAAAAAAGAGAACAAATATTTTTTAAAAAGGTGAAATCAAACTTATGTTCACTTCAAAACTATATGTTTTAAAACAAAATACTGCAGTGTATTTTCACCCGGGAGCTCTTGTATTCCCTATCTCGTTTCAGTAATGAAAAGAAGAGTTCCCATCTGGCCATCTCAAACGTGTGGAGCTTGTGCTTCTCTATATAAACGACAACATATGGAAAGGGAAGCTTGCAATGGAGTGAATATTACTAGAAATACTTAGAGAATTTATTCCTCTCAAAATGTGTATTCTCTGCATCATCTAACACATTACTTCTAACTTCTAAAAAAATTACAGGAACTATGAAGTCATTTTTATCTATCAAAACACTCCCAATAGTCCAAGAGTATACTTTAAAAAATTATCATATTTGATGGTTTCTTTTAGAAATTACTAAACATGTTTGTATTTTTATCTTCTTCTGCCCGAGAGCCACTGACATGAAATTAAAAATTAAATGGTGTTAACATAGAAGTATAAAGAGAATGGTAGATGAAAGTTTTCAACAGATTTTTAAGTGGTGGAGACAGAGGAGTGGGAAGTGATTTAACAGGGCAAAGAAGGCTACAACTAGAACTTAGGAAGAAGAGGGGCCAGCCTGGTGGGGTAGTGTTTCAGTTTACACACTCCACTTCAGCGGCCCAGGGTTTGTGAGTTCAGATCCGGGACATGGACCTGCACACTGCTTATCAAGCCATGCTGTGGAGGTGTCCCACGTACAAGATAGAGGAAGATTGGCAGAGATATTAATTCAGAGAAATCTTCTTCAAGCAAAAAGAGGAAGAGTGGCAACAGATGTTCGCTCAGGGCCAATCTTCCTCACCAAAAAAAAACCCCCAAACACAAACAAACAAAAACATATGAAGAAGAAATAATGTTAAGAGGAGAGACCATTCACTCTGTGGAAACCTAAAACAACCCTTGACCTTAGAACTGATAGGCAACGTAAGGCAAAAAATAAGGGAATATATTGAAATATATGGAACAATCTGTTACCCTACCAATTCCGTACTTAGTTGCCTATACACACTCCAAATAAAAGGGGCTTATTCTTCAGAGAACTCAAATTGGATGGAGATCATTTGAAAGCTTAAATGGTCAGCTCTTGCTTCTCACCCCAGCTGTAAACACACATCCTTCCTAGTCTGCTAAATGGATTCCTTGCCTCAATAAAAAAAACAAAACAAACAAAAACACTGTGAAAACAGATATAATGTAAGAAATAGAAGAAATAAAATTTTAAAACCCCTCAATGTAATACAAGGAGACATTACATTCATTAAAGAAAGCAATGACAAAATGATGTTCAAACAGGCCTGTAACAGAAAAAGAAATAAACTCTTTGAAATTAAAAATACGAAAGCTAATTTGAAAAACATTAAAAACCAGGTGAGGGGGGTCAGCCCAGTGGCTCAGTGGTTAAGTTCATGCATTCTACTTCAGCAGCCCAGGGTTCGCCAGTTCGGATCCTGGGAGTGGACTTAGCACCGTTCGTCAAGCCATGCTGTGGCAGGCGTCCCACATGCAAAATAGAGGAAGATGGGCACAAATGTTAGCTCAGGGCCAATCTTCCTCAGCAAAAAAGTGGAGGATTGGCAACAGATATTAGCACAGTGCTAACCTTCCAAAAAAAATAAAAAACAAGTTAGAAAATATAGTACAACATCACAGAAAGAGAGCAAAAAGTAAAGGAAATTGAAATTATTAGGAAAAAATATTCAAATCAATGTGGAGGATCCAACATTTCTAGCAATGTCAGACAGAGGAAACATTAGGAAAACACTTTTTTAGACAAAATAATACAAGATTTTAGATTATTCTAGAACAAAGGAGTTTCTAGATTAAAAATATATATCAAGTGCCTAGGAGAGTGAAAAAAGGGAGACCCACTATAAATATACACCCTTCTGTAATTTAGAACACAATTGATAATGGGCAGGAGAGAGTAAATCAGAGTCAAAATTTACAAATACATACGAATAAATTTCAGGATGACATTAACCTTTTCTTCCAACAATAATGAAAAGTAGAAACTGTTAGAATAATATCTTCAAGGAAATGACTTTCAACCTAGAATTCTATTTCTATCCAGACTACCAATCTAGTGTGAGGACAGAATGACCTTAAAAGACTAAAAAAATTCTTTCCTTGTACTTTATCTCGAGGGAAACTCCTGGAGAATGCCAGGCCAACCCTCTGAACTGGGCTTTATTCTGGGTAAGATCACTTTCTGCTTTCTGAAAAGCTTTGATTTGATGCTTTCTCTTTCTCTGCCCAGCTATTTAATTTCTCATTCTGCACTGATACCTGGTGCAAAATGCCTTGACTCCATAGACAAATTGGATTCAGGATGGTTCAGTAAAGAAAGTGCCCTGATCAACAATTTAGCAAAATCCTTTTCCCTAGGCGGGTGTCAGATAGACCCATATATATTCACAGTGGACATGCATCAAATTAAAAAAAAATGTATTCCAGTTGTCACTAAGATAATCAAACCCCTGTTCCTCTGATTTCATAATCACAAGAAAATCTTCAGATAAAAATGTAATTGTCTGTGACCTTGTGAAAACACTGATATTGCTGTCTGCTTTATTAGTAATATATTTATCAGTTAATAACTTGGAATACTTGCTTATAAATATATACATAAGTAAAAACAAACTGTCATGAATCACTAATAATTTTTTCCAACTATTATTTTATTTTCTCTACTTTTGTTTTTTAAATTCTTTAAATGAATTGTTTAAACTCCTCGGGTCTACGTTTTACCATCTACTATTCATTAACTCCATAGGGTATACCAACACATGATACATTAATTTGAACAGGTTTCTTTGACAGATCTAAATTAGTTTGTAGAGCCAAATACACTTATTCTTTCTTAATTATAATAAAATTTTTAGTAATTTTAATGATGATATTTTTATTAAAATATTAAATAATATCTAATAATAATAAAATAAAATGAATGTTTATTGTACACGCACAACAGGCCAAATACTAGTTAATGTTTTGCCTTTATTATCTAAGCTCGATGCTGCCAGCAGCAACCCTTACTATGAACCTGACTTTCTCAGCCTCTCACGTGCACACATTCTTTCCAAAGCCTGAGGAGAGGCCCTAATCACATATTTTGGTAAATTTTGCAGAAGTAAAATATTTTAACTGCCATCTGATATGGCAATTGTTTCTTTCCAAGATGAATTATCATCTGTCAAAGTTCACTTGAATATTGGTGGCAATAGAGTGGCCATCCTAGTGGTCTAGATAAAGAGAAGTTGAGCTGGGGATCCATTTGGTTTGCAGCATCTTCTTTCTATAGTGAAGTTATTGTTAGCTAGCTGGCCTGAAGCAGAAATGCCTTCCAGAAATACTCCTATCGCCCAGTGTACCAATTCATGTTGCATCATGACTGGAAGACCACAGAGCAGACATTGGTCTATGGAGCTAGTCGGGAGGGATAAGGTTGGAAATGTCCAAAGCCAGATGGCAGTCTTTGGAAAATTTTTCCAAATCTTGTAAACAGTATGAAAGCTTAATAGGAGTTTCCCTCTATTAAACAATACCAAATTTGCATGTTACCAAGTGAAAATTATGAATTTGAAAAAGAAATCTAAATCAATGATAATAAAAGAGTTGATAAACCATTCCAGAAGAAAGACTGAATTGCCTTTCTATTTTCTCTGTATAAAATATTACAAAATGCTGGTTCTATTAAGAAATAATAAAAATATATGAAACCGAACACTGAAAATACTACAGAGGTAAATGAGGCAATTAATTTAAAAATTCTATTATTTTTCTGAGAATTGTAATGAAATGTTTATCAGATTTTTAAAATGTATAATTTGATATGATTTCTTTTCTCATTATAAGCATATTTATTTTATTTTATTGCAGTAACATTAGTTTATAACATTAAATAAACTTCAGGTGTACATCATTATATTTAAATTTCTGTGTAGGTTACATGGTGTTCACCACCCAAAGAGTAATTACAATCTATCACCACACACGCGTGCCTAATCATCCCTTTTGCACTCTCCCCTCCTTCATTCCCCCTGGTAACCACCAATCCAATCTGTTTCTATGTGATTGTTTATTTTTGTTTTTATCTTCTACTTATGAGTGAGATCATATGGTATTTGACTTTCTCCCTCTGACTTATTTCATTCAGCATAATACCCTCAAGGTCCATCCATGTTGTCACAAATGGCAGGATTTCATCATTTCTTAGGGCTCAGTAGTATTTCACTGTGTATGTACCACATCTTCTTTATCCATTCGTCCCTTGATGGGTACCTAGGTTGTTTCCAAGTCTTGGCTATTGTGAATAATGCTGCAATGACCATAGGGGTGCATGTATCTTTACACATTCATGTTTTCATGTTCTTTGGATAAATACACAGCAGTGGAATAGCAGGATTGTATGGAAGTTCTATTCTTAATGTTTTGAGGAATCTCCATGCTGTTTTCCATAGTGGCTGCACCAGTTTGCACTCCCATCAGCAGTGTATGAGACTTCCCTTTTCTCCACATCCTCTCCAACACTTGTTATTTCCTGTCTTGTTAATTATATAATTGTTATATAATTATGACAGGAATAAAATGATATCTTATTGTAGTTTTGATTTGCATTTACCTGATAATTAGGGATGTTGAACATCTTTTCATGTGACTGTTGGCCATCTGTATATCTTCTTTGGAGAAATGTCTGTTCACATCTTTTGTGCATTTTTAAATTGGGTTGTTAGTTTTTTTCTTGTTGAGATGTACAAGTTCTTTATATATTTTGGATACTAATCCCTTATCAGATAAACGGTTTGCAAATATCTTCTCCCAATTGTCAAGTTGAATTTCATTTTGTTGATGGTTTCCTTTGCTGGGCACAAGCTTTGGTATTTGATGTAGTCCCATTTGTTTATTTTTTCTATTGTTTCCCTTGCTGGGTCAGACATGGTACATGGTACATGGCACTTGAAAATATGCTGCTAAGACTGATGTCAAAGTGCATACTGTCTGTATTTTCTTCTGGAATTTTCATGGTTTCAGGTCTTACATTCAAGTCTTTAATCCATTTTTAGTTAATTTTTGTGTATAGTGTAAGATAATGGTCTACTTTCATTCCTTTGCATGTCGTTATCCAGTTTTCCCAACACCATTTATTGAAGAGACTTCCTTTCTCCATTGTAGGTTGTTGGCTCACTTGTAGAAAATTAGTTGTCCATATATGTGTGGGTTTATTCCTTGGCTCTTAATTCTATTCCATTGATCTCTGTGTCTGTTTTTGCACCAGTATCATGCTGTTTTGGTTACTATAGATTTGTCACATATTTTGAAATCAGGGAGTGTGATACCTCCAGTTTTGTTCTTTTTTCTCAGAATTCCTTCGGTTACTCAGGGTCTTTTCTTGTTCCATATAAATTTTAGGATTCGTTCTTCTATTTCTGTGAAAAATGTCATTGGAACATTGGTAGAGATTGCATTGAATCTGTAGATTGCTTTTTGCAGTACGGACATTTTAACTATGTTCATTCTTCCAACCCAAGAGCACAGAATATCTTTCCATTTCTTTGTGTCTTCTATTTCTTTCAACAATGTTTTATAGTTTTCAGTTTACAAGTTTTTCACCTCTTTGGTTAAGTTTACTTCTAGGTATTTTATTCTTTTTATTGCAATTGTAAATCGGACTATATTCTTAATTTCTCTTTCTGCTTCTTTGTTGTTACTGTGTAGAAATGCAACGGATTTTTGTATGTTGATTTTGTATCCTACAATGTTACCATATTCATTGATTATTTCTAAAAGCTCTTTGTTCATTCTGTAGGGTTTTCTATATAGAACATCATGTCATCTGCTAATAGGGATAGTTTCCCTTCTTCCTTTCCAATTTGAATCCCTTTTATTTCTTTTTCTTGCCTGATTGCTCTGGCTAGGACTCAGACACAAAGCTGGCCTCTAGACCATCTAATTTTTTGGCATATAGCTTTTTGTAGTATTCCCTTGTATTTCTTAGGTGTCTGTTATTATTTCTCCTCTTTCATTTCTGATTTTATTTATTTGAGCCTTTTCTCTTTTTTTTTTTTTTTTGGTGAGTCTAGCTAAAGGTTTATCAATTTTGTTTCCTTCTACAGTGTTTGGGCTTTGTTTGTTCTTCTATTTTCCAGTTCCTTTAGGTGCACCGTTACATTTTTTATTTGAGATTTTTCTTGTTTGTTGAAGTAGGCCTATATTGCTATAAAATTCCCTCTTAGAACTGTTTTTGCTATATGCCACAAATTTTGGCGTGTCATATTTTCATTTCCATTTGTCTCCAAGTATTTTTTTATTTCTCCTTTGATTTCTTCACTGACTCAATTATGAGTCAGGCTCCACTGTGCCTGATTGCTCTGGTCCCTTCAGTCACTTTATTGGGCATGGGGAGGCCCAACACAGTTTGCTGCAAGGTCTAATAGCACACTCCTGTTTGAGTTTTTCTGTTAAGTGAGTAGGCCCCCAGTGTGGCTGATTGCTAGTCTCAGGGGCTTACAATTGCTGTAGACCTCCAGCCTACAAGGCTATTGTCAGCTTTCTCAGTATTGAACCTGAGTGGGGCTGTCCCCAGGCATGGGAACACCCAACAGTTTCAGGCTTTGGAAGGTGGGGCCAATCCCTTATGTGGCTGTTTGAGAAGAGCATGTCTGCTGCAACTGACAAGCCCCACTGCCTAAAGAGCCACACACACTGTCAACATAGTCCTGCACTGTGTTCATGCCCTGACCCACTGAAGTGGACCCTGTCACCCCACTACAGAGGCCCCACACACTTCATCAATACAGATGTTTTTTCCCTCTTATGTCTGATAGCTTTTCTGGGGGTATTCCCCCCGTAGTTAATAGCCAGCAAAGCCAGATGTCATGACACTTGTCTCAGTTGTGCTGAGTCCAAAAGCTGATTATTTTGGTAACGCTCTGCAACTTGGACCCCCGACTCCTCCAGGGAAGCCTTCATACCATAAGATTGCTCTTGGCTGGCCATAAAGTACTGCAGCTAAAAGGTGGCTTTTTTCTCTCCAGAAGGGAATTTCTGCCTCTACCTCCTCAGTCAGCACTGTCCCTTGTTGTGGGGGTTCTTTTTGTCCAGTTTTCAGTTCTCTCTCAGGGGTAATTCTTTCAAGAACAGTTATGAATTTGTTATGTCCATGGGAAGAGGTGAGATCAGAGTCCAACTTTGATGCCATCTTGACACTCTCCTAAACACATGTATGTATTTATTTATTTATTTACTTACTTACTTATTTATTTATCAAGGAAGATTAGTCCTGTGATAACATCCTCTGCCGATCTTCCTCTTTTTTTTTGCTGAGGATGATTGGCCTGAGCTAACATCTGTGCCCATCTTCTACTTTTTTTTATATGTGGGACAACTGCCTTAGCATGACTTGACAAGTGGTTTATAGATCTGCACCTGGGATCTGAACCCACAAACCCCGGGCCACAGAAGCAGAGCACGTGAACTTAACTGCTATCCCACCAGGCCGGCCCCCTAAATAAATTTATTTTTCCACTTAATTCTTCATTTATAGTTTTGTATTCTTTTTCCTAAAAGAAGCCTCCAAAATAATGTAAGCTTCAGGCTCAAAACATCTGGACCCTCGTCTGTCTATAAGGTAATTATTATTATGTCTAGTTTAAGGATGAGAAGACGAAAGTCTTAGAGCTTTATATTTTCTCCTGTGCACAGGGCAAGTGGTAGAACTAGGAGTCAAACCAATGTCAGTCTGAATATACAGTGTATTCTTGTTTTTTTTTTTTCTCTTTTTCTGACAAAGATTAGCCCTGAGCTAACATCTGTGCCAATCTTCCTCCACTTTATATGTGGGTCACCACAACAGCATGGCTGACAAGCAATGTAGGTCTGGGCCTGGGATCTGAACCCACCTACCCATGCCACTGAAGCGTAGCATGCTGAACTTAACCACTATGCCATGGGGCCAGCCTCTACATAATCTATTCTTTTTTTTTTTCCTGCCTTTTCTCCCCAAATCCCCCCAGGACATAGTGGTATATTCTAGTTGTGGGTCCCTCTAGTTGTGGCATGTGGGATGCTGCCTCAACATGGCCTGATGAGCAGTGCCATGTCCTCTCCCAGGATCTCAACCAGCAAAACCCTGGGCCACAGAAGCGGATCTTGCAAACTTGGCCACGATGCCATGGGCCCAACCCCTACATAGTCTATTCTTAATGATTACACAGTGATGTCTCATAATATTTTTGAGGCAATCAAGATAGGTCATACGTAGAAGTTTTCTCCCCACCTCTTGGTTTCTCCAATATTATACAGTACAATTCAATCCAATTAAATAGTTTCTGAGTATCTACCATATAACAGGGAATATTCTAAGTAAATAAAACTAATGAACTACGTATTTAAAAAGAAATAAAATTTCATTAACTCTTGTTTTCTAGGAGTGAGCATTCTTATCAGGCAAAGAGAAATATGGGAAGATAATATATACATAATAAAATTTGTATCTGACAGAGATACTCACAAACTGCAATTGTGCTACATTGGAAGTGCACCTGACTCAATATGAATGAAAGACTGTGATGAGGTGGAGCTGGATTTAGTAAAGGACTTACAGAATATGTGACACTTGAACTGAATTTGTGTGCGTATGTGTGTGAGGAAGAGCGCCCCTGAGCTAACATCTGTTGCCAATCTTCCTCTTTTTGCTTGAGGAAGATTGGTGCTGAGCTAACATCTGTGCTAATCTTCCTCTATTTTGTATACTGGATGCTGCCACAGCCTGACTTGATGAGCCATGCATAGGTCCATGCCTGGGATCCAAACCCATGAACCCCAGGCTGCTGAAGCGGAGTGCATGAGCTTAACCACTATGCCATCAGGCTGGCCCCTGAACTGAATGTTAAAATCTAGCCAGGAAGCAGCCAGGTGAAGAAGAGAGGAAATGCTATCACAGGCAGTATTGTGGTTCAGGGCACAGAGGTATGACACAGCACATTGTACTTGAAGGACTACTTAGTTTCACATAGCTGGAGCATAACATTTGAGAGTAAGCAACTGGAGAAAATTATACCAGAAAAGTGCCAGTTCTTTGAGAGTTTTATATGCTTTGTTAAGAAGCATGAATTTTATCTTATTTTATTTATAAAATAAATCTGCAATTTTTTAAATATTTAAAGCAGAGGCATAATTTTGTTTAAATTGTGATTAGGTCCAACAGCGAGGAGGCTGTGGCAACAATCCGAGTGAGAAGAGGCTCTAAACTAAGACAGGGCAATGAGGATGGTAAAAGAGAGATTCGACAGTAAATGTGATGGTCGGTTGAGACGTGTTTAAGATACCAAGTTGATTCTTATGCTTTGAGGAATGACTGGATGACTGGATGATGATGCTAACATTTTAGGCAGAAAAACAGGAGGAGAATCAAAAATGAAAGAGAAAATTTGTATTTATTCACAGTGGACATGCATCAAATTTAAAAATAAAGTGTATTCCAGTTGCCACTAAGATAATCAAAGTCCTCTTACCCTGGTTTCATGATGTCCAGAAAGTCTTCAGATAAGTATGTAGCTTTGTCTGTGACCTTGAAAAAACATTGCTATTACAGCCTGCTCTGTAGTAATGTATTTCTTTAATTAATAAATTAGAATACTTGTTTATAATAATATACACGAATAAAAACAAACTCCGATGAACCACAGCTAATTTTTTCCAACTATTATTGTATTTTCTCAACTTTTACTTTCAAATTCTTCAAATGAATGGTTTAAATTCATTGGATCTACATTTCTATTATCCACAATTCATTAACTCCATGGAGTGTATCAACACCTAATACATTAATTGGTTTTGGACTTAACAAGTGTGAAGCGATTTTGAGATCATCAGTTAGAAATGTTAAGCAGACAAAGATGACTCTTAAATATAAGTTATAGGTTTGAGAGCCCTTAGTATTTTGGCAGCGGCGTAAACCATGATTGTAAATGAATTCACCAAAGAATCGTGTAAAGCAAAAGAAGCAATCTCTGAGTCCAGAGACCAGCATGTAGTAAAATATCAGGGAAACACAAAGGATGAACATCCAGTGGCATCGTGGAAAAAGACTAATTCACAAAAGAAATCAGAAAAATTCAGAAGGAAGGTGTATTCATTGGATTTGCATTTAGGAGGCCATTGGTGACCACAGGCATACCGTGTTGCATGCAATATGGTGCTGGCACTAGATTTTCATGAGTTGATGAATGAATGAGTTGAAAGGATAAACTCTTAATCTAAGAAGTTCATTTGAAAAGAGGAGAGAAAATTTAGGGTAGTAAACATGTATGTAGACCTCAAATATTACCCAACGAGAACACAATCAAGATCTGCTTGCCGGATTCCAACCCCATCTACAGTATAATCACATATAGTTTGTATTTGTTTATTTTTGGTGACATTTCTCTAGTTCACAGAGAAACAGATAGTCAGAAAAGTGACTTTACATAATTCTTCTTTTATTTTTTCTCTAATTAATTAATTATTAATTTGGATGCCACCCACAAAGATCCATTTTCAAATTCAACTTATTTCCATCATATATATAGACCTTTTTCACTTTCATTTATTTAGCAAATATGTCTTACAGGCTTATTATGTATCAGGCAATAGACTATAAGTTCTTCAAACAATTATTTTAGCAATTATTCTTTGTTATCTGTTCTACGCACAATTGAGTGCTAAACCCAATCTGGATAGTGGGAAGCCTTTGATCTGAAAAATGAGTAAAGACAAAGCCTGAGATAATAAATCCATGGTGAATCATAAAACATTAATTTTTAAAGATATCTCTATCTTTGCTTCTGTGTTTCTTCCACTGGAAAAGGTTTCTTTTCAAAAACTACAGATACATCACTCAAGCTATATTTTTTCCCTGTGATTTTGCTTGAGAACTTTCATCAGCGTAACTTTTTCCATTTCTGTTTTGGTCTTGTGCCCAGATGCGAACTCCTAAAAGTTAAACAAATCAATACAAGGCTTTACCTGAACAATCTAACTCGGAGTCATCAGGAGGGAAATAACGAAGATAAGAGCTACCTCCTTGTCGATGAAAAACAAATATTTTTTCAGTAGACTTCTGCCTTTTTAGTGTTTTATATATTTTGTATAGAATCTGCTTAAAAATACTTTCCGACACTGATGCTACTGTATTTCTTTGCTTACAATTTAACTGAGTTCATCCCATTAGACATTAAAATTGATCGCTCCTGTTTCTCCTCCATCCCTCTCTCTTTATTTCTCCACCCCGAGTGTTTTGACCTTGAGCTCGCTTTTCAAGATACTTCTGCTAGAGATTCATAGTCCATCAAAAAAGAAAATAGGTTAAAATTTTTAATAGCAATCTCTGTCACAATTGAATTTCATATTATTCTATCAAGAGTTAAGTGAAAAAATAAAATTTCGATGCTCATAGTGGGAAGGATAATAGTTTTATCTTCCAATGGTCTCCTGCAGAACATGCTTAAATGAATGCATTTGTAATATGGGGCGAAACTTCATCTGTGTTCTGCATAACTGCATCTTGGCTTTAGATGATTGCACTGTGGGACGTGAGAAGGAATTTTGAAATGAGCAGCCTGTTTCCTGCAGATAAGTTTATGTGTCCTCCTTATCATCATGAAAAGAAGTTAAAATAATAGCCACCCTATAAACAAAATGCAAAATTTCAAATCCACTCAATTCTAATGGCTTTCAGTCCTGGTTCAGGATTATAACATTGCACTTTGTAAATCTGTGCTGCATTAAGCTCAGGAAATTTCTTGAAATGTTCTAAAGGCGATTTACAACTTACAGTATGTTTTCACAATTCTAACATATGCATATTAATACTTAAATAGTTGCTGTCCGTATAGATATAGCTCTATAGAGTTGCCAAAATAATCAAGGTCACAATAATAAATTTGAGAAGGTACACAAAATACTTCCTCATCCAAGAGCTTTTCTAACCAAAATACTTATGCAGTTTTCTTTAACAACGATGTGGAGGAGTGTGCATGTTTGTTTGTGTGTGCGTGTATGTATGTGATGGAGGAGAGGGGGAGGGGTTGGTGGGTAAAGAGCCCAGAATTGATAATCAGCTACAGGACCTGCCTTGAGTGCCACCATCTCTGTACCCTAACCAGTCCCATTCATGCATTCACCTGTTTCTATTCTCACTTGTAAGCTCTAAGACAGTCATGCCTTGGGAAAATTTTCTTTCCCAAAAGACAGAGTAAAAGAGAAGCTGTTATTGGGGCAGAGTATTGTCTTGATGCAGTGGTCTCCTTGACCTTGGTATCATGATTAACTTCCCCTTTACATTCCTCTTTGCCTATTACAGTTGCTGACCACCTACTTCAATGTCTGATCTTTAAGTTTCTGACTTCCTGTTTGAGATCTGGCCTGACTATAATCAAGTTCCACCCTTAGTTTCCAGGTGAGAAAATGACAAGTCAGAACTATTCCTTCCTTACTCCCTTAATGTTTGTTCTGCTGTTGGCCTTTTATTATACCTTGACCTCCAGAATTTAGAGGTCCTGGATCCTAAGAGCTACAGCCTTTTTAACCAATTATTTTCCTTGAATGAAAAGGCTAATGGACACTTCGGTTTGGTAGCAGTCATTCCAAACAAATTCAGAAATTTCCTCCAGAGTATTCCTAACAACGGTCATTATATCTACAACACATCAAGTGAATAACAGTTCATTATATTTTGAGGCAATTCGTTCCTATTTTGAACAGTACTTCTTTAATGTAGTAAATGTAATAGCTGGATTATCTAGATATGCCAGTTGTTGTGTTAAATAGTCATATCCAGTGTATATTCATCCATCATAAATTTTTATATGCATCCTGTCATACACATTGGAATGTACATGAAATCCATCTATGCTTGAATTTCTTATATGCCGATGTTCTGGGAATCTTGATGGATGCTAGCTTTTAAGGGAGGAAAATGAGTACACTAAAGGAAAAGATGACTAGAAGTTGGAAATAAGTCAAGAGAGGAAAGCATAGCTACAGGACCTGAGGTCAGAGTGAATGGTGCTGGGTACAGCATGAATCTGTAGTTGAACTCCCAGACATAGCCCCTTGGCACTACCCATTCACCCTGGGAAAGAGAAAGCTGTGTGTTTGATAAAAGATCTGTGTCACCAGAGATCCACACAACGATGACAAGGACTCATATTCCAAAGAACAGACCTGAGAAAGTGACATTATGTCCAGGTCTTGCCAGAGAGATTATAAATTTTGAAGTCAAGGGCAATTCCACACCACTCCATGGGCAGCTCAAGTGTAATCTGCCACACAACTTATTTTTTGTTGTTGTTTTTTTTTAATTAAAATGGCAGGACTACATAAGTAGATGTTTCAATAATGTCAGCCATCAAGGCATGTCCTTGCTTCTGAACAAAGGAGAGTAGAACAGCCCAGTTGCCTGATATAGGTAGCATTGAAGTGAGGCTGTGAGCCGTAGAAATCAGGCAACTATGAAGAACAGTAGCCAGGACAGAGAGTAAATTGCACATGTGAATTCTTGCCCGCCATGCTTCCAACAATGTTTGGAATCCAAGTGAACAGATGAAAGGAGGGTTGAGGGCCTCAGTCAGGGAGATGTGAGTTATTTACCCAGCAGTCTTATGTACCAATTGTATGTGCACACACATTCTTTCATACCATATCACTCTTCTGCTCAAAATCTTGCAACAATTCCCCATTTCACTTAGACTAAAAGCCCAGATTCTTCCTGTATCCAACAAGAGCTGATCCTAATGACTTCTTTGTCTTCATTCTATCTGTTCCTCCCTCACTGATCCTGCACCAACCCTCCCCCAAATCTTTTCTCAATTGCTCCCTCCTCATTGAAGCCTGTCCTCGCTCCTTTCTTTAAAATTGTAACCACTCTACTCCTAATTGTAACCAGCTCTCTCAACCCTCCTTGTCCTGTTTCACTTTTTCTTTTTTTGCTGTTGTACTTGCCACCTTCTAAAATACTTTATTGTTGGTTCTCTGACTCTTCCTAGATTGTTAGCTCCATGAGGGCAGAGATCTTGATTCACTGATGTATCTGATGGAACTGATATACTGTCTGGCCAGATGTAAGTGTTCAAAAAAGCATTTGTTAAATAAATAAATTAACTAGATCTAATGTTGAATTAGTTTCTCCTTTCGATGGCCGGATGGGATGCCATAAATTTTATTGAAGACCTTAAGTGGTGAGAGTAACTAGAAACACTGGGCAAGCAGCTTCAGCCGTGGAAATGGTAGCCCTCAAAAGGGGGAGTCCAGGGGCTGGTCCTGTGGCATAGCGGTTAAGTTTGCACACTTTGCTTCAGCGGCCTGGGGTTCACTGGTTCAGATCCTGGGCATGGACCTACACAATGTTCATCAAGCCATGTTGTGACAGGTGTCCCACATATAAAGTAGAGGAAGATAGGCACAGATGTTAGCTCAGGGCCAATCTTCCTCAGCAAAAAGAGGAGGATTGGTGGTGGATGTTAGCTCAGGGCTAATCTTCCTCAAAAATAGATAGGAAGAGTCCAGAAATTCCAGAGCAAAGGAGGGGTTGGCCCCAGACAACAGAAGATCTGGAAATAAAGGTGCTTTAGGAAGGAAAAAAACAGTCAATAGAATCCGGAGGAGTGAAATGGAGTTTTTCAAATTGCGTGCGATAAAATTTACATATCTATTATGTTTACTGTTTGTCTCACTCCATTAGAATGAAAGCACTATAAAGACAGGCATTTTTACCTATTTTGTTCACTAGTGTATTCCAGCACTAGGAACTCTGTATTTCAGAGTTGGGGCTCAATACATGTTTGCAAAATTAAGACAAATACTGCTTCATTAATGGAAATTATATTCTTGAATATTCTTTTGCTCACATTTGTGAATATTGTCACCAAAAGAAATGATCTCATCAAGTTATAGTCACATGTTAAAGAGAGGAAGAGTTTTTCTCTTCTGTTTTAATATTAGTGACTTTGTTGGGAATGACAGAAAATGAGCAAGATTAGAGGATGTTTAAATACTGGATCTACTCAAGGTGGAATAATTTAGCAAAAATGCTGATTATGAGAGCAAAACACTTCATCTTATTTCTTTAAATTACAGGAACTGTTGCATATGAAGGAGGAGAAAAGAAAGAAAGGAGATCTATACAAGGTCGTTAGAAGAGAAATAAAAGAGTAATTCATGTAACCAAAACGACACCACTAAGATTCTGCGTGCTCGGGCACCAACGTGATTCATCGCAGCACATGAAAGCCCCATTTGCCTGCCTCAAGAAACCCAGGAAAAAAGGCTTTTGGACTTAAAATGTTAAGCTGTTAAAAAAATTCTGAATGGAAGCAATCGAGATCACCCTTAATTTATTATTATTTTGGGGAAAGCGAGCACGTGCATAAAAACTGGTGAAGAAGAGAAACCTCCCAAAGTTTGAGTGCCGCCTGAGGAAGACCGGGAAAGATGTTGGGTTAGGGGCTGGCCCCATGGCCGAGTGGTTAAGTTCGGGCTTTCCACTGCAGGCGGCCCAGTGTTTCCTTGGTTCGTATCCTGGGTGCGGACATGGCACTGCTCATCAAACCACGCTGAGGCAGCGTCCCACATTCCACAACTAGAAGGACCCACAACAAAGAATATACAACTATCTACCGGGAGGCTTTGGGGAGAAATAGGAAAAAAATAAAATCTTTAAAAGAAAAAATACTATAGTGATTCTGGCTCCCACATTTCTAGGTTCATGTCAATCAAGGCTGAAATTCTCACTTTCAGGGGATTAGAGACATATAGGATGAAAGGAAAGAAAAAAGTACCGTCTTGGTGTTTCGTGCTATAAATAATTACAAATAATCGTAATTGTTTGTTTTTTTATGGATTCATCTATATATTGGCTATATGACCAAGAGGCTGGAGACTTCTAAAGAAATTGTCACTGTAAAGTATGTGCCAGTTTACAGTGGAGACATTATGGCCAGAAGAAGAAGATATACGAGAGTCAATGGATGGATACTGACCAACTGTAACATACTTAAAAATTTTACTTGATAGAGTAAACACTATGCTGAAGATGACATTTCGGCATTATTCCTACTTATGTTTTGTGAAGTAAAACTAAAGGCTCCGTCTCTAGCCACCCCAAGCACACACCACACACGCACACACACGCACAACCCTCTTCTAAAGTTAGCATTATCCCAGCAGGCTTCCCCAAATTAAATCACAACATATTTAATTGGAGTACCCCCTCGGGGCAGAGAAGTGGAAGGAGAGGCTGAGGAATTTGAATCTCTTGTCCCTGGATGTAATGTAGGATGAGAATATCTGGAAGCGTACAGAATATCACCCCGGATAATATTAAGAACAGTCCTGGAGGGTGTAGTGTCTTAAAGAAATAATTTAAATGATTGTTATTAAAGAATTACCAATTAATGCAGACAGCTCTGTGCCCTTTAAGCCAAATACTTTCTCTGTAGGGATAGAGTAGGATAAATCAGACCCTATTTAGATATTGGTGAAGTACCACATTTGGGAGAAGTGCATTAAAACAGTGCTCTCTTCACGTTGCCCTCAATTGCTGTCGAAAGAGCCAGGACTTTCAGAGTCGGATTTGAGAAATTGGTATCACAAGATGCCTATGGATAAAGGTTCAAAGAGAAGATAGTATATATTTATTGTGAGGCACTTTATCTGCTTGACAATAGGAGCCCTTGGTAATGCAGAGCACTGTTTAAAAGGGTAGTTTTAAAAATTAATTATCTGGAGGTGCTTGTTGTCGAGATAGCGTAACAGTTTTTGATTAAACTTTCCAGGAGCATTGACAGAAAGTCTCTGAAGTGCTGGTCTGTCTAGACGACTGTGGCAGAGACTGGCTAGTTTATTTACCAAACTCTTTTTCTCTTCCCTCCTGAAAGGTTATTTTACAGCTAGACTATGTCCCCCTGCCTCCTTTGCAGTTAGGTATGGCTATGTGGCTGAGTTTCAGTTGACAAAAAGGATGGGGATAGTGTTTGCCAATTCCTACCCAGGCCCATGAGAACCCCCCATGTGATCCTCCACAGTCCTTCATCCCATCTCCCCTCAAGGTGATGGAGAGCCAGCAGAGAACACTGACATTTAGGACATGGCAGAGCCACAGAGGCGAGGAGCTAGGATGCTGAAATCATTGCATGGAAGATCACCCATCATGATGCTACGTGAGCTAAAAAATAAGCATCTCATAGGTTAGGTCTCTGAAATTTGGGGATTGTTTTCATACGTATCAGCTTGATACAGGAAATAAGTTGCCCATTGACCTATACCATGTCTGCTAAGCTCAATAAATCTGTATAATATACAGTAAAACGAGTGAACATTAAAAGATAAGGTCTTTCCTTATGCTAACTAGTCACATCTCCAAAGCATAAATTTTATGAAATTAAAGAATTTGTTGGAAGTAGACATATACTATAACAGATTTATGAAGAACTAACCCATAGGAATAAAAATCAAAGCTAAAATATAAGATTAATACATACCTTCACAAACATTGCCGGGGGTGGCGGCACCATGGCTGAGTGATTCAGTTCCGTGCTTTGCTTCAGCGGCCCTGGATTCTCAGGTTTAGATCCTGGGGGCGGACCTATGCACCGCTCATCAAGCCATGCTGTGACAGCGTCCCACATAGAAGAGCTAGAATGACCTACGACTAGGGTATACAACTATGTACTGGGGCTTTGGGGAGAAAAAAGAAAAAAAAAGAGGAGGATTGGAAACAGATGTTAGCTCAAGGCCAAGCTTCCTCACACACACAAAAAAAGATAAAACATACTTTAAAAAAACCTTGTAAAGGGCTGGGCCCGTGGCCGAGTGGTTAAGTTCGCGCGCTCCGCTGCAGGCAGCCCAGTGTTTCGTTAGTTCGAATCCTGGGCGCGGACATGGCACTGCTCATCAGACCACGCTGAGGCAGCATCCCACATGCGACAACTAGAAGAACCCACAACGAAGAATACACAACTATGTACCGGGGGCCTTTGGGGAGAAAAAGGAAAAAATAAAATCTTTAAAAAAAAAAAAAAAAACCTTGTAAATAAGGGCTAGGTGGTATCTGAATGGTGATTCAAGGGCTTGGAATCTTATACAGTACAGGACCTTTGACCAGCAATATTCCTTCTTTTTCCAAGTGCATACCAGTTGTTGGAACTTAGGAATTACATATTTAAAAGAGCAAAGGAAACTAGAAGGATGTTTATAAAAATTCTTATGTATGGGGTCAGCCCCGTGGCCGAGTGGTTAAGTTTGCATGCTCTGCTTAGGTGGCCCAGGGTTTCGCCGGTTCAGATCCTGGGCACGGATATGGCACCATTCATCAGGCCATCTTGAGGTGGTATCCCACACACCACAACTAGAATGACCCACAACTAAAAGTATACAACTATCTACCGGGGGGGATTTGGGGAGAGAAAAAGCAAAAAAAAAAAAAAAAGAGAGAGATTAGCAAGTTGTTAGCTCAGGTGCCAATCTTTAAAAAAAAAAAATTCTCATGTACAATTTTCACAGACAACTTTGGGGAACTTATATACAGTGCTATCCAAAGAGTACAGTGACCTTATTCATCACATGATTATTTGGTGCCAAGCTGGGCAAAACATGGCAGTGATGGTAGTGGCATTAGAAAGCTTCCATTATGGACTGAGGCTTAGCAGAGAATGCTTTCTCATTTTAGATAAAGAAGTGATTCAGGATCACTTAGGAATTACTGGGATGTGGGATATTGTCCTATAGCAAATATGCTAGAAAGCTTTATGTGTTGGTCAAATTTGTGACTCTGGAAAAATCTAGATCTTAAGTTAGAAAGCCCGAGTTTTCCAAGGAGAGAGGACAAATATTTCCTCCAGGGAAATTGCAATTTTGGTCCTGAGTTTAGCATAAACCACAATGATATAGTGAATAGTTGACTTGTTTTCACTATCTTCATTTAAAGACCTTTTTATTGTTACCACTACGTGTCTCTTTGAGGGAAGTTCTCAAGTCTTTACAAAAGGGCAAAGTCAATGGGCCAAATACTTCCTCTATGTTTCCTGTAGAGGATGCCTGAATTGAGTTAATGCTATTTGTTTTGTTTGTTTTGGTGAAGAAGATTGGCCCTGAACTAACGTCTGTGCCAATCTTCCTTTACTTTGTATATGGGATGCCGCAACAGCCTGACTTGATGAGCAGTGTGTATGTCCACACTGGGGATCTGAACCTGCGAACCCGGGGCTGCTAGGGCAGAGCACATTAACTTAACCGCTACGCCACCAGGCCAGCCTCAGAGTTAATGTTTTACTATTGAACCAGTGACACAAAGACTGTCGTAATGACAGGAATTTGGACGTCTGGCTGCAAATCTGACTCTTGTGGCAGTATTAGCTATTCTGGGCTCTAAAGCTTTCAGAGCAGCCTCAGCATTTGTTCATCTCCTAGTGCAGCCGTCCATTCTATAAACCTCCAATATCTGTGTAATTATTCTGTTCTTGTTATTAACTTTGCTTTTGTTTAAGATAGACAGCTTCTGCTGCTTATCTTTAAGACCTTGACTGACACACTTGGTTAAAATAATACAGCATCAGATTGTGTGCTACCTATGGTGAGGGCAGTGGCAACTGCTGATGGTTTCCCCATTTCAAAAAACATTAATTGCACATTCCATTTGGCCTTTTGAGGAGGGAAAGAGCCCAAGACCTCCTATGGACACATTTCTGTTTATTTTGTTTTGTTTATTTTGGCCCAAGAAGACCAATGATATCACATCCAAATGTGAAATATTTGCCCACTGCATCCGGTAGAAAATCATGCCAAATCTGAATGCTCACCTGCAAGCTCCCATTGAAGACAGACCCTGGAGCAAAGGCAAATATTTTTCTTGTTCCAAGAACCATGTAGCAGAAATTTTGGGATCACAACTTTGGAGGCAAAATGTTTGATCAATTAAACCTAAGATTTTCCCACAAAAGAGAAAAGGGGGTCGATTTCCATGCATGACAGGGATTTTTAGCTGACTGTTTATGTTGTTTTGGCCTCCTTCACGCCACAGAGTTTACCTACACACATGGCCATCCTGGTAAAGATTGCATTTCCCAGCTTCCCTTTCAGTGTGACTACGTTCTCTCAGAATGAGAGCAGAGAGGATGCGTGACACTTCCAGTCATGACCTTAAAAAACTTGAAAGTGTGTTTCCTATTCTTTCTTCCTCTCAATTGTATAGAATGCAGATACAATGGCAGGAGCCAAAGCAACTACTCTAGGCTCAGAGATGTTAATAGGAGTAGTGAGATACAGGATATTCTTGCCTCATTCCTGATATTAAGGAGAAAGTATCTAGTTTCTCACCATTATGTGTGATGCTAATTAAAATTTTATTTTAATTCTTCATAATGAAAATTTTTCAAAGAACCTGTTCATTTTTCTTCCTCTTGGTTGGTACTTTTAGAAGACTCTTTCAAGTTTGCTTATGAAAGTTTGTGTCCTTTTACAGCTTTAGAGATTTTTTTCTTCTTTTATTTTCTTACTTATGTCCTTCCCTCATTGTTCTCTGAATACTAGAAGCTTGGGAGTTTTAGTGTCTTTACTTGTTAGTTTTAAACTTCAGAGATTTTTAAAATTATTCTTTGAAGCACTTTTATTGTAGCTCTTTAAATGTGATCATGATTTTTACTTTTGTTGAATTTTTAAAGTTCTCTCTAAATTATCTATGTGTCCACTGGGGTTATTCTCCTACCTAGTAATCTGTGATTGTACTTCATATCTCTGATTTAAGGGTTCGGTTTAACACCATGGGCCATTGTTGGCTACTCATTTGAATGGGGAACTCTGGACAGTGGGTTTGCGGCGCTGGCTTCTTTAGAGTGCAGGAGTATGGTACGGGAAGTGAGATGGAATTCTCCCAAATTCGAAACATAATTAATTCTCTTCTCTTCTCCCTGAGAGGCAGAATCTAGAATTTTATGTCTCTCATTTTTTTATGGGGTCAAATGTACTAATCTTCAAGCAGAGATGAATTTATAAATTTATCAATTTACTAATTCATACTTACTAACTTACAAATTTACAACTTAACATTTACAAAATTACTAATTTATCAATGTACACATTCTTAGTTGACAAACTTACTAATTCACAGATTTACAAATTTACCAATTTGCTCAAATACTAAGTGAAAAATTTACTCATCTACTAATCTTCAAATGGAAAAGAGGAAGCAAGTGAATAATGATGGTGATCCTGATTGCCAATACAAATTTCTTTTTTTCCATTATCTTCATTTTTGGTCTTGTTTTCGTTTCCACTCTCTGTAATTGCCTATTGCAAATGGCTCCCTGAATCCTTCTTGGTACAGTTCCTGAACTGAACTCTGTCAGTATCAGCGAAATTTCCTCTAACTTACGTCTTCCAGCAATTTATTAAATTCTTTGTGCCACTTATCTCCTAACACCTGCCTATCTGATATTTTCTTTTTAATAAATTTTATGAAAAATAGAGATACAAATGTATGTGCTCAGTGAACTATTATTTATCAAAAGCCAGAAATAGAAGAGTCTTGAATAAATGACACAAATATTTTATCTTACTAACTTTTTTCATAATTTTTCATAATTTCAAAATTCAAATGTATATCTTTGAATTCTCACAAATATTTATGAACGCACAAGAAACATCTCCTCCTTGTCTTAAGATAGGAGAAATCATATATATTGATTTGTAGAATAAAATATTCAAAGCAGAGAAAAGTTATATTTCTATTTATTCCATTAAAATGCTTTATTTCTTCGTTGTGGAATTCTTTACAGGGTCACATCTATTATTTTTTTAATGAGAAAAAAAAAAAGCCAGTCAAGCTTATTTCCTCTAGAACTCCATGCATATAGTGTTACACTAAGTTACAAGGAAAAGATGACAATTTAAGAGCCCAGGTTGAATTCCATCAACGAAAATCCAAGTGCAGGTTAAAACTCAAAATCCATGTCACTTTAATATTGTGCCAGATTCTGCAACCTGGTTTAGAAATTTTATCCTGCTAACCTAAAAGAGATTAAACAGGAGAATCTTCAAATAAAAGGTGTAATTTATGTTCCTATACATACTTTAATAACTGTAGTCTGAAACAAACGAACAGCATCCTTTTTTATAAATCCATAAAATTGTAATATATTCCTGGAACACGTATTTTATGAAAATATTTAGTACCAAATAGTGTTCTAGGCTGTGTGCAAAAGTACATGCTGTTTCTATAATACTTAAACCTTTTAAAGCATAAGAAAATGTAGGGGCAACTACGCCAATAGTGTTTCCGTGGTACACTGATGTCAAAGACGCATTCAAGTCTATTCTAGAATGCTTACTGAGGTTTCATTTTGGAAGGGTACTTAACAAGAATTCCTAGACATCAAAGCACAGATAATAGAGAGAGAGGCACAACTGTAGACCCCTGCCATGACTACCTCTCCTCCAAGTCAATTCCCACAATTATTCAATGGCCTCCTTTCAGTTTCTCATTCGTTTCTTCTTTTTCCCTTGGAATTAGGAAAATCTTTATCCCCCTATTTTTCAATAATTAAAATGCCTATCTTTCTAAAGCCTATGAAGGGTTTCCTTTGTTGCTTAAATATGAATTTCATGATTAAATCTAGAAACAATCTGAATTAAAGTTCATATATTGACGTGCCTTATTTCTTGTACTTTTCTAGCATAAGGTCCAGAAGGAGTAGAATTGAGAATCTATGAAAATGAAAATAATTTCTGAATATAAGATGAATAACCACTAAGGAAAAAAGGCTATCGTCTAAAATAGTATGGCACAATAATTTAAATTCAGACTATATATGAGAGGTATTTTTCATTTACTCTGCATACTCTGAGCTTGTGCATCAAATTACTGTACCTAGTTCATGAGGACAAGTCTGCTGTGAAAGAACTAAAAGAACCAAAATATATTAGATGTCTTCAAGAAAACTACGTATTGTTTAGAGCACACCCTTCAGGGTTATCTGATTCTATGTTTTTGTTTTTCATTTTCATTACCTTTGAGCTATTTTACAACTAACTTGCAAAAAACAAAACAAAACAAAAATCTCATACTGTAACAATTATTGCCCACAGAAATTCAAATTTTGTCTAGCGGAATGCACGTGATTGCTGTTCTGTGAACACTAATCACTTTTGATAGCTTTGCATTTATTTGTAACTTTATTTCAGAAATATTCTTTACCTGAGTATAGAAGTATGGTATTTTGAGTTCTGTTTTACAACATCTCCCTGAATCCCTCATTAACTGAGTTAAATAAAATCTTTGACAAGGGATTTTTTTGATATTTCTATGTCATAGAAGATTATCTTTCTTTTTGACTATCTTTCACCCCTTTATGAACTTGAATTGCTAGTTGTGTGGAATGTGTTCTGTAGATTATATCTCAATAGATGGCTATTTTTGAAGGATTATGTGTGTCTTGTATATTTACTAGATCCCACATTGCTGTGGAGCACATACTCTGTAAGGTAAAAAATGATCTTGAAAGAGTTTTATTTTAATTCAATAGCGGAATACCCCAAAATCGCCACCACAGTTTTCACAGCACTTAATGAGAACTTTGTGCTTTTCCCACTGCTATGTATGAAAATATCCTCTCCTTTTACTACAGTATGTTCTCTGAAAGTATCCAAATTCTTGAGGCAGACATCCTAAAGAGAGTTGTTGAAGCTACAGGAAGCATCATATACTTTCATCTTGTACTTCTGGGTAGAAAGAAATGCATTTTTCCAGAACTGTATTGGTGTAATACTGTGTTGTGTGTTTTTTGGGAAAAAAGCAACATTAATACCTTCACATTACTATAGGAGTTATTAAGTGAATGTGAAAAGTGTCTGCAAATATACCTCAGAAATAAAGATCTCTATATCTTTACTTGTTGGGTATTTTTCTTTTATTTTAATAAGTTGCTGAATTTGTAGTGCTATAAATTATTAAATAAAAGAAGCCAATGTAAAGAGTTTCATGTTTTGTCGTTCAGTGAATCTCATTTATAATTCTCAAAAATTCTTACAACAAAATAAAGGAATTTTTTAAAAAATACGTGTTCTTTATATTTGTTGCCAGAAAAATGTATTTGTCTATGCAGAATGAGCCTTCCTACGGCTCTTATATTGCAAACACACCTGCACTCTGTAGGATGCAAAAATCAGCCTGTTTCCCAGACAGTTCTTAAAGAGTTTTTCTCTCTAAGTAACTATGCATTAGTAAAGTTGTCAAGTGTAACCCATAAAATATTCAATATTTCAGAAATATTTATGTCATCGAAATTAATATATACTAAGCACTCTCTATTAGGCCTCATAAAATGTCTTTTTAGAAAACCAATATAAAATTAAGGAAAAAGTCCCAATATATTAGTTTACTGAGCACCTAAAATGTATCTGGCCTTGAATTAGAAATTAATGATGGAAAATAAAATAACCATGTCTTTCACCTAAAAGAGCCTACAGTCTGTATGTTCTAGTGGGAAGAAAAAAGGTCACAAACATACATTGCAAGACAGTAAGGTATAGGCTTGTGTGAATGTATGCATATGTACATTGGAAGTGTGAGTGTGTGTGTGTGTGTGTCAGAGAGACAGAGACAGACAGACAGATAGACAGAGAAGACAGAGAAAGAGAGTTTCAAGGGTTCATATCGCCCAGGAAGGGGTCTTCATCTTGCCCTAGCTGTTTGGAGAAAGTTTCCCAGAAGAAAGGAATCCTGAATGGAGACTTTGAGCTTGTTTAGGAGGCATAAAAGAACGGATGCCACAAGCATTAAAAATAGACAAATATGGAAGCAGAGGGAAAAAAAGCAATCACAAGAAAACAAAATGTGAGCATGTAATGGCAAGCAAGCTTACTGGACCAGGAGACAGAAACCAAGTCATGAAGAATCCTAAAAACATCAGGATTCCATCTGACAATTAGTGGGGTATCATGGACTGCTTACTTGTTCTAAGGATTGCAAATCCAGGAAATCTCTTCGAAATATGTCCCACATCCCAGGATCTCACCTGTTCTTACAGTCTCACCACTAGAATCTTTGTTCAAAACACTATCTCTCACCTGGATCACCAGCTCACTCACTGGTCTACCTGCGTCCACTTTCGGGCCTTGTGAGTCAGTTCTCCTCACACCACCAGTGATGTCCTTTTAACACTTGGCTTAGATTCGCTCATTCTTCTGCTCAAAAACCTCCAATGACTTCTCTTCAATAAAACTGGAATTTCACAACAGGCCTTGTAGTCCTTCCTAAATTATCAGGCCGTTATTTACCTCCCAGTTTTATTTACTCCTGCCCTGCTCCATACTCACTCTGTTCTAGCTGCAGTGACCATCCTGCTGTTTGGAGAACAGCCAAAGGCCATCGCCACCCAAAGCTTCTATCCAGGCTTTCCCTTCTGCCTGGAATGTTCTTTTTCCAGATGTCTTCCTGGTTCCTATGTTTCATTCAAACTCTCCTTTTTTTCACTTTTTGTGAGGGAGATTGTCACTGAGCTAACGTCTGTGCCAATCTTCTTTTATTTTATGTGGGATGCCACCATAGCATGCCTTGACGAGCAGTGCCGTGTCCACGCCTGGGATCCTAACCTGCGAACCCTGGGCCACTAAAGTGGAGCACGCGAACTTAACCACTACACCACTGGGCCAGTCACCATTTTTTTTTTTAATCAGTATGGATTAAATTTGAGACATTTGTTAGCAGCTCTATGTGATGATTTCAAATAACAAGATAGAACATGTAATTCAGCAGTCATTAGAAAAATACAGATACGAGGAAATAAAAACCACTTTTAGGAGATGAAGAAACAAGAAGGCCATCCAACATGTACACAGCCCATCTTCATACTTAAAATCATATTGCCAGTTGTCCAAAACAGCTTAGATTTAAAGTTTTTGCTACGCAACTATGCAAATATGTTCTATCAAGAGTTGGAGATAACCAACGCATTTCTGTAATATTTAGCTGCCTAAATTATCTCGACCTACAGATAGGCAACCAGCTTGAGATATAAATCCCACCAGGAAAAAGTTTTCAATTTTTAAATTTTACAGTTTGATTTAAAAACAAAATGCAAATTTCGGACTCTCCTCTGTGTCCTTCCCTACCTACCTCTTCTAGAACCACAATCACTCAAATGCTCTTGATTCCCTTAATTTTTTTTCCTTTATACTATTTTTCACTACCTGAAATATTTAGTAGATATATTGTATACCTACAATTTAACAATATATTATATGTCCATCCCTAGAGAAAGTAAGTGCCATGAGGTCTGGTATGTTAATTTTATCAAACCCAAGCAAATAGTAAAATGCTTGATAGATAATAGATGCTCAATAAATACTTTGCTGAATGAACAAATTAATGGATTTGATCCATTATTCTATGATATGGATCTTTATTTGACTATTAAAATATGTCTATATATGTACATATACACACACATATATAGATACCCGTGAAATTAAATAATTGCCGTTCAAATCCTATTTCATTCTATTAAACTATATCTTAGTTCATATTATGTTACTTTATAATAATACAGGAGAATTTTGCTGGTTGTAAGCAATTATTGTAAGGAAAGTAATCAATCAATGTTTTCCTGGTTGATATTGCTTTTATGAATCTGTTACAAGCATGAACATTCATGTTTTGAATATTAACGTTGAGTAATAGACTGGCAGGGATGTATCAGAAATAGAATGAAATTCCTTTGTAAATCATTAGAAATGGATGAAATTTCCTTTGTAAATTTGTTCAGCAAAATTTTTGCTTTTAGAAGACTTAGGGTGTTACATTAGAAGATAACATTTTGTTAAAATATAATAAGTACCTCTAGTTTTGTCCTCTCCATTACAAAACAATAATAAAAATAATGAGAACAGTCTTGAGGCAGTTCACCGAGTGACATTTCAGAGCTCACGTCAATGATACTAAATAATGTACTTGAAAAACTTAAATATCTGACCTACAAAGATGTTTAAGTGATTTTACTTCATTCTCCCCAGTGTTGTGGCTTGTTTTGTATCATTGCTGTTATTTTCCTCCATCTTCTGATCAATTTCCTCTCAGGTGAAAGGTACACCAGGTTTGCCTTCGGTTTGATTGTGCACTATTAAAAGATTTTGTCTATGTTTACATAATGTGCAATTGTTTCTACAGATATCTGCTTGTTACAGCTTTCAATTGTCTATTTAAATAATTTATTATGGGTGCCGCCCCATGGCCAAGTGGTTGAGTTCATGTGCTCTACTTTGGCGGCCCAGGGTTTCGCTCGTTTGGATCCTGGACGGGGACCTGGCACGTCTCATCAGGCCATGCTGAGGCAGCATCCCATACAGCACAACCAGAAGGACCTACAACTAGAATATACAACTAGGTACTGGGGGGCTTTGGGGAGAAGGAGAAAAGAAAAAAAAAAGAAGATTGGCAACAGATGTTAGCTCAGGTGACAATCTTTAAAAAAAAATTATTACAAAAAGCTACAACCTTCAAATATCAGTACTTTTTCCATCCTGTTTCTCTTTGAATACATCAGTGGCTGACCTGCACTGGATTTAATTGAGACTAAATGAGATGCATCAAGTTTTTAACCTTAACAAGTAACTAATGTTTGCAACGAATATTTCCCTAAGTGGAAATCATCACCTGCATTTGTAATTAGATAGAATATTTACAGGGAAGTTTGATAACTATAAAGCATAAAATTCTATAAAAGTGTTTCTATTTTGGTTTTACATAAGAAAAATATAATGATAATAATTAAGGCTTATGTAGGGTTTTCTGTGTTACAGTGTCCTCAGTACTTAGCTTAATTCCCATTTTGCAGATGATGACATCAAGATGGAGAGTTAAGTCGCCAGACTAAAGCTGAATAACTTGTTGGCAGAGGAATCTTGATATGAACCCTCTTGTGAACTTTGGCTGTATGACCTCAAAGCTTGAGGTATGAACCACAACTCACCACTCCATGGCCTGCTGGAGGGGTTATGAACCAGCCGGGAGCTGACACCAAAGGGTCTTTAAGGAAGAAAAGCAGAAAAGTCACAGGACCTTCTGAAAATATGTACTTTTCACTGATAACCACCAGTGAAATATAAAGATATCCAATAACTACTGGAAATAGTAATATGTCAAAGAGCAGGCGTAGAGTATTCCAGATAGGTTAATTGTAGTTAACTAAAGGAAGCAAGAGAAAACTGATATAAAGGGTTGCACTGCCATTGTATGTGAAATGGATAATTCTGCCAGACTTCTAAATGGAAAGGAGTTTCCACTCTTAGTCACTTCTATCCATTTTAAAAAGAGCATCAAAAGTGATCTTTAAGCATAGAAAATCTTTAACACTTATTACAAATCCTTTAATGACTTTCTATTGCACTTAGATTAAAATCTACATTCCTTAACCTAGAACACAAGGCACTATCCACTTGTCCCTACTCATACTTATTCCTGCGCCTGGCTTCCTTCTTATGCTTCAGCACGTTCATCTTCTGTCAACATACCAAGGTGGTATTTGATCCTGATACTCTTTCTTCCTGGTTCACGTTTCCCCTTCTTTTTGCTAACTTCTACTCAACATACAAAGTTGGCTTTAAATGTGGAGCTTAATCTGAGTAGATTTCCTGAGCTACCTTATTTCACAGAGGTCCCACCTAGTAGTCTCTCATAGTCTCCACTTTTCTTTCATAGAACTTATCAGAATTTGTAAGTATATGTCGATTTCTATGTTTCTTCATTTAACGTATATCTCCCTTTCAAAAACAAGCTCATGCAGGCATCGAGTTGAGTATATGAGCGTAAGCCCATAGATCTCACCACCCTGTGCACATTGACAGGTGCAAACCCTTAGTAGGTGGTCAGTAATATATACTAAATATTTACATGGGTGGAAGTTAGCACTTCAACACTTTGGTTTCATCTTTTGTTTATATCAAATGTCTTTCAAAACTGGGTCTGTAGGAATTGGCGAATAGAATAATTGAATACATCGAAACGTCTTTCTTCTGATTCACAATCTATATTAGCATATGGCACTAAAACTAGTTTTGAGCAATTAATTTTAACTATTCTAGTATTGACTAGAAATACTGTCCCAGTATCATCTGGGAGCTTATTAGAAAAACAACTACTTGGGATCCACACAGGATTCACTGAGCCGGTCTCTGGGAGTAAGGACTAGAAATTTGTATTTTAACTAAGTTCTTTGGATGGATCTTAGGAAGACTAAGGTTTGAGAAGCACTGCTGTAATAAACAAAGTTATGTTTTTATGAGCCTACATATTCATGTGCATTTATTAATTAAGCCATGAGTATAATGTCAAGTCATGGCCCATAAGCTTCACTATGTACCATAGAAGATAACTTTTCAATAAACTAAATGACAGGAGCATGTTATTATGTGGGCTCTATCCATACCAAAATGCATGAGGGAACCAGTAGAATGTAACAGAAACACAATTATTTTGCCTAATTTCTTCGTGTTACCACTTGAGAGCACCTTTATCATTTCTACATGAGCTCCATCATGTGGCCAGGCTTTGATTTGTTTCTTCTAATAGTTATCCAGATGATTAGATCATGAATAGAAAAATTAACGCTTTTCCAGAGTCCTACAGCAGAGCGCTATTCATAATCATGCTTCCTTTGTTGATTTTAGTTGTTCCTGCTAATTATTTGGCATCATGATTTGGAAATTAGAAAACAATATGGACAATTGATGCTAGAAATATAGCACTCATGGTTCGTCAGAGTCATAACACCATGCTCCCAATTGGGTTCTAGGAAAATCAAATAGTAATTTCTGTAATAACTGTGTTTTGGGATTGAAGATTTCCCAAATGAAGCTTTTCTTTTATGAGATAAATGATTTCATTCTGCATATCCATCGAACTTACATCAGGAAAAAACAACGCGAGCAAGTGTTTTGTATTCTTTTATGAAATAGTCAGTTAGATGCAGTCATAAGAGGAGATTAGGAGAGGCACAGGAAAAATCAGTTTATTGTACTCACGGGTCCTAGAAACAAGGAGGCATGGCTTACCACGCAGGCAGGGCAGGGTAAATGGTTTAGGGTTGGCTAGTCTGAATAACTTTGGAGAGCTTTGGGCTATAGGGCTGGTCCCTAGTTATTTGGCACCTCACCCTGGGGTGATTAAGGCAGAGGAATATTACCTCCTGGGTGCAAGGACCAGATAGGGGAAGTATGGTTCTGTATTGGTTAGGTTGCATACCAAAGGCATCTTCCTGGTTGGACATTTTGCTGTCTGTAAGAATTGGCTAGCTTGGGGAGGAGCAGTCTCTCCTCAGCCAGAAAGGATTTTTAAGATGTCAAAACATCATAACATACAGAAAATTTAAAATATTTATAACACAGTAAGTGTGTGTGTGTGTATCCCTACACCTACGTGTTTGCATGACACTCATTACAGAAATGATATAAAAAGACTTCATTATATGCCAGAAAACAAATGGCCACAAAGCAATCACAGATTTTTTTTTTTTTTTTTTTTTTTGGTGTGGAAGATTGGCCCTGAGCTAACATCTGTCCCGATTTTCCTCTATTTTTTGTATATGAGATGCTGCCACAGCATGACTTGACAAGCAGTATGTAGGTCTGAGCCCAGGATCAGAACCTGAGAATCCTGGGCCATTGAAGTGGAGCATGTGAACATAACCACTATGCAACCGGTCCTGCCCCAGAATTGATTTTTTGACATTAAAATAGTATGAAAGCTTATATAATGGAATTTATTAAATAATATTTTTCAAAGGAAGAGAGATAAGTCTTAATACACTAAACACTGATTTTATAAAAATAAAACATACACAGTTCCTGTCATCAATTTGCTCAAAATTACTTAGTAAAGTTCAATATTTACTATAAATTACAATATAAATGTGTGTTAGACTAAGGATTTTGAGGTTTTTTAGTCCACAGAATTTTTAATAGATTTATAGACCTCATTAATCACTTAACTAAAACATTCCCACTTCACTTACTTCCTGTCCTCTATCTCTCAATCCTATTCCATGTCTAAAGCCCAAATGCATGTAGAAATATCACCATAATTAGAGAAATTGTGTTTCATTGATGACACATGAGAGAAGTCCATTTGTAAAGCAAATATCTATAGTGAAACATTAATGGATGAAAGACATAGAAATCATAAATTTGAAAAGACCACAGAATCATTCTTCATTAGCATATTCTCTGTGTCTGTTTAAACATCATTTTATTTTCTACTGCAAAAGTGAATTATGAAACAAGCTAAATTCTATCATTCTGTCTTACACACACAGTGGGCCCTCCCTGTCCAGAGGTTCCACATCCTTGGATTTGACCAACCTTGAATCTAAAGGCGTACGATGGCTGCGTCTGTACTGAACATGTGCAGACCTTTTTTCTTTGTCTTTATTCCCTAAACAATACAGTATAACAACTATTTACATAGCATTTACATTGTATTAGGTACAATAAGTCATCTAGAGATGATTTAAAGTATACCAGAGGGTGCACACAGATTATATGCAAATACTATGCCATCTCATATAAGGGACTTGAGCATCCTCTAGGATCCTGGAATCAATCCCGCATAGATACCTAGGGAAGATCGTATATTATATTCCCATTTTATTGCAAAATAAAAGCTTATGTGATATTCCTCAGGTTTTCATAATGTTTTTTTTTTAAAGGAATGATTTTCCTTTTTTGGGGGGGTTGGTGAGGAAGATTGGCCCTGAGCTAACATTTGTTGCCAATCTTCCTCTTTTTTATTTTTGTTCTCCCCAAAGCCCCAGCACATAGTTGTCTATCCTAGTTGTAAGTCCTTCTAGTTGTTCTGTGTGGGATGCCACCACAGCATGGCTGGATGAGTGGTGTGTGGGTCCATGCCCAGGATCCAAATGGGCAAACCCCTGGCTGCCGAAGCAGAGTGCATGAACTTAACCACTACACCACTGGGCCAGCCCCCATAGTATCTCTAACATATTTAATATTGCTTACCACTGCATTTTGGAAAAACTACTTTAAAGTCAAACAGGTAGACTTCACTTCATTTCTGTTGCCTTTGAAGGAGCATTTGAGTCACATACAGCTCACATCTGCATACATAAGTGAAATTCATAAATGAAGTTAAAAAATCCAAGAAATAATTAAAATTTCCTAAAATATAATCATGTAGAAATACCATAAAATTATATATATATATAAATTTGTGTATATATAAAATACAATTGATGTGATAGCTGTTTAATACCATCTGCCAAAAAAAAGTAATAACCACAATATCTCTAAGAGCTACTCCTTAGTTTTAGAGTAAAAATAAAGGAGTAAATAGTAAAATGGTAATTTAGATCAATCCTGAGTATCTTCATTAATGTTAAATTCTGTGTATTTGATGTCTAATTTATTTTCTGATAGTCTGTTTTTGCTTTTAAGTGCATTTTCTTATGCCATTTTTATCCTTAAATCCTGCCTCATTGCCAATATTTTAATGTTTGCTTTTCCATATTAGGTAAGGAAGTCTAGGCTGAAAACACGGACTTATAAAGAAATTCTGGACCCTCATATTTCTTCTTGCTGTTACTCCTTAGGTCCCATTATCATCCAGAAATTGTCAGATTCCTATCAGAGATTCACAGTCTTTACCTTTGTCCTCCGACAAACTCTTAAGTAAAGTATACGGCATTTATAAAGCTTAATGTGCCAAAAATAAATAATATAAAAAAGCAACTATTGGCACACTGTGAAGAAATTTCATATCTTATTTGTAAACTCTTCAACTGCAACCATCATTAGACATTATATTAAAATTTTAGGCTATTAAATTACTGGATAAATTGGTCAATATACTTAATATCAGTGACTTAAAAGGCTCTTCAATAATATACCCCTAAAATTCTCAAAAAGAATGCTTTATCTAATGTATTTTATCAGATGAAGACTTCAAGAATAACATTTAAAAATGCGTTCCTTATAAAAGTAATAAAATTACTTCTCAGATACTCTATTTTTTACCAAGATATCTTCAAATGCAAATTAATTTCCAAATCACATTGTAAGTATACAACATACAACAGTGTAAAAATTTAAATACTACACATGCCTACCTTTTAGAAGTATGCTGTGTAAAATAAACTAAAAGGTATTTACCAGTGTCAACTATAGAGTAAGAAAAACAACAGAAAGGAAATTAAAATATACCCTGTAATTATAGCATGGTGGTCTAGGGGTTAGCATTCAGTGCTGTCACCACCGCTGCCCAGGTTTGCTTCCATTCAGGGAACAACACCCATCTGTGGCTGTCATCTTGTGGCGGCTGCATATTGCTGTGACACTGAAAGCTATGCCCCTGGGATTTCAAATACCAGCAGGGTCACCCATGGTGGACAGGTTTCAGTGGAGCTTCCAGACTAGGAAGAAGGACCTGGCCACTCACTTCCAAAAAATTGGCCATGAAAATCCCATGAGTAGAAGTGGAACGTTTTCTGATACAGCACAGTAGAGTGAAAGGATGGAGCAGAGACCAGACAGGGTTCTGATCTGCTGGACACAGGGTCGCTAGGAGTCTGAGTCACCAGGACAGCACTAATAACAACAAATTATAATATAGTAACACATTATAGACTTAGTTTTGGTTGTGAGAGTTTATGGTTTTTGATTTGGTAAATAAGAAATTTTCTTATTGTATCTTTTGAAAATAAATATAACTCATCTTCTTTTTTCCAGGAACCTGATTAATATCATTAATGGTCAATTTGGAAAAAGAATAACATAAAATAAGTCAAAGCGATCAACAAAATTTGCCTGAGAAACTGAATGTGCCCAGAATAAAGTGGGACTTTAAGAGCAGTAAATAAGAAATAATTAAATATCTGTTACAGCATTACAGAGCATAAATTCACTACTCTTTTGTGAAGATATTCATCATTCAACTTATATATAAATTGATTGTGTTATTATTGCACTCAGAATAGTTTTAAACTATTAAAACTTAAATGCTAATACAATTTGGAATGCAGTATATAAAAATAATTGATATCAGATAAGTTATTGTGGAGTAATACACAAAAACTTTAACACAGATGTACTATTCCCATATATGGTGGAAAATAAATTATAGATTGGCTTGCCATATTGCAAAAGACTGCACTATTATCTAAATTAAAAAATCAGGACAAGCAAATTGCTACAGTAACCTTTTGGAATTACAACTTAATTATTCTCCACACACCAGTTCACATTTATGCAAGGTTTTCTTCTGAATTAACAAGTCGTTTCATTTAATTGCTCAAATGGTGTTCGAAGTTTTGATTTTTACAAGCACACTATCATCAGTTTATTTTGGGAAAATGAATTTCTTTAAAGTTTTTCTTTGTTAAAAGGGCTACATGCCATTTGCCAAAAATCTTTAATTGGGCTAAAGATAAATGCATTGTGGTATTTTACAATTTGTCCTGGACACAAAATATATGATATAGTCATGAATTATCTATGTATAAGAATTATGCTCTCCAGTCTTAAATTTCATGCTATTTTAGTTAAATATTTGAATGAAATTGTTTGTTAAGTTATCCCCTATAATATTATAGTCACACATCATATGCCGAACAAAAATGTTTGAACGTTTTGAGTTTTGTCACTTTTTTCCACTTAGGTTTTATAATAACTACTAAAAAAGGCATGGACATAACCAAGTTTACTTCAACTTGACTGTACTGCCAGTAAAGCTTGGTCCTCAAAAATACTTACTGCATGATTATTGGCTACCATTTGTATTTTCAATGTTCATGAGTCACACACGCACATACACCAAGATATGGGATTAAGAGAGACACAACCTTCCTCAAACTGTTACAGCTGCTCCCATCTCCCTCCATCTGTGGCATCCATCCAAAGTGTAGGGAACAGACATGTGATGCAGACTTACAATCACCTCTCCTGAGTTTGAATCCTATTCTTGTAACTAACAACTAGGGGTCTTGAGTAAATCATTATCTCCCTGGAGATTTCATTTCTTTTTTCACAAGACAGAGATTAGAATCTTTCCTCTCATGGAATCATTGTAAATTTGACCTTGATTCATCTAAGGGTTCTTGGTCCTTTGAGATGTTTTCAATGGAATGCCAAGCTTTCTTGTGATTTCCATGATCTTCAGGGGCCTTTATTACTTCCGCCTCAACGTTCCTGGGATCTCAATGCACACAAGTTATTCTCTTCTCTTCCTCTTATCAGATTTTAAACTCAATCTCCTTTTTCTCATTTCCCACAAATATCATTTACTGAATAGTTTCAATAGATTTAAAGATAAACTCTTTATGATATTTTGTATTTAATCTTGGGCATCATATAAAACGTGTGTATAAGAGACTACAAGAAGACGGGAGATTAAAGTCCTTGAAATGTTTGAGCACTCAAATAGCTCACTGGTTAGTTTACTCTGTAAGCTTTGTGTTTTTCTTTGTTCTTGTTTATCAGCTTGCTTTTAATGCCTTTTCTCCTCTTTTGTCTTTAATCCTACCAAACGTTTTTATTTCTTAAGCAGCACAGCTATTTATTTTTTGTTTGTTTATTTATGCTTGTATATATGTTTATATGCATTTATTTGATTTCTTCCCACCTATAAGCTCAATCTTAACATGGAGCAGCAGGTACATCCCACTAGTAGCTGCTTCCTGGACTAAACCAAGATATCTTCTTTTTAAAAAGAATTTATTTATTCATTTATTTTTTTTTTTGAGGAAGATTAGCCCTGAGCTAACATCTGCCGCCAATCCTCCTCTTTTTTGCTGAGGAAGACTGGCCCTGAGCTAACATCCATGCCCATCTGTCTCTACTTTCCATGTGGGATGCCTGCCACAGCATGGCTTGACAAGTGGTGCATAGGTCCACACCTGGGATCCGAACCAGTGAACCTGGGGCTGCTGAAGTGGAACGTGCGAAATTACCCACTGCACCACCAGGCTGGGCCCTGGACTAAACCATGACATCTTGTTCACTAAAATAACAGCTGGTGTCAGATGTTAACAAAGTATATTTTTCAGTATCCATATTGAATAAATAAGACATCATTAAGATCCCTAAACCCATGTATGGCATACGGTCATTATTCAAAGCAAGCTATCCCTTTCCTCCTTTATAAATAAAACAGAAAACAGAAGAAATCATGAAGTTCTTATAGGTGAGCTCATTCACAGACCACACCTTCTTTTTCACCAGTTACTACTCAATGACTACAAGCCATTTGTACACAGGAGCTGAGGTTGCACATAAATATAACTGTATGAAATTACTTCAAAAATTTATGCAGTAAGCTTATTTTCTAAAATCGATGAAAACAAAAGCCCTAACTGGCTTGAAAGATAGACTTTAAGATGGCTTTCAACTTTCCTCATCTCCCAATATTTTGACTGTACGTTTGAACTTCGTCGCATATTCACCAATATGTGTATGTGTGTAACTTTTGTGTCTATGTGAAACAAGTTTATTCAATAGTCTCACCCCTTTGAGGAATAAATATAGAAGAGTTTTATTTTTTCCCAATATTTTCTTTCAGCCTTGCTTTGACATATCTTCGTCTCCCATCCTATAATATCATTTGTGGAAGATTTCATTAATTTCTAGTGAGTTTTGGTCATTAAACTTAGTCCAATTCATTTTAAACCTTCCGATCTCACATCTGATCCTAAACATGCGACATTCTTCTACTATCATCATGGCCCTAGTCGCCCCAGTGTTTTGGGACAGAGAGGACAAATAGAGAAATCCTAATCTGGTGAAGTCATTATCCTCTTTTTATGATTGTTGATGCCTTTATGACAAAACACTAACAACTGGCCTTTGATACCTTCTGGAAAAACCTCTGGTAGTGTCTTATAAAGTTAAACATACACCTATCACTCCTTGATCTAGGAATTTTAGCCTTTTGTATTTGCATAAAAGAAATGAAAACACACACACACAAACCACCGCAAAAACAAGCAAACCAATAAAGAAGAACACGAGACAAAAACCTTCAAAAAATTGTTACACATTACAGTCAAACATGGGAAACAACCCAAATGCACAGTGACAGGTGACTAATTAAGCCAGTTGTCTATTTGTACAGTACTTTAGTATCGACTCCCACCCAGTGCACGTGTGAATACTTCAGAAGTATCGCGGAGTTCCCACAGCAGAGTTTACTGCTGTGAGCAAGCCTTTCACAGCAAACTCTGCACTCCCAGGAGGGGAGGAATCCCCTTTCTGATCATTGTCTTCTCCTCTAGTCTGGACTATGGGAAGACGATGACTAAGGTGACTTTTGGAAGCGTTGAGCTGGTTCCACCTCCAAGAAAGCCCTTGAGCACGGTGCCCGGTTCCTGTGTTTTTGTAGCTCCATGGCACCTCTCTTTAAACTGAGTGGCGTTTAACGTATTCGCAGTTTTGAGCTTGGTATAATTTGGGACATTAACATCTCCCTGAAAATCCTATTATACACACACTCACGCATACAATAAAGAGAAAGTCATGCAGTAGTTTTCAACCAGGGGCGATATTGCCCCCACAGGACGTTTGACAATGTCCGGAGATGTTTTTGATTTCCCCAATGAGGCGGAGGGTGCTGCTGGCATCTGGTAAACAGAGAAAAGAGATGTTGCTAAACATCCTACAACTCACAGCGCACCTCCAAAGTAGAGAATTATCCAGTCTGAAATGTCAAAAGCGTCGAGGTTGAGAAACTCTGAGGTACAGGAAATCTCTAACTTCAGACTTGTATAGAGAAACCGTAAATTCTGGAGAAGTTTAGAAAACCACACTCAGAAATATGGCACCTTGTAGGGGTAAGCTTATGTGAAATAAACATGCCGTGCCATCAGGCTGCATTTATATACAGCTCTGGTAGGCACTGTCTTCTCAACCTTCACACATCAAGTCATTTCAATAAGCCTGTGCAGTTTTTGTGGGAAGTAATTACAACTAAAAATGATAGCAAAACCATATTCTCAAAGGACAGCGTTGTACGGTAACCTAATGATGCAGATAGAATACCATTTAGTGCATTTTAAAAGAATTATGAAGAACACTGCCAATGACATTATGTTCTGTCCTTTAACGTATAACATAACATTTTAAGTGTGAAAGAAAGAGAGTACCTTTAAGTGATGCAAAGATAAATCTACTTATTTTCAAAATTAATTTAATCCCAGGAATGAGTACACTTATTTGTGCCATAATTTACACAAATGCATTTCAAAAAGATACTTTAGTTTTCTGTTTTGACCAGTAATAAATTATGAGTTTTGGAAGAGAATATATACTCCTAATACATCCACCTCTGTCCACACCTATGAGACAAATATTATTCAGTAAATTTTGCCTTATTGAAAGAGTGTATATAAAGGAATTTTATACTGACAGATTTAGTAAATGTCACTTAAAGCATACCTTTATTCACTTATTTGACAAATATTTATTGAGCAACAATTAAACAAGCATTATGCTAAGAGCCAAAGGCATAGCGATGACCAAGAAGATAATGTCCTTCCCCATATGAATATAGCATCCTAGAGTCTTCATTAAATAGTTTATATATACTCTTAGTGAATGCTGAGCCAAAATAAGCCACCATCAATTCCATCTACCCCAAAATTACACTACATATATTGACTATTAATTTTAAAAGATCACCAAGGAAAGTGAAATTTCAAATATGCATGTTTCTTACATAAAAATAGTCATTTTATTTTGTAGTTTATCATCTAAATTAAAAACGATTTTCAGTAATTCGTGTATATATATTTAAATGTTATCTAATATATATTATATATAATACATAAATATAAATTCATGTATATTTATATATATATATATATAAAACAAAAGGGTGATATTTTAAAAGTTTCATTAATAATCTTCCCTACTTAAAAAAATGTATCTTGAACATGTACCTAGGAAGCAAAAGATATTAAGTAAATTAAATAAAAGCATAGAGACTGTCAGGTGGAAACCTGACAGTCATTACTTGATTTCTGGCCTGGATTTGAATTGAGCGAAAGTTGTTACCATCTGTTTACTATTTGTTGGCCAACTTTAAATGAACTGGTTGTCTCAATCCAGCTTGTTCCTCACTAAATCAGGTCATGTTAAAAAAGAATGACTGTCATTAAATTGGAATAAATTGAGACCCACGGTGGTCGAAGAATCAGATTGAAAGATTGGTGGCTCACGTTGTTAAATCAACAGGGCAGCTTACATGTCACTTTTAAGGTTGGACACCATAGAAATGTCATAGAATTTCTGCTTGGGAATTTCAACATCTTTTTCAAAAATTAAAAAAAAATTGAAAAAGAAAAAATGCGTCACAAAGAGACAAAGAAATATTTGAAAATTTCACGAGAAAAGTAACAAAGTGCTTTAAGCCACTATCTAAAATGTCCTGTTCATCCTAGCCTATGAAGTTAGAGCATTTGATTATATAAGTCACAATACAAGTTACTGAAGTCATAATGAGAAATCTGAAGTCTCTTCCATCTTAGACTTTGTAAATTGGTAGGAGGAATAAGATAATTAAGTACAGAAAAATTATAATACAAAGCTAGATACAAACATAACTGAGAAGACATAGTGCTATATAGCAAGCATCTCCTCTAATCATTTAGTCAATAAACATTTAGAAAACTATGTTCTGTTATGTCAACCCTCACCACTGGTTTATTTATATTGCCACACTTCTTTGAAATATTTTCCAGAAAAAATAAAATTATATATAGCTAATTGTAAGAATTAATTACACCTAAAAGTGATAGTTGAACTATGTCTTAAAAACGACTGTTATATAGGGGCTGGCCCAGTGGCATAGTGGTTAAGTTGATGCACTCCACTTCCCAGCAGCCTGGGGTTCACAGGTTTGGATCCCGGGCATGGACCTAGCACCGCTCATCAAGCCATGCTGTGGCAGCATCCCACATACAAAATAGAGGAAGACTGGTAACAGATGTTAGCTCAGGGCCAATTTCCCTTACTAAAAAAAGAAAAAAGACTGTTTTATATATATATATATATACACACATACATACACACATATACTTATATGCATGTGTATGTGTGTGTATATATGAAACAAATCAGTGAAATAACACTGTATGTATTTCTCCTCGTTCTCTGAGCACTCCCGCATGCTCTCAGGCAATGAGTGGCAGTGTGGAATGTTTCAGTGGAAAATATTGTCCAACGAGTATTGAGAATGGATGCTGAGTGTTGGGAATGGATGCTGTCGTGCTTCACTCAGATGTCCCCTTAGGACCTTAGGATTGCTGAGAGTCCTGCTGGCAGAACAGCCTCCACTCTCAGCCATCTGGGTTAGTCAGTTCTCCTCCAATGACTGGTCAGACATGGGGATATAGAGCACCATGGCCTCGCCCCAACTGGGTACAACTCTGAAAGATCCTCCCCACTTCAAAAGCTTTCTGTGCATCAGGCTGAAGCCTCAATCAAGATTTCATGACAGACAACTTCTCCCTTTGCCCACTCACTCCTGCTTCCTTCCCTTCTCTCCCCTCACTGTTGATTCCAGAAAATCTCCCTAACACACCTTCTGCAGGCTAATCATCTCAGAGTCAGCTTCCTGTGAAACTGTGACAGTGTTAGTGATCCATACCACCAATAACCTTTGCTTCTTGGTGTTCTGCTGTACTCTCCTGTCTTGGGTGAGTTCACCATGGTTTGGTTATGGCTTCTTTATAAGCCATTTGTTTACATATTTCTTGGTCTGAAATCCTTTAAATAAAATCATTGAATAAACAGTGAGTACATAAAAAAAGGCAATTAGAAATCCATGGGAGTCCTTTGACAATATGAGGGACATTATGAACATCAAGTGAGTTTGAGATGAGACCGATCCTTACACTAAGGAGACGGGGAAGAGACTCCAGCTGAAATTGCATCAGGGCTTCAAGCATTTTGAAGAGAACAGAAGAGGGAGTTCAATGTGTGATGCTAGGACAGGACCACAGCAGGACTATTATTATCAACACCAAATTATTATTAATAACCCCAAATTGCACTGATTCAGTTGGTATTCCCATATTTCTAGGAATGGATCACCTACCTTCAAGAGAATTTGGCTGTGTCAAACAGTAACTAAAAAGCTTAAAATTTTGGATACAATGATCAATATAACAAAGCATTTGCCTTTGTGATATTCAGTGAGTTTCAAAGAAAGCAGGGATCCCATTTCAAGACTAACACTTACGTATTAACTTTCTTAGAAAGTTATTTCATCTTAAATATAGATGTTCATGTCTTGTATAGTTTCCATATGGTAAAAATTAATATATTGAAACTTTAGTATAACACAATCCCCTCAATATACAAAGTTCTCTTCACTAATGATGGAATTAAAAGAGACCAAATTACTGAAAATGTGTTCTCCCAAAAGCACCATCTGGACTCTTGACAGAGTATTGGTGGCTGGAAACTTTGTTCTTAAATTTAATAACACTCTTGGGGCTCAAATCTGGTTAGTCCATCAAAAGCCAGGTTAACTAACAAAAAGACTCACCGTGCTTTGGTTATGTAACATACTTTTTTCTTCCATTTTCAGAAAACAATGCCAGTTTCAAAATACAATAAGTGAAATTCTCAACCATTTACCATATTCTGTTTAATACTGTTGGTCCCTAATATTTTCATGTAGAAAAAATAACGTATGTAATATTATTAATTCATTCAACTTTCTTCATTTATCAATACTCCTAAACCCATGAGCTCTGGGACTACTTTATCTTTCTTCAACATTATAAGATCAGCACCTAGGACAGTTCCTGGAACTTGTTAATCATTCATATATTTATCATATATTATTGAATATAAAACAAACCCACAAATGAATGAATGAATAAGTGAATGAGTGAATGTATTCATCGTTGTATCTCCCAGAATGGGCCTCTGTTACTTGTGCTTCACATGCATTTTCTTTTCAATTAACTGATTAATTTAAAAAGTAAACATGAACTAAACAATTAATGGCAAAGCAAAACTTGTAAACTAAGTATGAAGAAATGTCTTCAGCCAAGAGTTGAGCTGAAAACGTCTCGTTTTATTCATCATACATATACAAAAGTTTCATCTCAGACTGCCTGGAAAGGTTCTAATTCCGGTTGAAACATATTTAGAAGGACTCTGACCATCACAGTAATGTCTTAGCAAATTTTATTTATACAACAGATGTTTTCTTCCAATGACTTTTCTCTAAGAGTGAGGGAATTTTAAATTGAGCAAATCTTCCTAGGTAGACATATTTGACAAACTATTTTCATACCACAAGGAAACAAATCAATATCCAAAAATATATATGGGCAATAGAAGTAAAAAGAATCTCCAAACTTGGCACATATCATGTCTCTTGACTTTACAAGGTCAAGACAGAAATAACAGTAAGATGGACAATTCACTGTTGGCACAGGCCTTAAAGAAATAGTTTAAGAACCAGAGTTTAGAGACTGGTCCTCAAGATTAGAACTTCAACACTTCTTTCTTCTAGAGGCCCTTATTTTGTTCCTTTGCCTTTTGGTAAGGAAAGGCTGGAAATAGCTTTGAATTTTAGCTCTTGACTATTTATTTTAAGGACCTTGGCAGGTTATTCCATCTCTCTTTTTTAAAAATATGTTAAGACAATTAATTAGGATTAATACTTTGCCAGGAACTATTCTTTCATTGTCATAAAGGTCCAGGGCTATAAGGAACTAAATTCTTCTTCTTTATCTCATTTTTACTGATTTAATTCTCAAGTGCTAAACAATTTAAAATTCTGAGATATTTTAGACATGAATTTCTAAGGGTACTTTTAGTACAATCATGGCCCCTGTAGTGGCTTTTGTTTAAAACCACAGCCTTTCTACAGATACATGTATCTTCATCTAATAAGAACAGTTTATACTTTTGTTCCCTTGTTAGTCTCCAGCAATTTATTGTTGCATGTCTTCTGGCGCTGACCTTGTTCTTATTCTAGCAAGGTTTCTTGTTATTTTCAGCCTAATTCTAATATTTCTGTTAGATTGTGAGTTTCCGACAGAGATACTTTTTCATTATATTATATTATACACTGCAGCACGAAATAGAACATCCTACTCCCTAATTGTATCAAGAAAATATAGAAGGAAATTAACTATTTCATCAAAATCATCTGCTGGGTTGATGCATAAATGAAGAGGATTTATGACCTTTTTTAAATTGTATTTTCCTAAATTCAAACAAAACAAAAAATGCAGTCGGCTACACGTATCTTAAGATTCTATAGGAAAATACATCGTTAATGAACAATTTAAATTAGTGTAGCAAATTGTGCCAACCAAAGTCTAGGAAATTAACACACAGCAATGCCCTATTACCACAGCACATGGATAGCCTGCATTTAATTATATTACCTGGGATGAAATATTTCATAGTACACACATATTTATCATTCAACAATTTTTCAATTTGTTTATTACTTAAATAATGTTGATTATTACATTTAATGGATATTTATATATCCATGATATAGATTCTGAATGAAGGTGAAGAGAAAATTAAAGCATAATTTTATAAATGGGATTTGGAAGTGTCAGGACTTCTTTCCTGATCCAGGTACATAAGCACAGAGAAACCAATTTGCTGCTTTCTTGCAGAAGGAGAGTAAATTAAAATTCACTTGCTGAAAAGAACAGGCAGCAGATCAGTGAAATTTCTCCATACCAGGCAATCAAATAGAAGACAGTGGGTGCAATTAAGATCATCGAAATTTCAAGGGAACTGTGTGTATCTTTAAGTAAACAAATCAATAAATGGTACTTATTCTGTGAGTCTAAATTGTTTCTAACTGAGCTGAAATGATCTAAGATATCAGATTGCTTAACTATATGTTTGAAGACATTTTATTTCTCTAGTTCAAACTGAGCTACAAATCTATATAAAATTTTTGTAATATTTTTAGAATAGAAAGCTCAGATTATACTGTATTAGCTAGTGAACTTTCAAAAATGTTTAATTTCACATTTACACTAAAGTTTGGCTTAGACAGAAAGCCCCACAAACAGATTATGAATATCATAATAATAAAGCTCCAAATATGCTTGCACTTTAAGGATTTTTCTCTAAGAAAATAACCAAATAATTAGCATTTATACCATCTAGAGTCCATAAATGACTTACACTATCAAAGGACAGATATCGAAGTAATCTTCTTACATCTACTTCAGTAACATCCTAGACTAGACCTTTGAAAGCACAGCATAAATTAAGCTGGTACTGCTTCTGGCTTTTACCAGATTTTGGGTTTATTATCTATAATTATATTTAGTATTTAGTCATATGGTTTGTTAGCTATTCTTGTTAAAAGGGATATTTTTTCTGTTCAAATACCATTTTAAAGATGAAAAAGAATGTACGTAATAAGAGAAAGATTCAGATGTAAAGAATCTTTCCAAAAACTTCCATTTTGAAATTGAGGAATAGGAAATCTACTTAGCACCGTTATAAAGTAAATATATCTATAAATGAGGAAGAGTTAACCTCTTGTAATTTTAGCTAGCCATCCCTTCTTAACTTCATATTGATTTTCTACAGAGCAAAAGAAAATGGAAGTTTGAAAGCAAAACCTATTAAGTGGGTTCCAGTAATACTGAAATTGAAACAAGCTCAAATATATCTATTAGTGTGAAATCCTTTGTAAGGAAACTTGGAATCAACTCTAGAAAGGCATAAATTGGTAACAGCATCAATAAAATAGACATATGAATATAAAGTCTGAAAAGTAAAGGTGAAAAAGAAAACATCTACGATTAAAACATGTACAAAAGTTCGAATGTATAACACAGGCAAATCTAGACTAATAAATTAATTTATACATTCCTCATTGTACAATTGATATTGTATATCCAATATATGGGTGCCCTTTATGTGTCTTTTTCTAACTTTATATTATAAAATTTTTCAAGCACATAGAAAAAGAGAGAGAATTATATAATATATATATATATATATATATATATACCTCATATACCTATAATTTAGTCTAGATTAGGCAATGGTTACAGTTTGTCGTACTTACTCATCTATTTTTAAAACATATATATTTTAAAATATAGATTAAATTAAAATATAGTACAGATGTCTTAACATGTTATCGATAAATATTTCAGTGTGCAACCCCAAAAAAGATCCCACCCAATAGGGGCCGGCCCGGTGGCACAGAGGTTAAGTGTGCACGTTCTGCTTCGGGCGGCCCGGGTTCGCCCGTTCGGATCCCGGGTGCAGACACGGCACACTTGGCAAGCCATGCTGTGGTAGGCGGGGCACATATAAAGTAGAGGAAGATGGGCACGGATGTTAGCTCAGGGCCAGTCTTCCTCATCAAAAAGAGGAAGATTGGCAGCAGATGTCAACTCAGGGCTGATCTTCCTCCAAAAAAAAAAAACGATCCCACCCAACATAGCCACAATATAATTTCCTCAACCAACAAAGTTGAAAATAGCCCCTTAATATAATAAATCCTTGCTCCATGTTCAAATTTCCCAAATTGTCCTAAAATATCTTTTATAGCTGATTTTTTCTAGTCGGGATCCAATCAAGACAATGAATTCAAATTACTGTAATTTTTCTTTTGTCTTTTTTAGTCTACGAAATTTGCTTCCTTTTCTCCACTTCCTACTCTGCAGAGATCAGACAAATTGACCCTGGAATGTACCACTTTCCCGACTTGTCAGATTATTTACTCATGTTGTCATTTAGTAAGTTCTTCTATTCTCCGTAGGTTTATATACAGAATTTAGACCTATAAGACAAGTCAGATTCAAGTTCAACGTTTATGGAAAGCTTACTTCCCAGGCGGTGATGGAAACCAGGAGGGTGAGAACTTATGGGAAGGGGGATTTGTGACTTGGTGACTATGAGAGGAAATTCTGTTGTGCAGATAATAATCTATTTTTTCCTAGATGTTGGTTATACATGACTGTTGGCATTGTGAACATTTATCAAGCTGTGAACTTCTAATTTTAAAATGTGTATTTTGAAGTTATTTTTTAGGAAGAAAAAAAGGCTATAACATATTCTTCTATTCTATAGCATCACATTCATGATGTACATAACGCCTAGTTATCCTAATAGCATTGCTAAAATGATCACACTAACATTGTCACAGCCTTAACTGTCCTTTATAAAGTTATGTTTTTTTATCCCTTAAGAACAAGTGGTAATAATGTGGAGTGATGCTTTGGTATCATGAAAATATCCAGTTTACCCTTAGTCTTCCAGGCAATAATTTTAGTAACTGCTAATGTTCCTTTGTGAAATCTACTAAATCAATTCCTCATTAAGGGTAACAAAATGGTGTTTGTCCTCCCAAAGTTTTCAAAGTTCAAATACAAATACAAAAGCAACTATAAGCCACTACTTGAATGTGTCAGTCAATATATAGGAAAGCTCATCTTGTGTGTATGAACATGTACACATACAAGCACAAATGTTTTAATTTCCCACCTTATAAAAATCCATTATATTATAAATACTTTCGCATCTTGCATTCCTTATTCAGTAATACCTTATGGAAAGCCCTTCAAGTCTGTTGGTGCAGTTCGTCAACTTGTACTAAGTGATATTTTACTATTACTTTGCTTCACTAATAGTTTGAGAATCTTTCCATTCATTTGCAGAACTTTGCAATACATTTGTTTGTGAATAACCTGGACATATTCTTTGCTTTATATTTCTTTGATTTATTTATACTTTTCTACTCAATTGATAGGAAAAGTCTACAAATCTCATTGCTAAGGGAAGTCATTTCATCAAATTTACATTTTCTTAATCATAGAGTTTCTGCAGTGGCATCTATTTTCTTCCTAAGACATTTTTTATGGAGCCCTCTAATTTCTGATTGTGTTCTGGAAATACTGCTTCCTTGGCCCACTGCACTTCTGTTACAATGAGATTCTTTTTCAGAGCCTTTGCGTATTAATTCCATTCTTTCATATAATCCACCTCATCCTCTTTCTTGGATTTTTAAAAAGTATGGTAATAGAGTAAATTTCTTGGACTTTTTCCCGGAAAAGATGCAAGAGTCTTATATGTACAAAATTGCATATTATTCATAAATTTAACAGATAATTTGGCAGGATGTAGAATACTAGCTTTAAAACATTTTTCTTTATAATTTTAAAGTCTTTTTCAGCGAGTTTATAAGGACCCATTTGAGTAATGATAAACTGGATGCCCCTCTGATTTTTGTACTAAGTTAAGTAACAGTTATTGTTGCTTTTATTTCTGGACTCATTAGAATTTCAACTTTCTTTGGAGTTCAGAAATTTCACAAAGATAAAATCGAGCATCTTTTTGTTATTATTATTCCTACTCAATATTTGACTAGTCTTTAATGTACATACTCATGTCTTTGATTACTTCATTTCTTCATTTCTCTTTATTTTTACTCTCTAGAATTCCTACTCGGCTTGGGTCCTGGCTTCTAATTTATCCTTCAGTTTTTAAGGATTTTGTAATTTTTTCTGATATTTTGGGGGTTTTTTTGTTTCTTTGTATTTTGTGTGTTCTGGGAAATGACCTCAAATTTATCTTTCAGTTACCTACTTTGTTTTTGAGCTATGTTCACTCATTTTTGTAACTCTTAACAATATTTTGAAAACCAGCATTCATTCATTCATTCATAAATATTTGTTGACTACACAGGGAAGGCACTTGATGTAATTATACAGAGTGTATGAAGATTTGTATCCCCTCCCTCATGGAGCTCACAGAGGTATAAATAAAATACACGATGCAATGACACACTGGTGCCTATTCTGATTGCTCATCCGAGGATGAGGAGCATTGCCATGATGCAGGTGCCACGATGTGGGAGCTGCAAAGTGATGCAGATATTATACATTGACAATGTAGAGTGCCTGGGTCAGAGTGCAAAAACATCACAAGACAATAGATAATAGTGTGTATGTGCTTTCTAGTTGATAAACCTCAGCAGTGTCCTATATGTGCAACCTCTGCTGAGATGCTCAGCGAAACTATAATTAATTACTGATAAGATAAATGAGTCTCTTAAGGGAACTCTCTAACACCACTGGAATTCCTAATTCTCTTCTAGCTGCTTGTATCCTTTCCTGTCAAACAAACCACATCTCCTAGGGATCTCTGGGAGGGTGATAATGTGCTACAATACTGTAGAAAGGAAGAAGAGAGAAGAATTGATACTGACTGGACACATGAAGAAAAGCGTGATAGAGTAAGTCAAATTTTCAGAGATGTCATTACAGAGAGAGAAAATAGCGTAAGCAAAAACAAAAAGGAGTCAAACAACTGAAACAGAGAAGGAGAGCATGAAGAGAACGTGTACAATAAGGAGCAGTGAGAAAAATAATGAAAAGAAAAGGCCCAGAACTTCACTTGTCTTAATATCATTATCCCTCCATTGCCTTCAACTGCAGGAGTCAAGAGGGGACCCCAAAGTTCAAGGGCTCCTGATAAGATTGCTCTTCTCTTGACTTCCATACCTCCTTTGGTGTCCAAGAAGAAGTATAGTACTATCCATTTCAATTCATCACAAGGGAGTGGAAGGAACAGTGAGTTTGAACTGAGCTGTGGATGTGATGGCAGCTGTTGTGGGCAGCCTCTAAGATGGCTTCCAGTGGTCCCCACGTCTTCATATTCATGCCCTTGTGTGATGCTTTCCTCTCTTTTCCCCTGTCCTTCTTACCCTCATCAATACACACCGCCCTTTTAATCTGCCTTAGAGACAGGATTGATTACATTGCACCCTAAATTAATTCCTGATTCTATCAGTCATCACCAGAAATACAGTAGTCCAAGTCACCCTCATCCCTTATCAGACTATCTCCTGACCCCACAGTGCAGTCTGGAACTTACAATTCATTCTTAGAAAAATCTCCTCGATCTTCCATTGCTTCTATGAATATTCACTTCTCCTGATACCTAGCTGTTCGCTGAAGACAAGGCTTTCCTTGTGGCTCTCTCTATCAGTTGTTGTTTTCTCTTCTGTACCCCTTGTCCTACTGGGCCTGGAAGTGGTGTAGGTGTTTTTGATCCACATTGTTTCCTCCAACCTTATCCACCCTTCTCTTTAGAAACTGCAAGTTTGAAGCTGTAGCCATTACATTCTCCCACAGACTGTATTTCCTTGTTGCAGTCACCTACAGACTTCCAGTTCACTCTCTTTATTCCTTCAAGATTGTAGCTTGTAATTTAGTGTCCACAATTAATCTCACAACTTTGGTAGGTTTTCAATAATCGTATAGATCATTTTTCCAGTACCCTGCCTCTGAATGCTTTGCCCTTCACTCCAGTGGTCACAATACTGTTCACAGGATCTCAGCAAATTACAGTCGTGGTGACACTATAGCCTTTGTTGTTAATAATGACTGATCTCTCTCAGAAAACTCAGTTTCATGCATTCCACTCTCGACTTGATAACTTTCCAGCTTACATTCTTTTTCTCTACTGCCTTGATTCCAACACTTCTTAGCCCTACATTTGCCTGTTCCTTAATCTCTTGCTTTCTTAGACAATTATTTTACATCTTCTCTTTCCTCAAACCTCCACATCTCTCATCCATCTTCATTTTCAGCTGAAGACCTTTCAAGTTTCCCTGAAAAATTAAAAACTATTAAAAGGAAACTTCCACATCCCCAGCACATCTTCCAATCTGTCTATACCCTTCTGCTTCCCTCCAATTCCTACAAACTTCCCCGGATCCATCTGAAGGCAAACTCTTAGCTTATGCTCTCTCCTGGCGCTCTCTCAAGAGCCCCCCCCCCATCTGTAGAATTATTTTTTCCTTTCTAGGAACTCCTTCTCATCAATATGCAAATATACTGAAATTTCCCTCATGAAAAACACTTGTTTTTAATTTATATCACCCTTCATCTATCATTCTTATCTATATTTTGTTGTTTATTTTTTAATGACAAAACTCCTTAAGAGTCGTCTGTGCTTATTCTCTCCAGGTCCTCTCCACCTATGCTCTCACCCATCCTAGTCCACTGAATACTCTTTTCAAGATCACCAACAATCACTGTTTTGTTAATCCAGTGATGATTCTCAGTCCTCCTCTCACTTGACCTACTGGCAGCATTGAGCACAGCCGATGCCCTGAGCCTCCTTGATCACTTTATTCATATGAGATAACCCTTTTCTTGGTTTTTCTCCTGCTCACTGACCACTCCTTTGAAGCATCTGTCACTGCCTCCCTCATCTGCCTGAGTATATTGCCACACCAGAGGTAGTTCCCAGACTCCATCCCTTTTATAGTTGTACCTTCTTCCTGGGTGGACTCACAAAATCATTGGCTATAAAATCATCTATACATTCAGGATCCCCATATATTTATTTCCTCCCATAGTCTATTCAAACACACCAACTAGAGGGTTCCCTTAACATACAAGCCATACCTTGTTACTCTTTTCTCAAAATTCTTAAATGACTTTTCACCATCTTATCCAGAGCCAAAAGGGCTAATGATCCCCTACAATAGCCTACCTGATCTGGCCTCCCTGGCACCTCTCTGACCACATCACCTACTATGTGTCTCTTTGCTCACTCTGCACAGGTCCCATGGCCATTGCCTAGTTCTTGACCAAGCAGGATCTTTCTTCAAGATCATCATTTGCTATTCCTTCACCTGGAATGGTCTTTCCTCGAATACTTCCATATTCATTTCTCACCTCCACTCACAAGTTACCCTCTCAGTAAAGGCTTTCTAAATACCTTTTACAAAAAAGAACCTGCCCCACACAATACCATAATCAATACCGTAGCAATCCCTACCCATTTTTACACTGCTTTGTTTTCTTCCAGAGTACCTTTCATCCTCGGTGTTTGTGTGTATTTATTTTCCCCTTCGTTTATTTTTCTACTCCTCCTATGAGAATGAGGGTGAGGGCTTTGTTTATCTACAGTTGTACCCTCAGAGCCTGGATGGATGTCTGGTATATAGTGGGTACATAATAAATATTTACCAAATGAATACATGAATGCAAAGAAGATGGTTCAATCCGTACTAATTTTTGCTTTGGAGAGAAAGCAGTTTATACTTTATTTAGCAACCAATTGGGAGTTCTCATAGATTTTTTAAAAATATTGACATAGTAGAGTGCTGCTTTAGAAAGATTAACCTGAAATGCTTGAAAGGATGGCATGACAGGCAGAGAGGCTAAAGGAATAGGAAGCAGTAAGAAAGTTTTGCAATAGTTTATTGACTAGGTAGAGATAAATAAGTAGGTGGATTATTCAAATAGTATATACAAGCAGAAAGACATTTCAGATATGATTTAAAAATTATTACTGGGACTTCATAACTGTACTAATACATATGTTTCAATGGATTTTTCAAAATTGTGTTTTTCTTTTGAGATTAGCATTCAGAGAAAACTCTTCCTGAAATTTTTGGGGAGATGAATATCTCCCCTAATGCCGGAAGGTTCCGGAGTTTCAAAGCATTTGATAAAAGTATCTGTGGATTAGTTTCTTTAACAGATCTGCCACTATAGCACAAAACCTCTGATTCCTACCAGCCTGTGCCCTGCTCAGACTAGCTCTTGTTGACCCTTTCTCGTCCTCTCAACTTCACGACCTTCATTTTAATTGGGTTTTCAGCCCTGACAACAGACATCTGGTTCTCAGCCTGCCCATTAATCTGAGGGCTGCACCCCTTAAACTGATAAAGTCTACAGCTCATCAAAGGGCAACAGTTAGATGAACCAAGAGAAAAGCTTTTATTAAATAAGGGCCAGAGAGATCCTCTTTAAAAAGATAATAGAGCTGTCAGTTTCTTGATAATTAACGTACTTGTCCATAAAAATCCAAACCCAAGTTATATTTATAAACCAAACAAATATATATATAGTTAAATATATTTTAATTTTTCTCTTTTATTGATTTGTTGAAAGTATAGCCTATGTACTTGAGTGTCCTGAATATTTAACTTTTATGACATAAAACCTGTGCTCTCAGTGGATGTCTAATAAGTTTGAATAAAGCTGAAGTGAAAATCAATGCTTATCATATAATATTAGACATGAATAATATTTAAAAGCTTAATCCTCTTTGTTTCCATATGCAGTAACCCAAATTATCCATAGAGTAGGATTTTTCAAAAAAGACAGTGGACACAAACATAGAAATAAATAGCATTGGGCATTGGTTTCTTATCATGATATGTGCCTTAAGAAAATATAACTAATTGTTAGCTCATTGTAATGTAATGCAGTAAGACTTCTGTAACATCCCTCCTTGCCTCATCTCAGTATCCTTGTGTTCAGGCTACTATCTGTACCCTACTGGAAAGATGCCATAGACCCATCGCCACCCTCCACCTTACCTGTCTGGTTCCCTGACAGTGTTCACCATATGCCACACTGACATTTCTAAAATGTGATCACGTGATTTTGTCATTTTCTAGCTTAAAAATCTCTCATTGGCTCCCTTGTCTACACCTAAGAATCTGAAAACTCTTTTGATAATTACATGAGTCCTTAAAGCTTCCTGATTGGACCATACTGTTTTCCACTAACCCACATGCTGTTCTTGTCTTCTGGGATGCCCATGTTGTTTTTAAGTATTCTACAAATGCCTTAATTAAGATTGTTTCTTCTTTTCCACCTCCCCTAATTTGTATCTAGTGCTTCCTCTGACTAAATACGATGAAAAGTAATTTTATTTTATATTTTAATCACTTGAAAAAGGGCAAACTGGAAATGGTAATTTATCTAAATCAAATCACCTTCCATCTTTCTCCTATGAGATTGGTCTGGCGTCAGTTCCATAGAGGATGTCGGATACTATTGCATGACCTTAAATCAGAAACTATTTTTTTACTACATTTTAGCAGTCAAATTAAATAAGATTAAATTAAAATATAATTATACTTCAACATGAAAAAAGGAAAAAATATTTCAATAAGAAAATTGAATGTTATTATTAAGATAGACTCTAACATTTTAATCTCACTCATTCCCCACAGGAATAGCTCCTTCTGCACTAGATACTTAAAATATCACATGAAATAGTCGCAGCAACAGAAAATTAATTGCAGGCAAGATGAATGGGACCAGTAGCATAGATAAAGAGTTATTAAGAAAAACATTTTTTTACATTTTATTGAATGCTACACATTTTAATAAAATTTTTCAGAGGATGTTGCACAAACTTTCTGTTTCATGACAACAATGTCTAAAGTAAATTTGTAAGGAGAGGACAAGAGGGACAGTCAACGAGCAGGCCAAGACTCCAAACTCAGAGCCTCTGATGAGGCAAGTCAGAGAAGAATTTTCTCACCAGATTCCAATTTCCATGGCCTGGTGCTGGCTGTATTCAATTGCTCATGTAGGAGAGGTTGATTCTGAGAGAATCGAAACAGTGAATCTCATTCAACTTTGGGAGACTAAATTCAAATGCAAAAGTGCCTCCAGGTATTTCATATCTTCCTGCAGAGGAATGAAAATGATTAAAACGTTAATTCACGTGAGTGGGATCATTGAACTTGCAGACTGAAGTTGCCCAAGAAAATATTATTTTATACGTGTCACATGATGTTTTCTGATAATTAAATATTTCCGTTTAACTTGGTTTTGACTATGCTTATTTTGGATTATATTGGGAATGCTAGGTAAGGAGAGTATTCCATTTGGCAATTTTCTATGAAACACATTGCCTGAGGAGATCCATGCAACTTTTCACAGGTTAAGTATTACCGTTACAAGGATACTTGTACCAGAGAGAAATGAATCAGTTTCTCAAATGTTACTTAAATTGGAAGCATGTGAAATATCTCTCATAGACACTTAAGTTCGTTAATGGAATAGATAAAATCATTGCATTATGTTACTGATAATATTAAGCTCAATTTAAAATACAATAGAATTCATGAAGTAATAGTCGAATCTGAATAAATATTAATTAAATGTCTGACATAAGCCATAGATTGGGGTTAAAAAGATGAGCTGACTAAGATGTATTATTTTCCCTTAAAGAGCTCCTTTAATAATACGCATAGATAACCATAAGGTACTGTCCCTAATCTCCTCCCCAATCAAGAACATCACTAGTACTCCGACGTTACTCCAACTCTTCAGGAAATTAAAGGATATTTTGAAATCACTTGTAAACATATCTCAAGAGCTAGTGACCTTGCAGCTGAATAAGTACAGACCTTTGTTGAGTGATAATGTCAGAAACGATACTGAATCCAAAGAGTAATCTTAAAAATTATCAGAAACTCAAATAATCTTACTCCATCTCATTTTATCTGAATTTGTTTAAAGGCAGAAGTGTATGAATGTCCAGATAACAGTATGCCTATTGTTTTCAGTTAATTAATTAAAAACTGTCACTACTTCTTCCAACAACTGTTTTGACTATAGATTTTATTGCCTCTGAAAGAATCTTAGACGAGCTACTGGTGCTTGTAAATAAGACAACTTGAGATCTGGAAACTCCAGTGCTCTTATTGGTTCTTGGAAGGTTGAGACAGTTCAAATTTTATCTGTCCTTTGCTTTGACAAGTACCTGTCTGCCATATCCCCCATTGGTGGTGTGAGTTTCTTTCCTGCATTCACTCAAGTAGTATTTATGGAGCGTTATCATGTAACAGGCACTGACTTCAGTTCTGAGCATATAAATAGGAAGTGAAAGCTAAAACACAACAAAACAAAACAAAAACACAGCCGTGTTCCCTATCCTCATGAAGTTCACAGTCTACTCAAGGAGACAACTATTAATCAAAGACCCACGTGAATAAATAATAAATAGAAAATAGCAATGACATTAAGTGACATGAAGAAGAGTTGATTGGAGACAAGTAGAATGAATTGCAGTAAGACCTGTATAGAAAGCAAGAGCCTTTAAGAAAATGATAAATGAGCTAATATTCAACAGCAGGGTTAATTTGGTGAGAAAGGAAGAGAACATTGTAGGGAAAGAGAATAATATTTAAAAGGCGTTATGATGAAATAATGCAAGGCATGCTCCAAGAAGTGAAATAAAACCAGTGTAGCTAAAAATCAGAGAAAAAGGGAGAACACAATCAAGCAGGAGATATAAACAGCGGCCAGCCCATGGAAGATCTTGTGGGTCAGCTGCGAGAAGAGCTTTCAAAGCAGGAGGATAAAATCCTGTTTGGGTCTCCATGTTTAACAGATTGCTTCGAATGCAGTGTGGAGAACAGAAGAGAAGAGAGGCAGAGTAGATTCAGAGTGACCAATTAGGAAGTAATTGTAAACCAGATGAAATAATTGGATTAGGTAGTAGACAATGCAGATGAGACAAGGTAATAAATTGGAAAGATCTACAGAAAGTAACATTTAGAAGATTTATTGGTGGATTTGATGGTGAGTGGTTGAAGATAGAGAAGCACTCAGGATGACCACTAGATTTCAATCCAGAATAAGTGTTTGTATCGTTCACCAAGATCATGAGGTCAGATTTGGACATGTTAATTTGGAAATATCTTCAAGAAATACAAGTAAAAACCAAAGTAGGTGGCTGGGTACATGGTTCTGGATATCAGAGAAGAATTATGGACTGGAAATATACATGAATCCATCAGCAAGATGTCAACGGAAGCCATAATTATGGGTCATATTTATGGAGGAGTAGACAGTGAGAAGAGCTGGGAGTCTATGCCCGAGTTTTGAGGAAATCCAATCCCTTAAGCGTTAGAAAAAGAGGATGGCCTGGAAATAAGGCAAAGCCAGGAAGAGCACTCTCACCAGAAACCAATCATGCTGGCTCTCTGATCTTGGACTTCCAGCCTCCGGAACTGGGAGAAAATACATTTCTGTTGTTTAAGCCACCTGGTCTATGATATTTTTGATGGCAGCCCAAGTAGACTAAGACACACTCTCTTCCCTCATCGTCTAACTGGTGCCCATATAAAATCTGAATTCGGCAATGTGGCTATTTTGAAATTTCTGAGGAATTTAGTATTAGGTTGCAAGAAAAATAGAGTGTAGTCATCTCTCTTTAAAATATAGTGCTAAGATAATTTAAATAGTTTGCATTTGGAAGGTCATTTATTTCCCCTGGGTTTTTATGAATTCTTGGTTATGATTATCACCACAATGAAGACTGAGATAGTGAGCTCAGGGTCTTGGTCAGAATGGAATATTAAGTGGGTGATTTTCATAGAATTAGGATTCATGACTCTATGGCTTTTGCTCCTTCAAGCACCCTGGCCTGCCACTCTTCATAAGTGCACACAATATAAGCCACACTGCCTCTCTGGCATCATGCTTGTACTTGTATATTACCTTGGCCTTGGGGTCATCAAATGTTTTAAGAAATCAATAGAACAAATGTTTCTGGTATTTTACAATTGTGTTTCGCCAGAGCGAAATGCGTGAATGTTGACACTGGTGGACCTTAAAGGGGGTGAATTAAATATGTGATCTAATTAAGTATTGCATAGTCTAAGGAAGTACCACCACATGCGGAGGACTGGGACAGGCACAGCCAGCTGATACTGGAGCGTCCAAACCGCCCGAGGTCCTGGAAGCCCAGGAAGAGCTGCATCCTTCAGAGGAAGCATATGGGAAGCCTGCGGCTGAGGTCAGGCATCATGTTGTGAGGCAGAATTTTCAGGACCATCTGTGTCCATATGTTTCAAGAACATGTCCCTGTGATAAGAATTCTATAGAAACGTTTGTGGAGATTAAATAGTAAAGCTCAGGGAGAGAAAAATCTTCAAGACATGTATTATGTTTGAATCTCCACCTTGCGAATAATGCTGTATGTTTTGTTTTGTTTGGGACTCCTGGCACCACCTTTATTCCCTTCTGGAGTGAAAACAAATGTATATAAATGAATACAATTATTGTTTGAATTAAATTTTTTAAAGTGCAGGAGACGTTTGCCTCAGGGGAAAGTGTCATGTTGTATACTATTCACGACACCTAAATGAGTTCATTTCATTTTATTAGCTTCAATGAATTCTAATTTTAAAAAGTATTGGTATGTTTAAAGGATTTTAAAACCACAAGTAGAAGGTAAAATAGATGTGGAAAATGTTTGGGAAGGGATAGCACCAGCAAAGGAAGAAGACTTTTCCGTCTTAACCCTATTTTCATGGGTCCCTAAACATGAATTTCAATTCTGAACCCATGATTGATGATCAGTATTTAAAACAAAAAAAAAGGCAGTAAATTTTCTCCATATAATTTCAGGAATAGCTCATTTATTTAGAGGTCGGAGTTGATGCCATTTTGGTCTCCTGAATCTCAGTCACAAAGAATGGGAAAGAACTGTCTCAGTGCATAAACATTTGCCACAGAGCTTTCCTTTATGACAGAATGGAGGATTTTTACACTGAGTAAAAATATGTTTCCTACAACCTCATTTTCCGAAACGACGTCATATAGTAACCAGCACTTGCGATGAGTGTCAGAATCTTTCTTGTACATCAGTTAAGAAGGGCAAGAACAATGAAAATATTTTAGAAATATTTCCAACACAAATGGTTAAGTATTAATAAACTAATACTTGGATATAATTTGCCTGCTCGTCTACCTCACGTAGTCTTTCTTGCATTGAGACTGAGGCACGACAGTTGACATAAAGCAAGTAACTGACCATTTACTACTTGACCAGCAAGAAGTTTAACCTGAGCCCACATGGATTAACCAGGGAGCCCATCTCATGTGCATAGGTCTACTTTTTCTAGAGATCAATTCTCTCTCTTCAAAATTAATATTTAGTTTGGGTTAATTTCTTTATTTCCTTTCAACCCAAATATTCTAAAATTATGTAATTTCAGGGAGCAGAAACAAAAAAATTCAATTGCTTAAATAAGGTGTTGGTGTAAAATATTTTGAGCAAATACATTTTTGAAAATTGTCTTTCCAAAGATTCAAAATATAAACAAAAAATAGAAACAGCAATCTGATTAATTGCTAAGCAATCAACATTGTCAATTCATCAATTTAACTTGCAATAGTAAAAATAGAGATTATTATGACTTGGGACTGTGTGAGGAAACAAAAAAGTAAATGAGGTCTTTGACACAATTGGAGAAAATTCTTAGTCTGTACTTTTAAATTGAGTGTCAGCAAGAGTGGTGGTAACCAGGCAAATAAAATTCTGTTAACTGTCATATTATTGCCCAGTTCCATTAGACCACCTGAGATATTTAAAATAAGCCTAAAGCGGGGAAGGAGCAAAATTAAGTCATTTATCTTTTGACTAATTTGTTCCTGAAAGAGACGGGCTTACACAGGACTCCTTTTAGATAAAATAATCCAAATATTTTCCCCATGTCCAAAGTCATTTCAATCTGCATATTTTTGGTTCATAATTAACTGTCAAAATTATGACATTTTATTTAAAAGGACCCCTACTGAGGAAGAATCTTATGTTAAGAATTTGTGTATTTTCACAATTAATTTTCACAATGCCCATGATAGATCATAGTATAATACATTTGAAATCATATCTATACACATCGACTGCGTTTAATGCCCACTAACAGAGTTTGTTTTGTCTACGGTCAAAAGTGAAATGCATACCCAAATTTATGACCATATAGATCTCTGGAATTCCAACGATAGAAATAAATGTTTGCAAGCAAAAGTTATGGTGAGCAAGGACGGCGAAAGTGTCATAACGTTGGTTTTGGTGTGTTCTTGCCAGTTAGTTACTTTAGGTTGTAAATACTCTTGAAAGGGAGAAGTGTAACCACAATAAGATACCACTTCAAAATCAACAGGATGCCTGTTATTAAAAAGTAAATAAATAAAATAACAAGTGTTGGTGAAGATGTGGAGAAGTTGGAACCCTTGTGCATTGTTGATGGGAATATAAAACGGTGCAGCAGCTATGGAAAGCAATATGATGGTTTCTCAAAAAATCAAACAGAGTTACCATATGATCCAGCAATTCTGTTTCTGCGTATACACCCAAAAGAAGCGAAATTAGGGACTCAAAAAGATATTTGAACACTCATGTTCATGGCAGCAGTATACACGAGAACCAAAATGTGGAAGCAACCCAAGGTTCCATTGACAGAAGAATAGGTAAAGAAAATGTGGTATATACATCCCATGCAGTATTATTCAGCCTTAAAAAGGAGAGACATTTGGATACATGCCACAACATGGACGAACCTTGAAAACCTTTATTATGTTACTGCCGCCAAGTGGATTTTGACTCCTAGTGACCTTGTGGAGAGCAGAGCAGAACTCTGCCCAGTCTTTTTGCACCACCCTCTACCCTTCCAGTGCTCCACCAGACAATGCTCTGCTGTCATTCACAAGGTTTTCATGGTCAATTTTTGGAAGTGGTTGGCTAGGTCTTTCTTCCTAGTCTGTCTTAGTCTGGAAGCTCCACTGAAACCTGTCCACCATGGGTGACCCTGCTGATATTTGAAATCTTGGGGGCATAGCTTTCAACATCACAGCAACAAATAGCCAGCACAGTATGACACCCAACAGATGGGTGGTGTGGTTCCCTAACTGGAAAATGAACCTGGACTGCAGAGGTGAGAGCACTGATTTTTAACCACTAGACCACCAGAGCTTGAAAACATTATGCTAAGTGAAATAAGCCAGTCATTAAACAACCTTTTATGAGGTTCCTAGTCCAAGTCATAGCGACAGAAAATGAGACGATGCAATTTCCAGAGAGTAGCGTGGGGAGGAATGGGGAATTATTGTTTAATGGGCACAGAGTTTTAGCTGGGGAAGATGGAAAATTCTGGAGATGGATGATGGTGATGGTAGCCCAACAATGTGAATGGACTGAATGACACGTAACCACACCCTTAAAAATGTTTAAAATGGCAAATCTTACGTTATATATATTTTATTATAATTTTTTTAAAAAGGGAGACATATGGCCAGGAAAATATAAAATGCTAAAAAAAAAATGCACAAACACTACAGCATAAGCTGTTTCTGGTACATACCTCATTTCACTATCCTAGAAACCTAAAATTATTATAGGTCTTTCAGATTAATTTTTTTTTAATTTGGGCATAAAAATATGTCCTTCCTATAAGTAATAGAAAGGGCTTGTTTTGGTTTTGTTTTGTTCATTTCAGGTTACAGAGAGTGCTTCCAAGGTGAGCTTTTTATTTACTAATTTTTCTAGATTTTTTTCTCTGCTTGTTCCAAATCTGTGAACATCCCTTTTGCGGCAATGGTTCAACTCAGCAAACGCCCAATTGAAACATCCTGTTTGTTCAAGGAAACATGTCAAGACGGCTTTCTTTTGCAATGCCATTAACTGTCAGCTCCCAGATTAGTCTCTGCATGTAGGCCTGTGCTTCTTTCTATAAATTTATCTTCTGATTAGCATAGTGGATAATTTTACCTGGTTAACTTCAGAAACATATTGGCTATCTCTTTCATTTATAGTTTAAAAACCTGAAAAGAAAAATATTGCCAGGTAGAAAATCCTTTCCCTGTGTAAGTATATTTTATTGCCTGCAAGATGAAAAGGAACAATTATTTTTTTTCTTCCAGCACATCTGATTTTTCTACATATTACGAATAACTAAATCTAGACAAATAAGCACTTTCCAGAATAATTGGCTTTATCCTCTTCGCACCAGATATAAACTATGCTTTTCATTCTATCTGTTCCTTATTCATTTTTTGATATAAATGTACAATAGGGGCTTAAATCCTTTTCCCAAGCTACTCTTTTATCATGTTTCTAATTACCTAGCTTAATTGCTCCGAACCTTTAAGAGCTTGTGAAGTTTTTCAAATGATTTTCTTTAATTATGATTCTTTAGTGAAGAAAATGCTGCTAAACAAAAATTAAAACTGAACACTGAGTATCAGTGTTATAGGAGTAAAAAGAATGAAATTAAGTTTTGGCTTTCAAAAATAACCTAAGAATACTGATTTTTATAATGATCTCTTACAGGGCACATAATACTATAAAAGATGAAGACTCACGGTGATCAAATTGATATGATGCGATTCACAAAACACAAATTTTAAAATATGCGTATTGTAGCCTGTTCCTTTTATATTTCCATACCTTATACTTGCATACAGTGTCAGAACAGTAAGACAGGATTATTGAATATTTCAAGTAGACATCTTCCGCCCAGTATAGAAATTTAGAACCTTAATTCAGATCTCAACACAAAGACAGTTAGCAGCAGCAGTAAAGGTTCCATTCCATTGATGGTTCTCAGTAGTTAAATTTCTGTCTAATTGGGTTCAGAATTGTAAAAAAAAAAAAAAAAAGGTCATTGAAATCTCTGTCAAAAAAGTGGAATTGTGGGAAAACATTATTTTACATGCTTGTGAATTTTTAAAGATTTTAGTGAATAAAACTATATATTTAAAAAATTGTTTTACCCATCATGAAAACAAAACTGTATAGATACAAGCTAAGTATTGGAACCAGAATTTGGTTGTCTAAAGGATGGCAGACACCGGAAGGATCTGTTTATTTCTAGATATTCTGGTGACAACTGATAACTGGATGGTCAGGAGGAGATGCAAAGATGAGCATGAGAAGGATGTGACAATGTTCCTTTAGGGATCAGGGTTTGGGAAAGGGAGCCCAAAGGGCAGAGAGGTAGAGTATGAACTTGAGCAGAAAAGCAGAACGAAAGAGGACTAGAATTCAAAAAAAGACTGTCAGGATAAGATTGTCTGGGGCAACACAGGTGGGAATCAAGACATCGTACGAACAAGTTTGATAAGAGAACAGAAGAGATGTGGGCTGGAGGGGACCTGCATCTGGTTGAGATCCAGTGGGCAGATTCCACTGTGCTTGACCAAATGGGCCGAGGCCAGGTCAACGTGGAAAAATAGAGTTAACTAGCAGAACTAACACACTATTGAGAGCCACATAGATATTGACAAAGAGACAAATAAGTGTCAAAAATGTCGACTGCCAGGTAATGCTTACCTACACATAAAAATTGGAGGCCAGCTGCAAGGCTAGCCACAGGAGACCGACTCAACAATGTCAGACACTGAGCCACAGGGAACTGTGATCTGATCATTAGCAGGGAAGTAGCTTGCCTGAAAGTCGCCTTTGTGGGATATACCAAAATGAGCCTCCTCTCAGCAGACACCATGCCACTGATACACAGCTGGAGTGGAACCTTATGCAAAGCAGGAAGCAAGAAGCCCCTCCCTCTGGGCGGACTCCTCTCCACAGCAGCTGGGCAAGGCTGATTCCAGAGCCCACGTGGGTCCTCGCCCTGGTATCTGAGCAGCGCCCACCAACTGTTCAGCTTTGTGAAGCATTCCTGCCTCGCACACAGCTCTTAAAAAGTGGGCTATACATGGGAGCAGCAGAAAGGAGCGCTCCATTCTTCTTTCACTGATTTATTCAAGGAATCTTAGTGAACACCTAACCTACTCCAGGTATTGTGCTCGGTTCTAACCCAAACATTGCTCAGATAAAGCCCTATTTCAAGGATGAGAACAGGGGTCAGACTGAAGCTGGAAAAGATGGGCAATCAGACATAACTAACTTGTGGTAGAGTAATGCTCCATATACCTAGCACCATCAAGAAATCTGTATGTAAACACATTACTAGAAAAAAGGTTATCATTGGGGGCCAGCCTGGAGGCCCAGCAGTTAAGTTCGCACATTCATCTTCGGCTGCCTGGAGCTCGCCAGTTCAGATCCTGAGTACGGACATGGCACCGCATGGCAAGCCATGCTGTGGTAGGCATCCCATATATAAAGTAGAGGAAGATGGGCACGGCTGTTAGCTCAGGGTCAGTTTTCCTCAGCAAAAAGAGGAGGACTGGCAGCAGATGTTAGCTCAGGGCTGATCTTCTTCTTCAAAAAAAAAAATTTAAAAAAAGGTTATTAAAGAATGAAAATTTTTCAATTAAAAATTAGAATTTTTAAAACAGGGACTGTCAGCATTCCCACATTTAGACTAAATATGTTTTAATCTTTTCTTGGTGACCAGGAGTACAAGGTTAAAACATTGGTCTATCTGATGTCTAGATGAGAACTAACATTTATACATGTGACAGACACTGTTCTTAACACTTTACGGTTAGTAACATGTTTAATCCCCTTGAAAGCCCTAAAAAAGGGCCACTTTTATTTTTCCCATTTTACAGTTAAGGAAATTAATGGAGAAAGGGGCTATCTGGCAGCGGCAAAATAACAGAGATTTGCATGCAGGCACCTTGTCCCCAGAGTCACTGCTCTTCCTTGAGATGCCACTGCCCACCAGACTTCTTAGACGGCAAAGATTTTATCCAAACATCGGCTCAAGTGGAAAGCCAATATGTAAAATAAATCAGCGCTGAGATGCTTCAGTAGGAGATGGGGTATTGGGGTGGGCCAGACCTTCTTGGCCCTCTCTCTTCCCCCTCCACACTCTCCCATTCTGAGGAGAAGAGATTAAAAATTACCAAAATAAGTTCAAAATAAACGATCTCTAATTCTTTTCAAGTGCCCATATTTTGATTCTATGATATTACAGAGCACACCTGTTCACCTTTGTTTAAAACATACTTATTATCTTTTATAGAGTTATCCAGGGAGTCAAAAAATAATAAATCTATTTTATAAAAAACGACACTTTTTCAGATTCCCCTTGTCAGCATGAAAGATGAATATTTTCCTGTGGTTGTGCTTGCTCCATTACAATTACTTTCTCAGCAGTATATTAATTAGTCAACTCCAGTAGTCTAGAACTCTTTGATGCTAGGTAATGAGATTAATAATAGATTCCTGTCAACCCTCCGAAAGCTACAATGGGCATCAACTACTTCTAATCTGAATTGCCTATACGTGACATGAAAAAGCTCTTCAGGTGTCCACGGCTGAATGGGTACCATTTGTGTTCAGCACGCTACACTGTCTGGTGCTTACATGGCTAACATCTGTGAGAATGACATTCCAATATCCTACTCTACAACCAGTGAAGAACGGATTGGCTTGTTTCAATTATACACATAAATTTGCAAGTGCTTTCTCTCTAGGAGTAATCTGATGCCAGCTGTAGCCTGATGAATCAGTGCTTCTAAGAAACACACGGCCTACAGCTTAGGAGGCAGTGGACAAACAGCAGATACTGTGTGTTGAGAAATATCTACCATAAAAAGAAAATATCAAGAATTTCTCTTCTTGAGGCATTCATAATTTTCTGAAGAGAACACTTTTGCACAGAACAAAATGAATGAATCATTGAAATATTATCTAGAAGTTAAAGTTGGACTATGTATTGTATATCTTTAATATACAAGTACACATAGAAATACTCAAATTCACACTTATTGGGTAGATAGTTTCCCCCCCGGTATAGTTCTGGCATATTCATTTCCTTTTTTAGATGTCTTAGCACACCTTTATTTGGCCCATGAAAGTGTGCTGGCATGTGTCTCCTGACATACAGAACTTCCTAACCATCACATCAGAACTCCAATGACGTTGCCTTCTCCTATGGCTGCACTCTGAGGAAAGACCCACTATAGGAAATTGGACTCCTATATACTGGTTATGTCTCATGACTGCTTGGAGCATGGGCATTACAAATGTGAATTTTAAAGCCTTTGGTTTTCCCTTTCCTTACCAAAATTTCAGAAGTGACATCCACATTCTGTTGATGGTCCTGTCAGCTATATCTAGATGGTGTCTCTGGGTAAGTATTTTTTTAAGATCACATTTATTGACATATATATATTATATTTTTTAATAAAAATTTATATTGTGTATAAAAAATGAGTTCATTCCAGGAGATGTTTGGTCAAATTCCCATTTATAAGCCTAATGTTCCCCAACATTCATAGTGTGTTAAGTTTTCTTTCTTCTAAGATAAAAATATCACAAATTGTGACCATTAACTGTTGTTCTCCTATATGTTATAACAAAATTTCTAAGCAACTTTCTATGAAAGATGGATTTCACCTTTGCACCAAAGGGAACATGTGATGTTGGTGACACTCCAGAGAGACACATTTCTGCACGTATCGTTTGTTAACACTGATGCTGTAGAATAGAGGTGGCATGCCCATTGAGATTACTTCCAAGAAGCTAGAGGAGTAAAGACTAGACTCCTTTGCTGCCTGTTATTTCTGTCTCAGGAAAGGCTATAAGAAGAGTCAGAATACTCTCCTGCTTAGAAAGAAGTACTTATCTTGCTCTAGACAAAAGCTTGGTATGGAAATTGACTCTAACCAGAAACTGCGAGTCATGAGAAATACAGGTGAGTTGATAGATGGGAGTATGTGTGGCTTGCTGTGTGAGTTCGTGTGAGTGTGTGAGTATGTGTTACTGTGTGCATGCGTGTGTGTGTGTGTGTGTGTAGGCAGTGGAATTGGAATAATAAGAACCAAAGCTCTTACCAGAATGAGAGAACCAACCCTGCCTCTTCTTTCTTCTACATGTTCCCTTTGACATAGTGGTCGTATTATTGTCCTGTAAGATTAGACTGATACAGTCAAATTAATGAGAAAACTGAGACCGCTATCTTTCAGAGCTGACTTCTTAGTATATTCTACACCTATTACTACATTATTCTATTCTTGAACTTTGAATTTGGGGCATTAACTTGACAGTATTTAGTGCACTGCAGTGTGCTAAATGTCTCTAGGTTGCCAGGTGACAGAAAAGGACCTAAGAAACTTTCCAACCTGTGAGATTTTAAGTGCATTCTCAGAAAGGGTGCATTTTATTATCAAAGTCACACTCCTGAATTAAACAAAAATCCTCTTTAATTTCAGCTGTCATCTAAGCCGTAAGTTATTCTTTCATAAAAGTTTTTTTTTTTCTCATTGAATTCTCAGTATGGAGGTGTTCCCTGATGTCAAGTATGCTCTTTGCCTGCCCGCTTTAGCATGCATAAAGAGTCCTCATTCATCTGACTGGTGTATGTTTACTAACCTTTAGAGCTTTGCCTGGAATTACAAGAACACGATATTAAGCTCTGGTACAATTCAGAGCCAAGAAGAGCTCCTGAGTTCTCTGCCCCTCACCTACAGATGGCTGATTTTCCTCAATTTTATTTGACTCTTTACTTTAAGGCTAGGTTAAGAAAATTTTTGTGTTCTTAGAACCTTAAGTATATAAACGTGCTTGGAGAAGCTCTAGAAGAAATGTGTATTTTCTTCAATTTTTTATACTTTATTATTTTAACTGTATTTCATTTGCACAAAACCCTCTTTTTAAAGGAAATATAGATTAACATCTCTTCTCTCACCTGGGACCAGGGGTATTTGAAAGGACATTTGAACAGATCATTGGTTTATTGAAAGCAAAGAATTCAGTGATTTTTCTCTATATGGTTTATTAGTGTTTGTGTTAGTCACTTTTCTGTGTAGTAAATGCTGATACGTTGATCTTGGACTTCCAGCCTTTAGGATTGTGAGAAAATGAGTTTCTGTTGTTTAGGTCCCCTAGTCTGTTATGACCTCCCTGGGCAACAATACAGTGGTTATACAGGACGGTGTCTCTTTGCTCCTGCAAATCCAGTCTCCATCCTTCTCTTGTTCTGCAGAAACTGACCTTTATGAACCCTGAACAACGACTTCCCCCACACCATGCCTCCAAGCTGGGTTCAGTGAAAGGGAAGCATCAGCAGAGACAGCAGCAAGGAAGACAGGGGCATTATTTTCCTGGCTTCTTCTGGTCGGACGTCTTCACGTATCTGGCGCTCCTTTAAAAGCACAGCTCCTGTCTAGCAGCCCTCCGCTACATCTCTGACTACTGGCTCAGGGTCTCTAACCTTCCTCCACTTGCCACTTCCAGTCTAACTTGGTAGGACTCCTATCTGTTGCTCCCTTAGGATAACTCCCTATACCTTGCCCACATCTTTGACTAGAGCCCCGTTATTAACCATCCTCGGTCACCCGATAAGAGCCTGCTGGGTGCTCCTGCCAGGATCTTGAAAGGGCAGTTCAGTGGATGTGAAGGCTACAGTCTACTCTTAGCAAGACCAAATCAAAATGTCAATGTTATCTGATTAGAATATGGACTTTATGGTAATACCTTATCTCTTTTTTCCCATTCCTTTATATTAAATCTGATGGTGCCTTCAATAGATGGTACAATCAATGAGTAATTAGTGACTAGCTATCTTACAATACCTTTTAAAGATGCCCATCTGCTAGAGTTGATGCTTTTAATCTCCTAAACATAATTGCAGGTTACTCTAAGGACTGCAAGAGGCAGAATTAATGTTAGCATTTCTTAATTCACATGGTCTCCAAACCTTCTTTCACTCAACCTCACTCTATTCATATCTCCCTCTTCTGCAGAGCTTAAAGATGTTCACAAATCTAGAAACTGGAAAAAGCGAAAAATTTAGTTCAGTAAATGAAATGTATATTAAGAATCATTAACTCTTATTTATATTGAAGAGTAGTTCCTTGAAGTCAAAACTATGTTAAAATTATTATACCATAAATAGCATGAAATAATTACCAAACATACTCTAAAACACAAATAAATCACTTATCAATTTTAAGCTTATGTAATTTCTTCATTAGATTTCGAGATTTTAAAACTTTTAATGCTCTTCATAAGCAAACTGTCATATTGTGCTATATATTTACAATAATTGTACCTCTGCTGCCATCTAGACGCTAAGGGCAAGCATTGCATGCAGACATCTCAGAATTAGATGAGTTGATGCATTAAAAAAATGATGCGGAAGAGAATTATCTGACAATATTTGATTGCATTAATTTTTAACTCTTGCAAAAATTTTCTCAAGAAACTCACAAATACATTCATTTAACCATTACATAGTATAATATAACCAAACTTATTAGTTTATTAGTTATTAGTTTATTAGTTAATCTTTAATGGAAGAGGAAAGAGAAGGAAAATATATATGTAAAAGGATGAGGCAACTCATATTATTTCAAAAAGTTTTAAGTAGAATAAGAAATACTGTAAATTAACATGATGAATTAAAGTTTAAGGCACATGTATTTACTCTTTTAGTATCGATCTCTGCAATCTACAACCATGAATTGCTCTTTTATAATATATCTACCCCCATCTGTTAAATCTTCATAAATTTCCTTGGGAAGCTTAGAGTAAAGCTATTAAATGTCAGCCTCTAGAGAGAGTTAATATCAGGTTCAAATTCCAGTTTGAACCTGTTTGTGTTCTGACACAAACTGGCTTTGTCAGAACGCTCAGGGGCTATGTGAATGTCATCAAGTTCTTCAACTTCTCCACTATCCTGTTCCTCACCAGTAACAAGGAGATAACATTACTTGCCAGGTAGGTTTATTTTAAAGATTAAATCTGATGATGTAATGCCTGTGCTAGACACAATGGTCAGCACATTTTACTCAACAGACTAGGTACCATCTCTCTCAGCACTCAAGCCGGGAGACACACCGAATTTCCTATAGTCATTTCAGTTCTTCATTCACAGCCAAAAAGATGTATTTAATATTTACCAGGTATTATCTCTGTTGTTTTATTTTTCTGATTAGAAATTTCATCCACATTTAACTTACAAAATTCAAACACTACAGAAATGAAAATAGATAGATGATAGATTAGATAGATGGATAGATTAGATTGATGTTGACAATGTTAGATAAATTGATTAATTGATAGATACAGACATAGATGTTCAGTTCTTCACAATTCTAAAAAGAGATCTACTATCAAGGTACAATGCACATTGATCTCTTTATTTTATTTTTCTATACATCTGCCGGCATAGATTTGGTTAATTTTTACACTAACGGGATCTTTCTATGCATTCTGTTGTAAGACAACTCTTAACTCTAAATCCCTGGTCTGAAATCTGCTCAGTTTGACACATATTCCAGGATGCTTTCACATCTGACAATTAGATTTGATTTGAGAAACATTGAAAAACAATGCAAAATATTGCTGGAAATTTCTTAGAGAAATGAAGCTATACCCAAAGTACCACTCCTCACTTCAAATCTCTTCTCTTGCTTTCTTTCCTTCCTGCAGCCCCTGTAGGCCCAGGTTTTAGCCACCTCCACTCCGCTCAGTCACAAGCACCCCCATTACCTCTCACCTCTTTCCTTCCTTAAAGCAATTTGCTCTCTATTGGTTTATCTCCTAAACAAAAGATTTCCTGTAGATTCTCCTCAAAACGGCCAAGAAGGGTTGAAGGGTCAAGCATGGGGAATTGTAAGTAAGTTTTTTTTTAATTTTTCAACAAATATTTTCACTTAAAAATATGTCTTGGGTATTGTAACAACCAAGATCTCAGCAGGAAAAAGATGGCAGCCTCAAAGAGTTTAACTGAGGAGCTGTGGGTAATGAAAGGAATCTTTACCGAAGTCAGGAGACTATTGAGGGACCATACAAGGGATGGTTAACACACCTTGGCAATAGCAACCATAGGAAGCCATTAGCAGCCCTAGGCCACTTGGCAGTGGTGTAATAGACATGTCACTTGGCAATGGTGTTATAGATGCCCAGATAAAGCTTGGAGGCTCTTTTATCTTCCATTCTAAACTAAGAACGTAGCTAATGCCCAGGTGGGAATAAATTCCCTGGACTTTCTGTCATCCTACCTTCCCTTAAGCAGACCTAACTGGACACTGGAGCACAGAGGAGTGCAGAGAAAGGAGGAAAATGGAAGAGGGGAGGGAATGGAAAGGATGCTGCAAATGAAGAATAAGCCACACAGACTTCCTTCAACACATGTGGTACATGTGGGATCTCGTCTCAGCAGCTCCGTCCCCTAGAGCCAGGAGGCAGATAATAGATAGTCTGTCTTCTGCTTATCTTCTCTTTCTAAATTTTTCTCTTTAGTGAGCTCTAGATTATTTAAAGGAAAATTAATTTATTTCTTAATTGCATGGATTTAATTATTCTATATCGACGAACATAGGTATGTTATAACCTAAAAGTTTGGTAAACTGAATTGATTTGAAATCTATGCAACATAGATTTATAAAGAATTCATTTATAATGGGAACAAAGATTTAAGCATAGTGCTATCCCCACTTTTTGAACATTTACACATGCAGTTTGTTGAATGTATGTAGTGTGGCTATATGCTACATGAGACTGTCTTTGTTGTTATTTAGATTAAACAATATCAGTTTATTTAAAAGTGCAGTATGACTGAATCATTTTTCAAGAATGCATCAATTACCTATTGTTATGCATCAAAGCCCGTCCAAACTTAATGGCTTAAAGCAAGCAAGAATTTTTTACTTCTTATAAGTCCCTGAGTTGTTAATCTGGGAACTTCTTCATCTGGTCTTGCTTAGAATTACTAATGTGGCCACAATCATCTAATGGCTAGATCGTGGCTGGAAGCTTTACTCATATGTCATGCGGTTGGTGCTGGCTGACATCTTGGCCATCCTTATTATCCTTCACAGGCCCACTTATCCTACAATGTATCAGACTAGACTTATACACAGCATGATAGTTTTGATTTAGAAGGGTGGAAATATCTAACCTGGGTAGTAACAGATAGTTACTTCTTCCACATTCTATTGTCAAAACAAACCAACAGAAGTTCAAAGGAGAGGAAACAGACTCCACCTTATGAAATAGTGAAGCAACAAAATCGTATTGAAAACAGGCATACTAGAAGAGTAGTTGTCATCTTTGCAAATGATCTACCACAAAGACTCTACTGATCATTTATCAGTGCTCTCCAAATTGCAAGTTCTAGCCAATTGTTTTGTACAGCTTATGTTGTTCCCTCTTCCTGTGAGCTTACAGTGTTTATAGATCTGTATTGACCACCACACTCTAAACTCTTGGTAAAATGAGGAAATGCTTTCATTGTTGCAGTAAAAAATTGGACTCCATTTTTTGATATTTGACTGTCAACAGCTTTTAAGCCTAGATGTGTCCTGCATCCAGTGAAACTAATCACAAGACCTAGGTATTCTCTCCTTTGGTGTCAATAGGAGTTTCAAACCACAGAAGTTTCTACCAATATGGGAACCCTCAACTCTGGCCCCATACCCTAAACACCATAAAAATTGCAAGCCAGTCACCTTTCGCTGCCTCTCAATTCATGCTGGGCCAGCTTTGGAGGCCTGCTCTGCTCTGTCTAGAAATCCTCATTATGTAAGTAATGAACCCTTTTGTAATTTCTTGGGGGTGAGGGGGTGTTTTCATCAGTTTTGACAGCTGAACCAAATTTTGAGTGGAAGTTCATCCTTTGTCTTAAGAGTGGCCACAATTGACATTGTGAGCAAGATTGCCTAGACAGTGGCAATCACCACCAGCAGTCTCTCTTTCCTTGCTTTGGCTTGCTGACTGGCTCTGCTGCCTCCTGACAAGCAAGCACTTTGAGCTGTGCTGCTTTGTGCTGCATTTGCTGAGTTCTACCAAGCCTCTGTTATAAATTTCACTGACCTAAGTTGGAAGTTTTGAAAGTTCATATTTAGAGACAAGAGTATGGGATTGGATCCTCCTAATTGCGGCTCCGGATCATGTGTCTATTACTAGACATATCTTTGATTGAATCATGCGTCTTTTTTTTTTTTAAAGATTTTATTTTTTTCCTTTTTCTCCCCAAAGCCCCCCAGTACGTAGTTGTATATTCTTTGTTGTGGGTCCTTCTAGTTGTGGCATGTGGGATGCTGCCTCAGCGTGGTTTGATGAGCAGTGCCATGTCCGCACCCAGGATTCGAACCAACGAAACACTGGGCAGCCTGCAGCGGAGCGCACGGACTTAACCACTCAGCCACGGGGCCAGCCCCTGAATCATGTGTCTTGATTTCAACATAAATTGTGACTGACACTAGACTCTAGAGAAAGACTCTATCCCATGACCAGTTGGTTCTGTGTCTCGCCAGGTATTGGCCCCTGGTTTATAGTTTGCTCTGTCCAGTATACAGACCCATTGAACAGTCATTCATGTAAAGGAAGAACAGCACCATTTGAACAGTGATCATTGTTTGAAGATCTGAATTACTGAGGTCTGCACTTCTAAAGGCAGGTGTCTCATTAGGACTCTACAAAATGTCTTTGCTGCTGCTGCTGCCTATGCTTCCATTTCCAGAAAGCATCCTTATCTTCAGGGTTATAGGAAAAAAGATCTATGGCAACCCCGTGGCACAACCAGTGGGTTAAACGTCTCCATGGGAGAGACTCAAGCTGATGATATTGATTTGAAGCTCCTCAGAGAAAGAAATTTATAAATAATAGCAGGGTAGAAGGAATCTCCTCAAAGTTCATCTAGTAACCATCAAAAAGAGAGAAAGAGGGAGAGAGAGAAGTGGGGCAAAAAAAGAAAGAAAGTAAAACAGAAATCTGTATACAACCAAAGGAGGAAATTAAAAAAAAAATGAAACAGAGGTCCACAATTTGACTGAATCAGAAATCCAAAATTTACTAAATTTACTAGAAGAATTTATACAACAAAAAGATGAAAGGATAATAATGGGCTTGTGCACATCTACAAAATAGATCCTGAATCAACTTTAACATCTGCTGAAATACACCAAATGAAAAAGCTTCATGGCCTTAATCATTACTCAGGCACAAATTACAATTATATCTGAGATTCCACTAAATTTAAACAAGGCGCCACCTATAATCTTAGGGGAGATACTGAATACAAAATAAAGGGGACAAATAAGCATGCCTCACCTTAGCCATTGGAAGTATTGTCTTGCCTAAATTCCCATGATGATAACACCCATAGCCCTAAAATATTGCATAGTAGACATGATGCAGTGAGTAACAAATTAAAATTAAATTACATTTTTGGTACTTACAAATTGACACAATCAGACTCCATGGACCTACTCCTTTGCCCCCCATTAAAATAGTTAATACAACCCAATGTAAAGCAAAATAGATTTTTGTGTGTGTGTAAGGAAGATTGGCCCTGAGTGAACATCCATTGCCAATCTTCCTCTTTTTGCTGAGGAAGATTAACCCTGAGCTAACATCTGTGCCCATCTTCCTCTATTTTTTATATGATATGCTGCCACAGCATGGCTTGATGAGAAGTGCGAGGTCCACGCCCACGATCCAAACCCAGGAACGCCGGGCCACCAAAGCAGAGTGGGTGAACTTAACTACTACGCCACCGGGCCAGCACCACGAAACAGAATTTTTGACGTTTGAAATTCATTATACAAGACCTACTTAGAAAAGGGGTGATTATCCCCATTGATTTTCCATATAACAGCCCAATTTGGCCTGTTAGTGATCCTGGATGACTACAGCCTTAATGCTGTGGTCTCACTCATTAAGGTCCTTACATGATGCCGGAGAAAGCCACCATTCTTCTTAGCTCCTTGACTACCTGGGGAGCCCCTTGGGATAAACTGAGTGAGCAGCAATGAGAGATCCTACACTTTACTGATGGCTTCACCACCATGCTCACTGGACAGCTACTGCTTTTTTTTCCTTAACTGAGACGACTGATAAATGACAAACACAAGAGTAAGCACAATTGGTCACATTTCAAGTAATCATCTTAGCACCAATGCCCTGGCCAAAAACCAGCCTCACCTGCACATTTTTACTGACTCTTGGGCCATTGCCAATGATCTCGCTGTTGGTCTGGCCAATGGTAGCAATAACAATTCCTTGTCCAGGCCTGCCCACTTTGGGGTAAAAAATTCTGGGAATTTCTTGGCTTATGGATACTCAAAATATAAATCAATGTTACATATATCTCTTTGCATATTAAAGTCACAATACAAGTCCTTATCAAGACACTCTTTATTCTCTTTGGAGTTCCACACCTTATCGATAGTTACTCACTTTATTTCTCACCATCCACAATGCTGAGCTCTTGAATAAGTCAGTCAAACGAACTTTCACATCTCTTACTGGCCTGTGGCTGCGGGCCTCATAAGCACAATAATGGCTTACTTAAGTTCTTACTCAACTACAAAAAATATGGTACCTGTTAGTCGTCAATTGAACATCAGGATAAATGGTAATAGAATCTGATTTTATTTTTTGTTGTTTGAGTGCTGCCATCTTTTAAGCTTCACCCTTCCCTCTTCTCCTTCTGTTAAACATCTTGGCAAGTTGGTAAGAAACCTTGGGTGTCTTTTAGTGCCTGAGCAAGTGTAAGTCACGTAAGCCCATACCAGGATGGGAACTCTGCGTCCTCACTTACTAAACACCACAAAAACTCCAATCTAGTCTCTTTTCCCTGCTCTTTCAAGCCATACTCAGACTAGTTTTGGAGGCCAGCCCTGCTCTCCTATGAAGGCCTCATGATAAAAGTAATACACCTCTTCATATCCTTTTAGTGCATATGTGGCATCATTAGTCTCGACATACAGATCAAATTTGGGGTAGTAGCAGGGTCCATCCTGCTTCTTCAGAGAGACTATAATCATCTTTTTTTATCCTACTTTTAGGAAGATAGTGTGATATAGTGAAACAACATAGACTTTGAAGTTAGACAAACATGGGTTTTATTTCTGAATCTGTTACTTCTTGGCTAAGTAACCTTTGAGCGAGCAGCTTAATATGCCTCAGACTCAGCTTACAAGACATGAATAAGTATTTTCAAGATCAAAGGATGTAGAGCTGATGCGAAATGTACACTCATGTAAACACAGGACTCAAACAAGATTTTTCCATTTATATGTTTTCCACATTCATTTGATGTTTATATCCTGACTCTGCATGCAAAAATGGCCGAACTCCCAACACCACTTTAAGAAAGAGATTTCATACAGCTAACATCCTTATCTTCACGTGGTCGCCAACCTTGAAAAGTTTTCCTCTTTTTGGCCTTCGTATTACCTGTCTCATTCTCCTTTCTTGTTGCCAAGGCAAGTTAACCATTTCTATGCTTTCTTTAGTCCCCAAACCCAATAAATATCTTTCTTAACTTTTTTAACCTTGTGATTTTAAAAAAGGGCTTAAGTCAGTTGATGTATGTGTGTGGACTATAGGACGATTTATATAGGCTATCTACGATTGACATAAGCTAGTCAAGAAGCCATTCTCTAGTGGTGGTAGAAGGAAGTTCTTCTACTGATATGATGTGGAGAAATGTCAAACCTTGGACACGTCCCCTTGGTAACACGCAAGAAGAAAGAGCTTATTGGTTAAACGACAAGACTGTGTTTTAATCCCTGTACCTCTCCTTATTAGCTAAGACTTAGAGTAATTTACTTATCTCTTTTAAGCTGGATTTCCTCATCTATAAAATAGGGAATATGATAGCACCTTCTTAGGGTTGATTAGAGAATTAAGTGAAATAAAGTAATTAAAGTGTTCAGAATAATGACTAGCAGATAAAAAGAAGGAAATAGGTATAAGTTGTTATCACTACACAGGGCAAGAATGAAAACTGTGTTCTCCCACATTTCCTGCTACAATACAGTGTTTGAATAATGTGGTGGTTGGTTGCTCTATAAACACACACCTGATTGCATCAGAAATACAAAATTAGTATGGAGTATCCTCAGAAAATTAAGATAGATCTACCACGTGATCCAGCTATTCCACTGCTGGGTATTTATCCAAAGAACTTGAAAATGCAAAGGCATAAAGATACATGCACCCCTATGTTCATTGCAGCATTATTCACAATAGCCAAGACATGGAAGCAACCTAGGTGCCCATCAAGGGACGAATGGATAAGGAAGATGTGGTATTTATACACAATGGACTACTACTCAGCCATAAGAAATGACGAAATCTGGCCATTTGTGACAACATAGATGGACTTTGAGGGTATTATGCTGAGTGAAATTAGTCAGAGGGAGAAAGTCAAATACCATATAATTTCAGTCATAAGTAGAAGATGAAAACAATGACAAACAAACACATAGCAATGGAGACTGGATTGGTGGTTACCATAGGGGAGGTGGAGGGGGGAGGGCAAAAGGGGTGATGAGGCTCACATGTGAGGGGATGCACTATAATTAGTTTTTGGGTGGTGAACATGATGTAATCTACACAGAATTCGAAATATGATGTACATCTGAAAGCTATGTAATGTTATAATCCAATGTTACTGCAATTAAAAAAATTTAAAAAAAGAAAAGAAATTTTAAATGTAGGAGCTAAAAAGATAAATAAAATAAAATAAAAAGAAATACAAAGTTAAAGTTACTTTCTTTCTTTAGTTTGGGTGATGTGCAGCTTTTCCAGGCATAGGCTGACTACAGGGAAGATTTGATGTGCTAGGAAAATAAGATACCATGGAATGTTCAAAACAGTAGCATTTAGGGATGATTACCATGACTGCAACACAGAGAATGAGCGTGGTGGTTTTAAAAATGTACCTACAAACACTTTACTATGCCTCCCTTTGAGAGATGGAGATGAATTTTCCTCTTCTTGAGTGTCATCTGAATTTAGTGACCCACTTCTAATGAAGAGAACACAGCAGAGGTGATGGTATGTCACTGCTGAGACTAACTTAGACAAACACTGCAGCTTCAATTTTGGGTCCCCTCCCTTTTTATTGGATCACTTACTCTGGAGAAGCCAGCTGCCGTATCATGCCAGGCAGCGTTTAGACAGGCCTATGAGGAACTGAAGTCTCTGACAATCATCCAGAAAAACACTGAGACTGAAAACCACCATGTGAGTGAGGTTGGAAGGGGATCATCCACCAGTTGGGCCTTCTGATGAGACAACAGCCCTGGCTGACGGCTTTACTACAACCTTATGAGACACCATATGCCAGAGGCTCCCAGCTCTACTGCTCCTTGTTTCCTCACCCATGAAACTGAAATAATAAACGTATTGTTTTAATTTACTACGATTTACAGATAATTCATTACATAGCATTAGATAACTGATACAAATGGCCTGGAGGTGGCTGGATTAATTTGTGTGAAAAATTTAGAAATTAGACCAAAGGGAGATAGTGAGAATGGACACAAAATGCCTTTTATGAATGATTAGAAGCAGTTGGCACTGGGGCCTGCCTGGTGGTGTAGTGGTTAAGTTCATGCACTCCGCTTCAGCAGCCTGGGTTTCCCAGGTTTGGCTCCCTGGTGCAGACCTACACATTGCTCATCAAGTCAGGCTGTGGCAGCATCCCACATACAAAATAGAAGAAGATGGGCACAAATGTTAGCTCAGGGCTAATCTTCCTCACAGAAAATAAATAAATAAATAAATAATCAGCATGTATACACATATATGAGATATATACACACACATTATATCAGAATATGTGTATAACGTGTATCTAATAACATTTCCATTTTCAGAAAAAGTTAGTAGTAAACAAGTCATGTTGTTTAGTTAATTACTGAACAAATTAATTTTGGTAACCAACTAGATGAAGTCGAAGCGTGGATGCTAAAGTTTGAAGCCTAGAATAAACCACGGTTATACAAATTGCTCATCCAACTTGAATTTAAGAATCAGAGCAGATCACAATTTCACATGCAGCCAAATCAGCAGCTCCAATGACATGGGCAGCAACCTCAATTACTTGTACTACAAATGACATAAACATAGCAAATTACAACCACGAATTTGTGAACAAATATGCGCCCCAACAATAATGAAATTGTGCTGTGGACTCATAGGTGGAGCTATTTTCAAGGACTCTCTAATATAACCTTTATCTGTCTATTTTAAAGAAAAAAATCCCAAATATTTGATGACAAAGTCTTTTGCATGTGGGAAAGTTATAGAAAATTTGGAGGATAATGGCCACAGTGCAAAAATATAAGTTCTATCAAAGCATGTATGCAACTTGGCACCATAAAACCATAAAGTGAACGAGAAAACTTTAAAAGGAGTAACTTCTAATGAAGAGTGGAATAATCAGTTCATAAATTTTATGGTTCTAAAATTAGGTTGTGGTTGATGGAGTAGGCTAAAGTTAAAACTAAGGCCTCGTGACATCTAAAACATGAGAAATCGCCACTTGTGTTGGCTAGGGAAACCCCACCCTCCCTTAACATACACAGATATAAAATATCCACATTCAAAAATGGGTTCGCCATATTTTTGTGTACTGGATAGTCCATAATCTAGGAAACTTAGCATTTATTCCTGCACAGAAGTTATTGTGAAAGTTTCCCGTATCCCCATAGTTTCATTTTCTTTTTTTTCTGACGCTTTTCTTTCCTCTTTTTTTTTTTTTTGAGGAAGACTGGCCCTGAGCTAACATCTGTGCCCATCTTCCTCTATTTTATATGTGGGATGTCTGCCACAGCATGGCTTGATGAGCAGTGCTAGGTCTGTGCCAGGGATCTGAACTGGCAAACCCCGGGCCACCAAAGTGGAGCATGAGAATTTAACTGCTAAGCCACTGGGCTGGCCCCATAGTTTCATTTTCTAAGTAGTGATTTTAAGAACCCACACTCCTGGAATCTGCCAGGCTTTAGGGGCAGAATTATGTGCATAGAGTGTAAACCTACATTTCGTGACAAAGAATAAACTAAATATACTGAAGAAAATATCGATTTATCTACACATAGTTGCCCATAATATTTTAATTCATACTTTAAAGCTTTTTTGCCCGTTGTACCATTTTCTATGTGAATGTCATTTTCTGAAATTTAATCTTTTTAATAATTCTGCCACTTAATATGTAATCAAGATGGTTGTTTCTTTTTGGTAAATGTTGAAAATAAACGTTGCCATTCTTTTCAAGGACTTTATGAAGTTATTGGAATCACAAAATAGGGTTCATTTATGAGAAAAATATAAAACCTCATAGAAGGTCTAAGACTGTCTACCTAAGGTTCCAGAAAATTTAAAATCACACTATGCATGTTCTCTCTATCTTTTTTTTAACTTCTGTTTGTCATGAAGAAATGTAATAACATCGATGCAATGAAAAATACTTTTTTCCTTTCTTCTTGGGCCTCTGGGTACATCGTTGGTTCTGTTGAAAATTTTGAATCACACGTTGAGGGAAGAAGATGCGAAAAGACATAAGGAACCGTGGCAGCTACTGAACAAGAATAAATCTAGTTGAGTCCTTGGCGTATAAGGCAAAAAGATAAAGGATCTATGAAAAGTTGAAAACTTTAGCTTTCTCTTCTTCAGACCAGTGTTCAAACTCCCAATTTCTCAGCTAAATAAATATATAATCTTGAGCATGATCTTAAGACATTCCGAACCACAATTTCTTCATCTGTAAAATGGGATATTAAGAGTACTCACCCTGAAAATTGTTCAGAATATCATGGAGATAATATATTTGAGGCACTCAGGAGAAGCTAGCAACAATCATACATCGGGCCATAACTTATAAACATATACATGATATGATCGCTATTATCTTATCACTATTATTAGTGGCATAATTAATATTCTCATAGTCATTAATACTAAAAACATATATTATTATTTATTTTGAATTCATAAAGAAATTGAGGTAGTGAGAGATAACTAATTTGCTTATATTTCCACAGCTAGGTAGTGACAGAGCTACGAGGTAATTTTTTTTCCTGACACAAAACTCATGCTGTTTTAATGCACCATAACGCTTCTAGCTTTCCTTTTAGAGGCAGAATAGAATCCATCAACTCCTCAGTATTGTATAGACTAGCTAGATTGATGGTGAGGTTGTCAGAATAGATATAAATTACTCAGATAGTTATCTTTCAAGTAGATAGACTTTAAACTATCCTGAAGAGTGACCAGGAAATTAAGCTGGGATTACATACATCTATATACACTTTTTAAAGTCAAGGTGAATGACAAGCAAGAAATGCCAATTGTTGCACTGGCAAAATAGACAGCATAATGGCAGCTTAAAAATGCAGAGTATATATTTATAATAGTCTTTTTCACCATCTGTCTCACAAGTGTCAAGCTTGCTTAAAAATCTGACACGCACAGCTGGCGATAGGCTGCTGTAATCCATCTGCATATATGCCACATGCCAGTTGCTTGACTTCTACTAATTTGAGGAGCCTAAGCTCTAAAAATATTCATTTGGTGGCTAATAAGTATTTATTCAATGATGTGTGTGTGTGTGTGTGTTCAAAAGGTTTCCCATAAAACATTGTCACTAGAAGAATGAGAACTAGAATTTGAGTCTTCATTCTTCTTGTAGCATATGGTTCTCAATATTGTAACACAATTTGCTCATTTGTAAAATAGCAATAATACACTTCCCATTGGGATTGTTGGATTCAACAAAGCAATGCAAGTAATTTACTGACACCTATGTTTTGCACACAGTAAATGCACGTTAACTACCATCAATGTTATTCCTATTACCAGCATTCCTACTACAAATAGTACATCATGCAAAGTAAATTGTGATGGAAAAATGAAATACAACAAAATCAATCAAGATTTTATCATGAATACAATGGGACTAGAAGAAAATAAGGGTGTTGTAATCTAAAGTAAACTTTTAAATATCAAACAGTAGGAAAAAATCAATAAAAATCAAGGCATACAAGACAAAAATGCTCATCAAGAATTATCAAAAACTAAATTAAAAAATAAAATAATTTGGGGCCAGCCTGGTGGTGCAGCACTTACGTGTGCACGTTGTACTTCAGCAGCCCAGGATTCACCAGTTTGGACCCTGGGTGTGGAGGTGGCATCGCTTGGCAAGCCATGCTATCGTAGGCGTCCCACATATGAGGTGGAGGAGGGTTGGCATGGATGTTAGCTCAGGGTCAGTTTTCCTCAGCAAAAAGAGGAGGATTGGCAGCAGATGTTAGCTCAGGACTAATCTTCCTCAAAAAAATAAAATAAAATAAAATAAATCCCAGTTTGTAAAACATTTGCAAGAATAAAATAAATTATTAGTATCCTTAATATGTAAAGATTTTTGCAACCAAGTAAAACTGAAACTTCCATTTGAAAAACAGCAATATTGCATGAACAGACAATACACAGAAATATTAGAAATAGTTGTTAAACACATGAAAAATGCATATCCTCATTCGCAAGGAAAGATAGTGAACCTAGTGCAATGACAAGAATTTATTTTCAATTTACCAATTAGAAGCTATTGTCAAATGATATTAATATTGTTCAATATACAATAGATCAGGTTATTAACATCTGCAGGGTATGGATATAAATGTGACAATATGTATTGAGAAATTTTTAAAAGTTAGCTAACAGTTTAGTTTTTAGTATCTATCATAGTTTAACAGCAATTCAGACAAATGTCTGTGTCCAAAATGTTGATCTCATTTTTTTTGCAGCAATTTTATTGAGGTCATAATGGTTTATAACACTGTGTAGTTTCAAGTGTACATTATTATTTATCAGTTTCTGAATAAATTTCATCGTGCTCACCACCAGTAGTCAAATTTTTGTCTATCACTATACCTATGTGCCCCTTTACCCGTTTTGCCCACCCCAACCCTCTTCCCCTCTAGTAACCACTAATTTTCTCTTTGTCCATGTGTTTGTTTATCTTCCACATATGAGTGAAATCATGCAGTATTTGTCTTTCTCTGTCTGGCTTATTTTGCTCAACATCATACCCACCAGGTCCATCCAGATTGTTGGAAATGGGACAATTTGTCTTTTTTTATGGCTGAATAGTATTGCATTGTATATATATACCACATTTCTTTACACTTTCATCCATAGAAGGGCACTTGTATTTCTTCCGCTTCTTGGCTATAGTGAATAATGGTGCAATGAATACAGGGGTGCATAAATGTCTTTGGATCATTCATTTCAAGTTCTTTGGATAACTTCCCCATAGGTGGTTGCTGGATTGTATGGTATTTCTATTTTTAACTTTTTAACAAATCTCCATACTGTTTTCCACAATGGCTGCACCAGTTGGCATTCCCACCAGCAGTGTATGAGCGTTCCCTTTTCTCCACATCCTCTCCAACATTTGTTGTTTTTTGTCTTGGTAATTATAGCCATTCTGACAGGTGGAAAGTGATATCTCATTGTAGTGTTGATTTGCATTTCCCTAATAACTAGTGATGTAGAACATTGTTTCATGTGTCTGTTGGCCATCTGTATATCTTCTTTGGAAAAATGTCTGTTCATATCCTCTGCCCATTTTTTGATTGGTTTGTTTGTTTTTTTGTTGTTGAATTGTATGAATTACTTATATATTTTTTTAGATCAATCCCTTATCAGATAAATGATTTGCAAATATTTTCTCCCAGTTCATGGGTTGTCTTTTCATTTTGTTCATGGTTTCCTGTGCTTTGTAGAAACTTTTTAGTCTGTTGTAATCCCATTTGTTAACTTTTTCTTTTGTTTCCCTTGCCCGAGTAGACATGGTATTTGAAAAGATGCCGCTAAAACCACTGTCAAATAGTGTATTGCCTGTATTTTCTCCTAAGAGTTTTATGGTTTCAGGTCTTATATTCAAGTCTTTAATCCATTTTGAATTAATTTTTGTGTATGGTGTAAGATAATGCTCTACTTTCTTTCTTTTGCATGTAGCGGTCCAGTTTTCCTGGTACCATTTATTGAAGAGAATTTCCTTTCTCCATTGTGTGTTCTCGGCTCCTCTGTCAGAGATTAACTGTCCATAGATGTGTGGTTTTATTTCTGAGCTTTCAATTCCATTGATCAGTGTGTCTGTTTTTGAACTAGTACTATGCTGTTTTTATTACTATAGCTTTATAGTATATTTTAAAGTCAGGGATTGTGATGCCTCCAGTTTTGTTCTTTTTTCTCATGATTGCTTTTGCTATTCAGGGTCTTGACATAATTAGGCATTCTATTAGCTTCATGTATTTGTAAATCTGGTTCTTTCCCCAGATTTGGGAAGTTCTCAGCTATTATTTCTTTGAACAAGCTCTCTCATGCTTTCTCCCTCTCTTGTCTCTCTGGAATACCTATAATACTTATGTTTCTTTTCCTAATTGAGTCATATATTTCTTAAAGAATTCCTTCATTTTTTTCAAATCTTAGTTCTGTCTCCTCCTCCACCTATAGCATTTCTATATTTTTACTCTCTAAATTACTAATTCCTTCCTCCATAACATCAGCTCTATTTCTTAAGGATTCTAGATTATTTTTTTTCCATTAACTATTTTTTTCATATCCAGAATTTCTGCTTGATTTTTTTTTATAGTTTCAGTCTCTTTGGTGAAGTAGTCCTTCTTCTCATTAATTTTATTCCTGAGCTCATTGAACTGTGTTTCTGAGTTTTCTTGTAATATGTTGAGTTTCTTTATGACAGCTAATTTGAATTCTCCATCATTTAGACTGCAAATTTCTTTCCCTTCAGGGTTTGTTTCTCATGAATTGTCATTTTCCTTTTGGTTTGCATTGCTGCTGTGGTTTCTCATGGTGTTTGATGAACTAACCTTTTGTTGGCACATTTGTGGTAGTATTAGGTAGTAGTTTCCAGCAGCTACCACTAGGGGGTAAGTGGTAGCAGAGTTTCTTGTCCCACCCCATCTGCTGGAAGTTGTAGGGATACTATAAGCCCTGGAGTGCATTTGGGTGCATGTGTAGACTGTGCTTAGTGGGCAAGGCTTCCTTACTGTGACCAAGTCAGGGCCACTCCTTGGGGCTGTAGGGGCATGGTGGACTCCCCTTACCAGGAAAATGATCATAAGCAAGCTAAGGGCTGCTGCCACCCCTTCCTACAGTCGCCCCAGAGTGCATTCTCACTTTTGGGGCGCTCACACCAGGTTGGAAAGTGTTTGTGCATGTGCGCAGGGCTGCCAGAGGAAGGCAGGGAGTCCTTCCCTATCTCCACCACTTCCTGGAGGGCCAGTCAATCTACCCTTAGATGTGTAGCTGCGTGTGTCTCTCAGATGTCCTATTGTGCTGTATGAGCTTCCTCCATTGGTCAATGAATGTGCACTTAATTCTAATTCAAAGGGGGGGAGACAAAGGGAACAGCTCACTCTGCCTTGGTGCTGACATTACCTGATCTCATTTTTTACATCAGAGATTGGAAACAAGTCTAATAGCCCTGAATAAGACAATTACTTAATAAATCATTTCTCATATAAATTTATTTTTTTATATTTTTACATTACAAAATACAACTATTAATAGTCATGAAAATCAAAAGTGAAAAAATGCTGTAATACAAAATTGCTGGAAAGAATTATAAGGCTAAATGTATATTTTTCCACTTCTGGAAGGACCATCTTCCCCTCCACCTAACTCATACTCACACCATTTGATTCAGTAGCTCTCTGCAGAAATGCTGATGGTCGAAATGATAAAGAAGCAGGACTGGCCCTACAGAGAGATGCTCAGAGGTGCTCTGTAGGACATCTGGCAGTGCTCAGTCCTGCTAGGGCCCAGTCACCAAAACCTTCTGCTCCAGTGTGTATCAGCTCTCCCTCTACAAATCCATTATGGCTCTCCGTGGCCTGGACTTTGTGTCTTCAGCCTTCATGGCATTGCCCTGCCTTTACTAGGACTTGACCTTCACTGCCTAGAATAGACACTGGGTACCCTATGGGGCCATCTTGCCCACCACCACTTTTATTAACAGCAAATGTGGACTTACAGATGATTTTTATTTTCTTACTTCACATTTATATATTTTAGACTTATTATAACAATCACAAAATTGCTGTTATAATTAGATTACAATTAGATAAAATTCTAGTTTAAGTCCATAGAAGTTAGGCAATAAAGTTAGAGTGTCATATGAATTCTGTACCTTGAAAGTATGTTTAAAAATTGATGTTGATGGTTTCTTATTGTCCCAGTTCTGCTCCCTAAACAAGACTCTCTAGCCCTGGTAGAATGAGCAGCCAGAAGGCAGTAGAACACGGACAGCTATATATGTTGTCATTTGTCTCCAGTGAGAGTCAACCCATCTCCAGCTTGAATGAACAGGGAACACTGATTTCCTTACAAAGGGGGAAATGAAAGGATATCTTTGACTATGTTTTCTGTTTCTGAAGACACAGAATGATTTGATTCTCAAATGCTGCATAGCAATTATAGACAGTGACAAACTGTTTCTTGAGTTTTGTTCCAGGTGCTGCACCTGATGCATAGTACAGGAACTCAAAGAAAAATGAACAGTTTTCATTTTCCATAAGGGTTATGTGAACAAAATGATTAGAACATCTTAAATCCACTGTGCTGTTTCTTCCATCTCTCTTTCTCTCTCTCCCTCCCTCCCTCTCCTTCTCTTTCTCTCTCTCAGCTCTCCATTGAAGGCAGTTTAGTCAGGACACATTTTTCTTTTTTCCAGAAAGAAATGTGTAGTCAATAACAAAAGAAAACTATTTTAAAGATGTTTTTAATAAGGCAACAGTAAATGACACTTCTTATTCTCTTTCAGAAAGAAAATATTTGCTTTAGTGGGAGAAAGGTGGAAGATTCTAAAGATTTGTAATAATTGAAAGCAAAAAAGGCAAGCTGTCATCTAAAGGAACTGCTGTATCAGCAACAGTCAAATACCCATTGTGAAAAATATGATTAGATAGATAGGTAGATATGGATATAGATAGCTATACATACCCTATATCTATACAGACACACAAATATGTATATATGTGGGTCTGTATATATATATAAATATTTCCTTGATATATATACCTATACATACATAAATATATTGTATTATATTATATTATGTATCTTCCTTGATCAGTGTTAATAAATAGCAACCAAGTAGAGGGCTATCTTAAATTCATCATTTGATAAGCCCTAGGGAGGACAATAATATGATATAAAAGATATCTCTTCATATAAGCTTGAAGAATTAACAAAGGATAATCACTTCTCTCATTTCATTGCAGCATTCACCTTTCACCAGGTTGACAATAAGAAATTATAACGTTATTATGGGCAAACTAGGAAAAAACTCATGTTGGTAAAGTTTAAAAAGTAAGGCAACACGGCAACACTGTTACTTTTATACAGGAGCTGCCTTATATAAAAGATATCATTGTTTATGCTGTGAAATGCAAGGAAAAGGGGTGGGGAAGAGAGAGAGAAAAGAAATTTTCTTGTGTCCCTATGACCCATTATGCACTTCTTCTTATAATCAGCAAGTATTCGTGATCTTTCAGGCACTGTGGTACTTGCATATGAAATGAAGTACCCAGAAGTAATTGCTCCTTCACTCTGCCACCTCTTGGCAGATGGATACAACTCCTATAAAATTAACTCAGATATATGGACATGGAATTTCATGGCTTTTAAGAATTCTGTTTATATTTAACTTATCCTAAAACAGGAAATGCATTTTTTAAATCTTTGTTCTATTCCATCCCAGTTGGCCACCCGGTGTCAGGTCATCCTATCTGGATTATATCTAGCACAATGAAAATTTTTTTCAAGGGGGAAGGAATGATGAAGTGGGTTTAGCCTGCATAGATGCCCAAAACATTTTTCCTGGATATAAAAGATTTAGTAAGAAGATATTCAAGGGAGTTTGAATATTTTCTCTTCACATTTCTTTATTTTTCTTTTCTTTTCTAAAGCAAAACCTTTGGTAGATGAAGGAGGTGCCTAAAGAATGATAAAACTAAATAAAGATCCTTAAAGAAAGAATTACTCTGAAATGTAAGTGCCCCTGACAATTATCTAAAGTACAAAGATCATATCCACCAACAAACATTTATCTCCATCAAGAATGTTTTTGTCATTTTGTCGAAAGCTACCAATATTTTAGTGAAACATTTGAACGAAGGCTCAAGGTAACCAAGCCTCCTTAGTTCATTTTTGTATTCATTTACAAATACATTTTTAAGTTGTTCTTGTATCCTCATCAATCTTCTAGGCTCTAGGAAAATAACAGTAAAAATAAAAAGCCCCTGCCTCTTACTTGGGAAGGACAAATAATCCACAGTAGAATAAATAATATGTCAAATAGTGGTACGTGATGTTGAAATAGAGTGCTGGGGTTTGCTTTTTATAAAAGATGATCAGGGAAGACAACACCGCTAAGGGAATGTGTAAGTCGAAATCTGAAGGAAGTGAGACAGCATGTTGTGTGTTCTCTGGAAAAGACCATTATGGGGAGAGGAACAACAAGTATGAAGTCCTGAGTGAGGAGAGTCTTCAATGTTCCTTCCAATACAGCAGAGAGGCCAATGTGGCTGGAGGAGAAAAAACCAGGGTGAAATCTTGGGTGATGAGTCAAAGAGGTATTGAGGCTAGAATACAAATCACAGACAGCTTTTGGTCATTGTAAGGACTCTGACTTTTACACTGAGTGACATGGGGAATAAGTAGTGTTTTGGACACAAAATTGACATGATAAGCCTGCTGTTTTAAAAGAATCACTTGGGCTACTGTGTTAGAGATACACCGTGTCTCTAGCGAGGGGATATTAGTTTGAAAGCCATTGGCTCAGAGATGGTATTTAAAGCCATGAGGCAGATTTAATCCTAGTATTTCTAGTTATGATGTCAAAATTCTCAAGCAGCCATTACTCCCAGGCAATCAATAAAAACATGGTGGAGTTACATATCTTTTTTTCAGTTTTATCAAACAGCTGAAAATACATAGAAGTCATAACTTTGATTTGTTTGATTTGATCAGTCAGAGAGCTAAAGATGCAAAGAAAACTAACAAAACTAAATTTCAGAAAGGGATAAGCTTTTCTTAGGAGAAAAGAGACAGACTTCCAGCTGCTGCTTCCACGTTGAAGCAAAGAGAGATGGAAGAATACAAAATAGATGAGGACCACAGATTTAAAGGTTAAATATTGATCACTTTTTCATTAAGATTAGAAGCCATGCAAGGATGTTCACCCTCAACACATTTATTCAGCTTTGTACCAAAATTTCTAGAAAATACAATAAAAGTATAAGAAATACTACAAAGAAAGATTGGAAAGGAAAAAGTGAAATTATTTTTATTTTCATACAACATGATTTAGTATATAGAAAGCCCTGTGAAACATACAAAAAACTACTCAAATTAATAAATGCATTTGCAAGGTTGCAACAAAGGGTCAACATAACAATCAATTGTATTTTTATATACTAGCTACCAAAAAATGGAAAATAAAATAAAAAACAATAACATTTACCTTAATATCCAAAAACATCAATTGCCTGGAAATAAATCTAAAGAAAAGTGCGTAAGAGAGTTACACTGAAGACTACAAAGCGCTGTGTAGAGAAATTTAAGACCTAAACAAATGTTCATGAATACATAAACTCATCGTTAAGTTTTCATTTTTCCAAAATTGATCTATAAATTCAGCACACTGTCAGTCAAAATCTAGGTAGATCTTCTTTGAAGAATTGGATAAGAGAATTCTAAACTATATACAGAAAATCAAAGAACCTGAAATAGACAAAACGATATTGAAAAAAGGAAAACTAAGTTGGAGGACTTACATTATCAAATTTTGAGACTTATTGCAAAGTTACAGTAGTGTAAGCAGCCTGTAGTCAAATAAATTGGTAGAACAAACAGAATAGAGAAGCCAGTAGTAGAACCACATATAACTTACTGATTATTGACCAAGGCGCTAAATTAATTGAATGAGGGGCCGGCCTGGTGGTGTAGTGGTTAAGTTCGAGGGCTCTGTTTCAGCAGCCTGGGGTTCACAGGTTCAGATCCTGGATGCAGACATATGCATGGCTTATCAGGCCATGTTGTGGAACCATCCCACACACAAAATAGAGGGATATTGCCACAGATGTTAGCTCAGCAACAATCTTCCTCACCAAAAATAAAAGAGCAATATCTTTGTTAGACATATTTGTAAAAAGATTTCAAGTAGACACTAGAATGACTAAAATATAAAAATGGCGGGGCCAGCCCCATGGCCAAGTGCTTAAGTTCCCGTCCTCCGCTTTGGCAGCCTAGGGTTTCACCCATTCGGATCCTGGGCACAGACATGGCACCACTCATCAGGCCATGTTGAGGTGGCATCCCACATGCCACAACTAGGAGGACCCACAACTAAAATACATAACTATGCAGTGGGGAGATTTGAGGAGAGAAAGCAATAAAAAAAATTTTAAAAACACCCAAAAATGGCAATGATGCCACATCCTGGCAAGAAACACTCACGCATTGCTGATGGTAGTGTAAAATGGTTCAATAGTTTGGAAGTTTATTGTAAGGTTTATTATAAAATTGCCATATCTAGCCATTTTAGTCCCATGCACTTACTCAAGAGAATAAAAATATGCGCCCATCAAAATATTTAGAAAATAATACTCATAGCAGCCTTATTCATAAAAATATAAAACTGGAAATGATCCAAGTTTCCACTAACAACAAAATGGATAAGGAAAACATGGCATATTTTTGCAATTTAATACCATGAAGTTAGCAAAAAATCAAACTGCTTTCACATACAACAATATGGATGAATCCCAAAAACATTAAACTGAGCAAAAGAAGCCAGATACAAAACAACACACCTTGTATTATTTTATTTTTGTGATGTCTAAAAAAGGTAAAACTAATCTAAGGTAATAGAAATAATAACATGAATGCCTCTAAGCTTGATGTTGGGGCGAGCATGGGAAATCCATTGAAAAGAGGCAGGAAAACTTTCTGGAATGATTGAAATGTTCTATATCTTGTTTTAAGTGCTGATTAGTTGTTTATCCATAATTCCCAAGACTCATCAAACTCTAGTTAATAATAATGTACTGTGTGTTTGAAATTTACTAAAAGAGTAGATCTTAAGTATTCTCACTACACACACAAAAATGGTAACTGTGAAATGATGGATATGTTAATCAGCTTGATTATGGGAATCATTTTACAATGTATATGTATATCAAAACATCACATTGTACACCTTATATTTATATAATTTTTATTTTTCAATTGTACCTCAATAAACCTGGAAAAAATCACTTAAATATGTGCATTTTCTTTTATTTAACTTATACCACAGAAGGGATGGGAGGAATTCCTTTTCCATCACGGAGGAGTATGCTACTAAGTCCATCCCTCCTGCAGATAAGAATTACAAATTCTGGTCATAGATCAAAACACTGAAGCACAACTCCCCAACGACTCTGAGAAGTGAATTAAATAAAATAGATTTTGGGGAGAGGTTGAAATTGGGAGGAAATTGTTTAATCAAATTAAGTTGCCTGTTTTTACAGTTTTGTCATAAGAGATGCCGCAACCGTGGTTGCTGCATGGGTGGCTGGACATCTTTCTAAGTAGAGAGATCAAGGGAAGGAATTTGGGAGAACTGGAATCACCAAAGAATAAGGGGGAATTTTTAGAAGGGAGAGAACCTCGGATTCAGCATGTAAACACTGCCCACCACATCCCTAGCTTAATACTGAACTATTCATTTTCTGGGAAAACTGAAAGTGAAATGGAAATCTGAGCCGTTTCACTGAACAGTATAGGACTCTGCTGAGGGGAATGGAAGAAGACCTAAAGGAAGTGATGTGTTGCATCCTTCAATTTCAAGACTAAATATCATTAAGATATCAGTTCTATGCTGATTGACCTATTGATAAAATTCAACACCAAGAAAAATTTAAACATTTTTTTAAATTAACAAACTGACTCTAAAATTTATATGCAAATTCAATTTAGCATACCAAAACAGTTTTAGAAGAAAAAAGAGAATAGGGTGACTTCAATTACCTGATTCAAGACTGATTTTAAATCTGTAGTAATCAAAAGAATATGGAATTAGTGAAATGATATACATATAGATTAGTAGAAGAAAAAAATAATCCGGAAATCAATCCAATATATATTAACAATTTATTTTTGTCAAACATATCGAGATGATTCAATGGGAAAATAAAAGACTTTAAGATTTGCCTATGTTTTACTTTACACGTATAGATGGTACTGAACTCTGTATATTTGTATAGAGAGAAACGAACATCAACCCTTGCTTCGTGCTACACATAAAATTAACTCAATAATTAATTTAAAATTAACTTAATTATTAACAGACCTTAAAATAGGAAGATTATCTTGGATTATCTGAGTTGGCCCAGTGTAATCACAAGGGTCCTTGAATGTGGAAGATGGAAGCAAAGAATAATCAGAGTGACGTAATGTGAGGGAGACTTGACCAGCCATTGCTGGCTTTGAACATGGAAGGAGGTCATGAACCAAGGAAGGTAGGCAGCCTCCAGAACTGGGAAAAGATTAGAAAATGAATTCTCCCCTAGAGATGCCACAGAGGAATAAAACCCTAATAACAACTTTGATTTTAGTCCAGTGGGACCCATTTTGGACTTTGACCCCCAAAACTGACTGATAATAAATTTGTTGCTTAAAAAAATGGATCATAAGCCTAAATGCAAATGCTAATACTATACAACTTCTAGAAGAAAATGTAACAAAAAATCATTTCAACCTTGGGGTAGGGTAGCATTTCTATACAGAAATTCCTTCTCAGTAATCCTTAGGAAGTATATGGGGTTTTTTTCAGACTAAAGAGCTTCTTCAAGGGAAGGTAAAACAGGATTGAAACAAAACAACAGCCCACTAATTGGGAAAAAATATTTACAAGTTATTTATCCAACAAAGGGTTAATCTCCGTAATATATAAAGAACTCACACAGCTCAACAACAAAAAATCAAACAACCCAATCAAAAAATGGGCAGGGGACATGAACAGACATTTCTCCAAAGAAGATATACAGATGGCCAATAGACACATGAAAAGATGCTCACCATCACTAATCATCAGGGAGATGCAAATCAAAACTACACTAAGATATCACCTTACACCTGTTAGAATGGCAAAAATATCCAAAACCAAAAGTGACAAATGTTGGAGAGGCTGTGGAGAAAAAGGAACCCTCATACACTGTTGGTGGGAATGCAGACTGGTGCAGCCACTGTGGAAAACAGTATGGAGATTTCTCAAAAAGTTAAAAATAGAAATACCTTATGACCCAGCCATCCCACTACTGGGTATCTATCCTAAGAACCTGAAATCAGCAATTCCAAAAGTCCCATGCACCCCTATGTTCATCACAGCATTATTCACAATAGCCAAGTCATGGAACCAACCTAAGTGCCCAGCAACTGATGATTGGATAAAGAAGATATGGTATATATATACAACGGAATACTACTCAGCCATAAAAGAGGACAAAGTCGTCCCATTCACAACAACATGGATAGACCTTGAGGTTATTAACTATCATAATCTTAATAAAAAATTAAATAAAAATCAGTTGATAAATTTGAAAAACGTGTAAAAAAGGATTATAATTCTGCAAGTATCAAAGCTTAGCAGCCAACAGAAAGACAGAAAAAGCCCACTAACATAAAATTGAGAGGAAAAAACAGAAAATGCTAACACATGGCATGAAATTTAAGGCCAACATTTGCATGAACTGGGTCAAGAGCATGTAGGAAAGAAGCAATCACTATGCTTATACCAGCTGCCATGTTTTATATGTGTGTTTGCAGTCCCGTCCGCTGCTAACAGTAAATCACTCTTGCACATAAAACGACTTTTAATAAGTTTAAGTGCATAGTGTACTTTTTGAAAACTCTATGAGCGATATTCCAAGAAGTAATATATTTGGAGAGAATAATATGTGTTTAAACTGGCAATTTCAGCAAGTAATTTTGTATAATGCTATTAAACTTGCCAGGAGATCCAAATGTTATATTATTCAAATGCTACCCAATAATGTCCACTGACATTTTTCAGTGTTTGAATATTCACTATAGGCTTCAATTCTTTGTAAATGCTTTAAATGAAAATATTGCAAAGAGAAGATGATGTAGATATTATCGTGGAATACTTCACCATGAAATTAGAAAGAGTTCTGAACTTCAAGTCATCAAAAGTAATATTAATTTTAATAGCAAAGCCAAATCCAGGCAAGCAGACAACACAGTTTCATCATTTAAAAAGGAAATAAGTTTATGTGTTGGGAAACAGTTTTCCATTGCTCTCTCATGTGTCTTCATGTGTGGGCATTAAGGACTAATTTGTTCCAAATGGTATTTTCAGGTATGTTTGTATAAGCAGGCAGCCAGGGAAGATAGACATGTCTCCTTCCCCAAAGAAAATTTGCTCACATTCCAGGACATTGAAGATAAAGATGGCTCTCCCTGTGAAATGATATTCTTACATTACAGGATGATAAGAACAGTATCTCCTTCAAGGGTTGCATATATGCTTACGTTACAGGGTAATAAAGATACTGTCTCTCTCTGGAGGGGAGGACGAGCAGACTCGCCAACAGCCTCCTATAAAAGTTTGGAGCTTCCTAATATCAATGTTCCTCTCCTGTAACACACTCTACTTTGCATACAGACAGCAGCTAGCTCTCACCATATCACCCTGGGTGAATAAGGGCTAGGATAACAGACATAACATTGTTACTCTGATTACTGCTACCACTGTGAGTAATGAACTGTCTTTTGTCTCTGACCCAAGATTCTCGTGTCTTCTACCAATATATGGTAGTTTCAATATATGAAACTGCAGCTAGCTAACTAATTAGATTGCTAACAATGAAACTCTCAAATACTTCACATTTCTCAAAATATAAAGCAACATGTACTCTAACATTCAACTTGAAGATTCTTTGTATTTTTGATTTTAGAATAAAGGAGAGAATTTGAAAAGGAGACCAAGAAAGAATAGCCAATGCAGTCGGAGTTTCACCAAAAGAGTGGTGTCCTAGAAAGTCAAGTTAAATGGGTATACACTGTAAAGTGTTGCTGACAATCAAGTAAATTAGGGATGGAAACCTGATCACTAGATCTAATGCTACAGAGGTCATTAATGACTTTGGCAAGAGCTCTCTTAGGGGAGTGATAGGAAGAAAAGACTGACCAGTGTGGTGTCTAGAGAAGAGAATGGGAGATAGATGAGATGGCAACTATAGAAATTCTTATTTTAGAGTTGGAAGAACTGAGGGTCAGGAGATTTAGAAAACATTTATCTCAAAAACATCCCTAATAACTATTGATGTTGAGAGAATCTGGTTCTGTCAGATCCTCTTTGCATTATAACATGCAGCCTACTATCCAGAATGTTCGAGCTGTCAGGTCTTAATTGTCTTGACAGATGAGAATTTAGAAGTCATTTGTGAATTAATAGCACTATTCTGAATTATGATTGAGATGGACTCTGCATTGGCTAGCTATACTTTTAGGTTAATGAAGATATATTAGATTTAAAATGATGGCTAGGTGATTTACATTCCAATTGACTCTGGGAATTTAGGGTTTATTGCCTGGGGAAAACCTTAATTCTCATATATTATGATTGACTACTCCATTGTTATGGGGATTTAATTTGATTTTAGCCAGGTCTTATAATGCAATTTACCTTTTTTCTCCTTAGGTTTCCTTCCTTTCATTTCTTTTGTTTTTTTAACACAGAAGAGTATCTATTTTGGTCCTTGCATAAATTATGTGCCAGAATGGCCACCTCAAACCACACAGCTGCTCTCCAGTTCCAGAGAGTTTTGGGTAATGCAACATCTGCCTTGTCTGTCTTGTGTTTGCTCATGTATTAATATCCACTTTTGTGCAGCTCAAAGGACTGCTCAAGCATATAGTAAATAAGTTCCAATGAATTAGAACCTTTTTCTTGAACTGAAATTAGAAGTTTTCTTGTTTTGTTTATCTCTTTGGGCTAGTTTAAAATTTTTCATGTTCTCTAAGAACAGCTGAAATAGTCAAGGATTAAAACATATTTTTAAAAAGGTTAGAGTTTCCGTTTTTTCCCCAGGAAAGTTCTGCATCTCCTTTCATGGAAAAATAACTGGTTCAGAAACAATTTTAAAAGCTAGATATTAGAATATGAGTTTTTCGTCACCTCACTAAAAATAGTTTCCATTTCATAGTGATCTGCATAGACTATGCTGAAGTCATTCTGAAAATCAGGATTACATTTTGTTAGTTTTATTATATTTTGCTAAGTATTTATTTTCTTAGTATACACTTCAAAACAATTAAAAAACAAAAATACTTAAAATATAATTTTCCCTCAATGGGATTTCTACCCAAAGAGGAACAAAGAAGCAGAAAGAGAACACAGCACTAATTTTCATCTTCTATAAGAGTGATTCCATGTAAGCATTACACTTTTTAAATCTGTAGGGAAAATGAATAAAATATTACTGTCAGGATAATTTATGGACATAGCCATTTCTGGTTTATTTTGATTTTATTTTTCAATCACATATCCTCCTTCTGGTTCAAAGAGTTCACTCAAACACATGGAACTCCTGGGAAGAAAAGCCTTTTGCTGTAGGACAAAAGTCAAAACTACCAATAGATGGTCTTTCAACCCAGTTTTTGCATTTGAGTTTTCTGTGTCTTTGTAGGAGGACACTAGAATAGAGGCATAAGAAGCTAAGACATTCGGGAAAAGAAGGAATCCATAAGTTTTCTAGAGGCTGTGTGCTCCTTGCCTGTTCAGATCTCCAGTTTGGTGGTAGTTCTTCCTCGTGGGGTGAGGATTGCATGAAGCACCCAGGTTAGCTGAACCCTAGGTCTGTGGGTCCCCAACTTTAGCAAAGTTCATGAGATATGAGGAAGGGGCAGAGCTTCCAATCCCCGGTAATCAGTCTTGAGAAGTAAGAGTGTCAACATGGGAGATCTTCGCATAACCTTTGGGGTTAGAAGGGAGTCTCAATAACGGCAAAGTGAATTTCACCAGCTGGGAAACGTAATGACGGGGTCTAATATAACCTGGTTTGAGCAAAATGAATATTATGACATTCCCTGTATAAAGTGTGTCTAATGCATCAAGTAAATTTTGATAATTGCTATTAAGTTAAAAACTAAATGACACATACTTAAAATTTTTATTGTAATAAAAGATCAAATATTTCAGGTCTCATATCATATAAGCTTCACAACAATCCCGTGAATGTAGATAACATTCTTCATTTGAAAGATTCGTAGATTTATATTCAAAAAGTTAAATGGCTCATCTAAAAACTGAAAGAGCAAGATTCAAATTCTATCTGATTTCAGTCTTCCCCCTGTATGCTGCAGTTTCAAGGAGATTTTTATTTTAGGGAGTAACCACTATATGTCATGGCCTCACGTATATGCAGTTGAAAGTAATAATGTTGGCTTTTCTTTGAATATTTAATTCTATCTTCCCCCTAGGAGGACATAGAGGCTTCCATCTAGGTTTTCTTTTTGAGTCAGCCAGTCTATCTATGGAACACACACTTTTTCTGCTACTTTATGCCGTAAGTTCAAGGAGTCAACTGTTCAGAGACCTCGTGGTTTCCCAGCTCTGACTGTGACCAACGGGAAGTGTAATTCTTGAATCCAGAATTAGAAAGTCAATGCACATCCAATCAAAGTTGACTTTTTTCAGTTATAAAAGCATTATTTTTATCTCTGTCTTTCAAAAGCATGTGCTCATCTCTCAATTTATTCCAAACTCATGAAGATAGAAAAGATACTATTTTTTAGTATCCATCAAACTCTACCAACTGTGTTTGAGTAGCAACTTACAATTTCCTGTACTTGAACTCATTCAGCAGTTCTTCATGTGAACTCGTTTGGCTGCAAATGATAGAAATCTGTGCCAATCTAAACTTAGTTATGAGAAAAGATTAATCAATCTAATTGCAAAAGAGTCTGGGATGCAAACAGGTATTAGGAATGCTGAAATCATGGACTTGAATTTTCCGGTCTCTTATCTCAGCTTATTTTGCCTCCGTTACTCTCATTGTACACTGACTTTCTCCCCTTGGTGGAAATGTGTCCATGACACTATTGATGCTTAATTCTGTACTCCTATCCTACAGGTACCATAACAGCAGACAGGGTGGCTAACTTTGATAATAAAGTAATAATAACAACTGGTATTTATACTTTCAATGTGCTAAATCACTTTAGACACAATAATTCTTTTTATCCTCACAACCTGCTTACGAGATGTTCCCAACATCATCACACAGTTTATAACAGCACAGCCAGTATTGGAAAGGAATTCTGAATGAGCTCAGAGTTGGCTTGCTAACCTACACTGCTTATACTGCCTCTCCTAATTCGATACTTCCTCTCTTAATTTGATTAACAAATGTGAAATTGACAAAATGGGACCATTTGTTCTTTTTTTCTAACAATATTGATTTCTAAGGTGCCTATAGCTCTCTACCGCAAGAACAAGCAGCTATAAAACTGAATGTCATCTATAGTCACATGTATTAGTTAGTTTGACTTTAAAACATAATATTTGGCAAAGAAAGCAGTGTTTTTGATTATTTCTTATTTTATGAAAAATCTGCACCAGTTGTTTTTCATTTCTCAAGAGTGACTTGTTACCAATTTAGGCACAGTTGTTTGCTGGATAATTCATTGGCATAGAGTATGAAATTTTTCTGAGACTGGAACCCACACAAAGCAAAGCATTCAATTATGAATACGGTTAATGGAAATGCCACAACCTATCACTTCTTTAATATTTGATATTCTACCACAAAATTCAGATTGGCATTGCCTTAAAATTAGAACTTTGGCATTTCTGATTATAACAAACTTTAGCAGTACTTTCTAATTCTTAGCGGAGGGACATAGTTGAAGGGGAAAGAAGAAAATTTTTGTTTTGAATAGCAAGGAAGCAAAACAGAACGTGGTTATAAAAATAAAGTTCATGCATCTTTGGGAGGGTGAATGTGTTTTAATAATACAAACCAGAAAATATGAACTGACAGGTAGAAATATATTTAGAGACAACAGAATATTTGAAATGAGGACTATCTCAAAAACTTAGGGTATTTGGTTGTTATATATTTGGTTGTATTCGGTTATCTATCAAGATTTAATGAAAACGTCACTTACATTATGACCTTTCCTTTGAGATAACAGACAGGGCATTAAAATCTTCAAAACTAATAAGGTTTTAAGAAGTAAAGAGTATTTTTAAAAGTAGTGTTTTCTTCAATCAGTTGAATGTGATCATGAAAAACAGTAATTTTAAAATCCTTTTTTTTGGTTTTAGCCATTTTCCAGCTTGTGCTATTCCACTACCTATTCCAAAGAGGATTGCTCTGTCAATCTCTTCACTCATTCTTCTATTCTGTCCCTCCCAGACAGGTCTGCTGTAGTGGAAGCAGCTGTTAGAAATAAAAGTAAAACAAGCAAGAAAGATTTAAAGAAAGGTGATTTCATTTATGTAGCCTATTGAATTAAAATTTTCTTGCCCAAGTGTGCCTTGAATATTCCCACAAGCAAACAAAACCATCCCTTTGTTGTCGTTCCTGAACATCCACATAGAGACTTTAATTCTGGCCTGAAGATGAATTTGCAATATCAAGTGTTTTACCACATCCCATTCGTAAAAAATATCTTGTTTGTAAATATTTTTTCTCAGTTCAGCTCTATGTATTTTAGATCTGTGCTGAAGATATATTAAATGTTTCTATGACTTCATCCAGGACATTTGATTTGGGGTTGAGCTCCTGCAATGCCCTTTTGACTGTTTCAAGCTCTACATGATGTTAGCATGTCAACTAACCTTTAAAGAAGGTCCTCAATCCACTTCCTTTAAGGAAGCTATTCAATGTTGTGCTATCTAGAACCAATCTCAAAAGTAATATTTTCATATTCTTTAGAAAGTGCTGATCCTGTGAACAGCGGGCTTCTACTTTCCCATTTATGCCAAGGCCATGACTTGAGGATTGGATACTCCTAAAGTAGCAGTGAAGACTAGCAGGACTGGGTGCGTCAGTCCCATTTGAATCTTAGACCACTGCCACCACCATTTTTTCACCACCCAGAGCTGTAAACATTAGAGTTATCCAGACTTAATGTGGGAAGTTAGGAATAGCTGGGGGTAGCTTATAGGTACCAGGAGATATTTGTGGAACAAAAGGAAGGTTAATGGCTCAAGAGATTTATTACTTCATTCATTTATTGAATATATATTTACTGAATGTTTGTTTTTAGGCACAAGGACAAATTCTACGGCAGGGAGTGTGGTAAAAAATTAATGAACTATATTTCTAGTCTCATGATTCTTAAATGCTAATAAGTAAATTGTAGAAAAAATGGGAAGGTAGAATTTCAGGGTCTATTTTATAGTTTCTAAAAAACATTATTATGCAAAATAGTAAATTTTATTATGGGCCCAAAGGACACACTCAATCCAGACATTTCAGAAGGGGCAAAAAGGGTACCTGATAAGGTGCTTGATGTACCTTATCAGGAATTGGAGGGTGAAGTGCAATTGGATGGATAAGAGTGGAAAGGCCCAGATCTTGCACTAAATGTGCTCAAAATTTTAAGGGACCACTAGAGATCGGAGAAAATCTGAAACAGATTGAAAAGGAATTCGAGTCGATTAGTTCTTAGAAATTGTAGCAAGATGTAATAAGAGGACTTGAAGAAAAGCAGATATTATTAAATAATTACAGTAGAAATTGAGGATGTGTCCATAAAACGTGGCTACTGGAAAACAAGCATCAGGAGCTACTCAGAGATCCTAACAGGCAGGGGGACATCTTTCAGCAGAAAACATGGTCTTGTGTCCACAGTTTGGTATCAGAGAAGGACTCAAACCCCTAGGTAAGGAGATTGACTTGAACAAGACAAGCCTACAGTTCTAAATATAACAAGAAATTAGGCCAATATTCATCATACATACTGAAACACATGGAATAAAAAAGAGGAAAGATTTGATAGTAAAAACAAAAGTGCATCTCAATTACTATAAACATGATCAATGGTTAGAAAAATATATGAAGGGGAGATAATTAATGCTAAGCAATCTGAGTGTAAAATGGAGCTAACTCAACTCTGGTACATGACTAATGATGTTGCAGATCCCTGATCCCGGGGTAAAGCTGAACTTCCCCCTGAGAGTTGAAGTCTTCAGCCATAGAGATTTCAGGAACGTAGAAGCCATGAAACAAGATGGTTGCATCAAAAGGAATCTATAAAAAAATGCATGCTGCCTTCACAGCACTTATTATCTAGTTCCCGCCCCCAACTTTTCCCATCCTAACAGAATCCCAATTTTGGTGCAAAGTCTGCTCCTCCACTGTGTGACTCAGGGGAAGATGAACTTATTCTCAATTCCAGGAATAGCTCTGAATTAGTTGAAGCCAATCAATTAATGGCAATCCCCTGAAGATTGCTGTTGGTCCAAAGGTGAGCATATGATCTAAATTGGCCCAGTCAGATTGGAGTAAGGACTTGTATTTCATGCCTGGAATATATATTTTCCTTTTCTGTCACCGCTAAGAAAGCATGCCATTGTCACTGGCAGCTATCTAATGGCCACAAAGAGAATGAACCCTAGAATGAATCAAATATGCAAAGTAGCAAAGCGCTAAGATGGAAAAAAAGATGACTACTTAGTATTATCATTGAATCATCATACATAAAGTCACCCAACCTCTGGACTTCTAGACACAGGAGATAATAAATATTTTCATTGCTTGAGCTAGTTTGTTTTTAATATATATCCTTACTGTTTGGGGCAGTTTGTCTTGGGGTTTTCTATTCTTATAGGCAAAAGCATGCTCTCTGATTCTCAAGGTTCATTGGCTATCCCAGTGTTTAATTGTAAGTAGCGATGTTTACGTTATTTATCTTATCTTCCTGAATCTAGATTCTGCTCTCTCTCCAACATTATTCGTGTCACTCTGTTTGGTCAGCTGGTCGGTTTCTGAGAATCTTCTCCAGGTTTTAGAACAATTTTTCCTGCTTTAGTTAGAGGTTCAAAAATGCAAATGGTGTTGAGGGCATGGTAGATGATGAAAAGAGAGTAGACCATGTTTATCAGGCTTCAATTTGAATTCAGTGGGCCACAGCCAGCTCTTTTTAAATGAAAGAATAGAATAGAATAGAGTAGAATAGAATAGATCAGATCAGAACATACTCCCTGGATATAGTAAAAATAAGCACTGTTTTGTATTTATATGTGTGTGTCTGTGTGTGCACATGTGCACGTGTCAGAGAGAGAAGAGTACCAATGTAAAATGCGTTTCTTACTGTGAGTAGCTTTCAAATTTTGAAAAACACTGAAGCAGGTAATATATGCCCTATTTAGAAACAGTCAAATTTAAAATAAAATAAAGAAAACACTACTGTAGCCAAAGGAAATACATATGCCAGTGCAACTCATCCTACATGCAACCAGCTTGTGACTCCAAGTTGAATTCTTCATATATAATAGTAACTTATTTTCTAATTAAAGAAGACCAAGAATAAATATTTGGGAATTGAATGAATTACACTGAATTCAGCAGTGCTTGTTAAATTTCCAGTACCTCCTGAACTTGTTGAGGTGATTATAGGTTTATTACTAGGTCATCTTCATTTACTTGGCTCCGTGTCTCACTCCTCTCAGAGCAGTTTTCAAAATCTTGTCACCAGGTGACAACTTGATGATGCCCTGTCAAAATGTTATCTTGCAGGCATGAAACATCAGAATTTTTTTAACTACTTTAAAAGCAAGGTAACCATAAACAAATGTGTTCAGATAATATGTTCAAAGCAGTATTATGTACCCAAACTTCTCATTCTCCTGAATTCTTTCCTCTCAATGAATACATTGTTTTTCTTGCCCACAAATAACCCTAGAAACGGATAACTTCTTTTTCCTTTAAAGGAAAACAATGCACATTCAAAATATTTATCTTAAAATATCTTTCACAGCCATAAAAAATTCTAAATTCCCAAACTAAGTTTCATAAGCATTGTAGTTGATGAAGTTTACATGAGATAGCATTTTAAAACAAATATTCAGAATATCTGGGGGCTGGTCCGGTTGCTCAGTGGTTAAGTTCACACGTTCTGCTTCAGTGCCCCAGGGTTCACCAGTTCGGATTCCGGGTGCAGACCTACAAACTGCTTGTCAGGCCATGCTGTGGCAGGCATCCCATATGCAAAATAGAGGAAGATGGGTATGGATGTTAGCTCAGGGCCAGTCTTCCTCAGCAAAAGGAGGAGGATTGGTGGCAGATGTTAGCTCAGGGCTAATCTTCATCAAAAGAAAAATTCAGAATATCTGATAAAATAAAAACCAATTCACACTAGAAAATTTAAAAATATGGGGGCTGGCCTGGTGGTGTAGTGGTTAAGTTCGTGCACTCTGCTTTGGTGGCCCGGGGTTCACCGGTTCAGATCCTGGACACACACCTACACACTGCTCATCAAGCCATGCTGTGGTGGCATCCCACATAGAAGAACTGGAATGACTTACAACTAGGATATCCAAATATGTACTTGGGCTTTGGGGGGCAAAAAAAATTATGATTGGCAACAGATATTAGCTCAGGGCCAACATTCCTCACCAAAAAACAGTAAAAAAAAAATTCAAAGATACAATCTCTCTGTTCCTTACTAAAGGAGAAGATACTTGCAATCTGGAAAGGAAATATCCTACTTTAACTTAAAAATTAGAAAAACAGTAAACCCAAAATTAGAACTGTGAACATAGCATACCAAAGTATTTCTCTCTTTCTCAAGACAATTAAGCTTTTTTGCCTTCTCATTTAACAGAGTCAACTCTTTCATTTTAGAAATTTTCAAAATATCTTGTTCCTTTTATATATATATACACACACACACACACACACACACACAAACACTTTTAAACATAAATACAAGATTTAGGAGAATAAGATAGGTAGATAAATTCAGAACGCAAGAACATGGAAGAAAAAACCAGTTACCACATTTTACAAATGATCATCTGAACTCCCTCTCTGGCCATTCACCTTGATATAGTATCCCAAATACCCCACTCCACTTGATCTGCAGAATCTTCTTATTTTTTTTTTTTTTTAAGATTTTATTTTTTCCTTTTTCTCCCCAAAGCCCTCCCTGGTACATAGTTGTATATTCTTCGTTATGGGTCCTTCTAGTTGTGGTATGTGGGACGCTGCCTCAGCGTGGTTTGATGAGCAGTACCATGTCCGCGCCCAGGATTCGAACCAATGAAACACTGGGCTGCCTGCTGCGGAGTGCGTGAACTTAACCACTCGGCCACAGGGCCAGACCCATGCAGAATCTTCTTTTGGAATTCGGAAACAATCAAGCACCATATTGTCGTGAAAATGGGTGTTGCCCCTACCACTCTGGCCTTCAATTGGAGCCCATCCACAGTTGTTCTGGATATTTGAAGGAAAGAAAGTGTTGGTGGAAATTTGCTTGGATCAGGAGCTTTCTTTTCTTCAACGCTTCTCTGTTTTCCTCACATTCATTCTTTGATGCTGGGGATTCCTTGAGTGATGAAGATGTTTTGCAAATCTTTTGATAATTATTATTCTGTTCCATGTGGCTGAGACATGTTTTCGCTGGCTTTTGTTTCTGTCGAAGATCTGCGGGAGCACTCATTTCCTGCACTGCTTCTTCTGGCTTTAACTTCTGCGACAGTCTGCTGCTTCCACCACCATTTGTTTCTTTCCATCCTCCTCCCCTTCCTTCTCTTCTTACTCCTCAGCCTCTCCTTCCTCCACACCTCACTCATCTTTCATTCTTATTAGAGTCAGAGGGAGTTCTTGGGGAGGTAGATTCCCTACCATCCCGGTTTTTTATTTGAATTTGTTTCCCTTTTTCATGGCACCAAAGAGAATCAATATAAGCTTTCTAGCTTTTCTTCCACAACTTTAGTGTGATTTTCAGTCTCTTTTAGCTCTAGTATCTCTGTGGGCTTTACAATTTCTATCAACCATTCAAGTCTCTGTTGCTGTTTCCTCACTTCGAAGTACTCAAGCCGTCATTCTATGACACATCACCTGATGCGCTCCTCGATTTCATTTCCAACATAAAAGTATCTAAAGAATCCTGAGAAGGTGGATCTGATAGAGATTTGCTTGAGGCTTTCAGCCTCTCAGAGATTTCAGAGTGTGTTTCTTCAGTATCATTTAAATTTGTGCCTATGATTAAAAGGTCTCTGACTTCTTGTCAGTTTATCAGCTTTCTTCATCTGGTTCAGAGGCTTCTTCTCAACCAAGTCGGATTAAGGAACCTGTCAGCATCACTATTATAAAAATCTTCAGCTTGGCCTTCCTTTTCTGAGATACTGCCTCCTGATGCAACAGCAGTCTCAAAGTATAGAGGATCTGACAAGTTTTCAGGGACCACTAGATCATTGCCTCTTTTTTCTTTCCTGAGTGAATGGCTTGAGCCACCAACTGTTTTCCAGTTGAATCTAATTTCACCCTGCAGAGAGAAATGCTGAGTCCCTGTTTAGCAGGTTTATATTCTAATTCTTCTCTTTCTCCATTAAAAATAAAAAATTGGGAAGCTTCTTTTGGATGCTTTATGTAGAAGACCTCTCTTTCTTGCTGCAACTGTAAGACGAGGGTTCCTCCTGTTCAACCCGGGCTTCGACCGCATCTTTTCTTATTCTTCATCTCATATTACCAGTATTTCTCTTCCTTCCAGTAATACCCATTTCCTCTTTTTCCTCTGAGTCTTCTAACATCTTCTCCAACATCCTTTGTTGCAGCTTGCCCAGTTCCTTCAATTGTGTTTCTGTTCACTCAGATCCTCTGGTCCTTGCAGAATAAACAGCTGATACTGCCTGCAAATCTAAGAACATGCCCCACACAGATCCAACTAACGGTGCACTGTGGCACTTGGGTTTTGTTGAGAAAAGTGTCATCACTCGGTGCTTTCCAGATCACAGAGATAGAAGACAGCATTAACATTAGAAGGTGATAGCATTACGTTTCAGGACCAAATGGCTTGTGCTGCAATACGACTAGGTACAGAGATACTGAAGGATGCTCTGGATACACATCATATCTAGGTAGTGGCCCGAAAAGGCAGCAATTTGACTCTCCAGGCTATGGGTGCCAAGGACGATGCTGCTCTGCATGCTCTACAGGCTGCAGGGGCCCATGGCCAGGCCTCCAGGGAAGATGCCACTATGGGTGGGGGACACAGCTGTTCTTCCCATGGAACCCTGCCAATCAAGGTCCAGGAGTGCTGTGGGTCATTCTTTCTTCACCTCCCCAGGTTTGAAGACTGGTGGCCCAGCCTTCCCCTGCACTGCAGGAGGCACCGGCAGGGCTGGCTTCTTGCAGTCACCATGGAGAGCTTTGACACTGCAACTTGGATGGGGAAGAGGGCTCACAATCGATTTTTGATTCATTAGTTCTCTTAAAAACAACAGAAATGACAGCAAAATCTACATTCGTGTTTCTTTGAAAGTTTCATGTAAGATATAATGTGTGTTTTTTTAAGCAGGGAATTCCATTTGAGTTTTTCAGCAGTCAAGGTAGACAATTCCATGCTGAAAAACATTTGGCTCAGGAAACTCTTGTTACGTAGTGTTTGTCCTTTGTAATGGAATTAATAAATTTAAATAAGGCATGCATGTTTGGCTTTCCTATAGAGTGATGAGCTAGGGGCAGAAAAATAATTATACACTCCTTATTAATATTTTTATACACACGTCATTAATGCAAAATGTAACTTTAAAAGAGGAAATGATATTTTAAGCTTAACAAGTGAAAACAAAAAAGTGCAACCCATCCATTTACATTGTTGGTGTAAGGAGATAAAGTCTGTTCTCAGTCCATGCATAGGAAATTAAAAATAGGAAGCTGTTTCTTAAGTAAAAATATTTTAAGTGAGCATGATATCAAGTAGATAGATGGATGGATAGATAGATAGGATAGGTTGATAAAATAATATTGGCTAGCTAACTGCTTTATAGTGAGAATACATTCTCTTATTATTTTGATCAGGTTTAAACCCATACCGAAAATAAATTATAATTGTTCTAAATTGAAATTTCATTCTTGACTAGTACAAATGAATGTATTGTATGTTTAATAGATGATTGCAGTGGCTAATAAGAAACTGCTAATTCTTTTGTTTGAGATAGCTTTTTTAAGTAATTATTTTATAATTAGTATTAATTTATAGCAATGAAATGTCTTACTAATGAAGAAAATCCTGAATAATGTATTGACTAACAGCATATGTTGAATTAATGATTTAGTATAATTTGAGAGTAATAATTAAATTCATGTTGTTTTGACTCTGACAGTGAAATACATCATGTACGAAAAATTTTGGAGTACATCATAATTTTTACAGAGAAATTATGTATTGATATTTCAAAGTAGAGATAGAAATATTCTAAGTCTATTATGGAAAAGGTCTATTTATCTGCTGATTTAGTATGTGTTTGGAATATATGAAACTAATTAAACATTTCAACCATTCAATCTAGTTAATATTATTAAATATTACACAACTTAATAATATATTCCATGTTGAAAAGTTAATAATAATAATATTTATCATCCTGATTCAGTGATTACCATGTCATAAGTCAAGGCATGAGTATAGGGCTGCCCAGAAAATTCTACCCTAGATTTATTTCTGTGTTGGTAGACATAAATAGTTTGCCTTTACCAGATCCTATGATTTTAGTCAATGGATTTCAGGATTTTGGATTATCATAGATATAGAATACATAAAAAGCCTAGAAGGAAAACTCAAATATGACAATTTAAAAGAATTAGAGAAAAATAATTATCTGTATTGTAAATTAGAGAATAGTATAACATGTGTAATCATGTTCTAACTGTAATAAGTAACTCAAAGATGTTTTAAGTAAGTGGAGGACCACTGTGGATTCAGGCTGCTGATGTTGGCATAGAGGACCGCAGGCTTGGAGCTGGGCTCCCAGCGGTTATGTAAAATTCACAGGGAAAACAAGGGTGCTCCAGATGTTGTCATAGCACAAGCTGAGGGAAATTCAGCATATATTTTACTCTTACAGTGCCTCTCAATTTGGACTAACACCATTTGAAGTGCTAATAACCACATGTGGCTGGTGGGTACTGGAGCACCAGCCTCGGACTCTGTCTTCAGCCCCTGCTGGCTGTGCGCTGTCATCAGAGTTTTGAGTGAAGAGTTTCTTAGTGGATTCATGTAATGTGTTCATGAAAGAATCAGAAAAGCAAAAAATATCCTGATAGTTTAGAACAATGTATAAATATTGCAAAAGTCGAATCCAAAGGGCACTTTTTGATCCCTATCTTATTGGACCTTTCTATTGCATTTGCCATAGATTACTTCTTCCTTCTTAAAACTACACACTGATGGCTCTCACCTTTCTCCCTGACTAGGGTATATTTTGTGTTTTAGTTGAATCCTCTTTCTTGGCTTTTCAACATTGGTGTTTTACATGGCTCTTTTCTTGACCTCCATTTTGTTCTCATTCCACAAACTCTCCCAGAAGTATGTCAAGCTCTTATATATTCTAATATCACTGAAATCTTATCTCTAGGCCTTACATCTTTTGTAAACCTTTATTTCTAAATGCCTGCTGGACATGTTGAACTGGATGTTTTACAAGCACACAAACCCATCATCCTTGCTTCCACACATATTCTTCAATAGTCCATATTTCATGTTGTGTCATCACCATGCGGTTCAGTTAGAAACCTGATCGTGAGCCTGGATGCTCCCCACTCTCTCCCTAATCAGCAAATCCCATTGATTTCACCAACCCAGCATATATCAATCCTTCTCTCCCTCCATTCCTACTAAAACTGGCTCAATTCACTTGCCTACTCCCTATTTCTTAGAAGGAGGCCAAATCTTCATCAATTCCCTCTTCTGCTAACCATGTGCCCTCAAATCCATTCTCCCAACTTCTATCAAAGGGATGGGAAATGAAACACTGGCCATCTTTACTCTCTTACTTAAAACACCTCAGTAGCTGCCACTGGTTGAGGAATAAGGTCCAGGCTCTCTGGTCCTTCATGCCCTCTTTACTGACTTGCTCTTTAACTTTATTCTCACCTCGCTTCCTGAGTGGAATTTCACACTCTATCAATACCGGACTCCACGCAGCTCTCTGCAACCCTCAAGCCGTGTGTGCCTACTGAGTTGTGTGAGTTGCACTTACATGGTTCTTTTTTACCTTCCCTTTCTTCATCTCTGGACTCTTATTCATCCATCAAAAGACCACATGTGTATCGCATCATTTCCTGAAAGGGTTGTACCTTGGCTGCCATCAATGACTGCTTCAGACTCGGCTGGTTCTCGTTACATACCTCCATCACAGTATCAGACACGCACGTTAAATTATCTAATGTACGTCTCTGTCACCAAGCTGTACATATTTGGAGAAAAGTAACCAATCAGTCATGTCCTGTTCATCTTCATAGCTTTGATATCTTACACAGTGTTTTTTATAAGGATTTGATGAACTCATTGCAATGAGGGTATAAATGCAAACGTTTGAAAGTGCACACTTAGACATACAAATACTGCATACATATGTACTCAAGCAAAGCAGAGATTACTTGGTTTAAAAGCATCACATGTAAAGAGTGAAATATTTTAGTAAATAAAAAGCTGAATATGTGTGAACAGTGAATGCAGCTCCCCCAGAGCATGATTTGGGTTTGGGTTGCCTTATTTGAAACATATCTGACAGTTTCAACTCTAACCTTCCTTGTCAACACCTAAGGGACCGTGTTTAGTTCTGGGAGAAAAGAGAGAAAGAAGGTTATAGAGATGGATGTTGAAATTGCCTCGTATGATCCATGGCACTAATTCATCCCTAATCCTGTTGCCTTATCTGAAAAATGAAGAAATTAGGCCTCTAAGAACCCTCCTGGATCTAAGATTCTAAAATTCAATGTTATGTCTGTATGAGGGATAAAGAAGAGGAGGACTATAGTGAGAGAAAATAAAACAAAACTTGCTTACATTTCAATTCATTCTACTTGCACCTATAAACACACACACATCATTCAGATTAAAGCAGTTTCATGAATTTTAATTTTTCAAAATACATGAGTATTTGAAATATCTAGTTATCAAGGGATGTGAATATGTTTTACTCTTTTTAAGCCCAATAAGTATTACACAATAACAATGTCCATAAATGTTAATGATCTTGGCTTCATTATTGTTCCCCTTTGATAGAATGATTGCTTAAGATGATATTGAATCTGGGGGGATTTATTCCATATACGGCCATGCTCAGGAAGTCAACAAGATAAAGCTGAGATGTCAGCACCCCTTCATTTGGTCAGTCACGTCATATAGATATGTTAAAATATTTTTCTATGGGAATTCTGAGTGCCATTAAAAATATATGGATTCGCCATGGCCTTTATAGCACCTGGCATATCACTGTGTACATTGCTGGTGTGCAATAAATGATACTTTAGTAGCCAAATCATGAGCATACTAGTAAAAATGTGCTTCACGGAGCGGAATGGCACAGTTTTAAGACGATCGTCAATGACCAAGAATATACTGAAAACCAAGGTTTATAATGATGGGACACAGTGCGATCTCTGCCACACAGGAGACTCTGTGGAGGAACATTAGTTTAATTAATTTCTCTTGTATATAAAGAGCAGATGCTTGTTGAAAAGATGCAGACAGTACAGGATAGATAAAATAAAAACAGAAACTTCATTTTTCCTTCCCATTTCCTATACAACTTCCCAGATATAATCACCGATAATAGTTTGGTATATAAAGGTCTAGATATTTTCTACGCCATTGTAATGGGACATCAAGTGGAACTTTTGCTGTTGTTCTGGAATTGCTAGAGGCCAGAGCTGAGGGCAGAAGAGCGCATGCTAACAATGAGAGAAGATGCTCAGCCTCTGATTCTCAGCTTCCTTATGCAGAGAATGAGAACAGCAATAAATTTCCTCCCTAACTCAGAGGAGTTTTCTTTTGATAAAACATAAGCAAGAACAGTCTATAATTATAAATCACTAGACAAACAAGATATTAGTTTGATTCCTATAGAATGAAAATAAATGTATTAACACTATAATGCCAAAAAAAGTAAGCAAGAAGCCCTTAAACCTATGAAAACATACCTCATAACACAGCTCTAAATATGTAACAGGAATGAATAGAGGGAAGGGATTCGTTCCCTAGTGGCTTTGAATGTCACTAATAATGTTGTTTTGTTTTGTTTTGTTTTTGAGGAAGATTAGTCCTGAGCTAACATCTGCCACCAATCCTCCTCTTTTTCTTTTTTTGCTGAGGAAGACTGGCCCTGAGCTAACATCTGTGCCCATCTTCTTCTACTTTGTATGTGGGACGCCTGCCACAGCTGGCTTGACAAGCCATGTCATGTCCCAACCCTGGATCAGAGCCACCCAAGAGGAACGTGCAAACTTAACCACTGCACCACCAGACTGGCCCCTGTTTTTGTTTTTTAATATGATTTCTTCAAGTCCAGAAGCTCACAGTGCCTTGAAGGATTCTGAACTCCTGCTCAGACTCTCCTTAATTTGGGGCACAGAGCAAGAAACAGTCTCTCCAGATGTATGGGAATCATTACCACTGCAGAAACTGTCTAGAAAATAACCGTGTCCACAGGACAGCCCATTTCCCAGCACTCCTTGCTTTGGCCACAGAGTGGAGGAGCCCCAGGCCTGCCCTCACAGAAAGACCTAACTGGTAGAGAAATCAGAAGACTTGGACATCAACAATCTCCATCCAGTGGAAGCCTAATTTAGATGCAGGTGACTACACATGGGGACCCTGAAGTGGGAGGTAGGAAAGGATCTTCAGGGGTGGGCAGAGGAGTGGCTGCCCTAGCAAACAATACTGTCTTCGAGGCACGGTGTTAGCTAGAGACTTCATTCTCCACGTTTTTAAACCTGCACCAGCGGTGCTGAGTGGGGACTCCTCCTGTGGGAAATAAGGAGCGGCAGGATGGTTAGAACAGGGCATGCCCCAAGCAGCCAAAGAGGACAGGTGAGGAGAGTGTCTCAGCAACAGGTGAACAAGATTCCAGGGCTTGAAGAGTACCGAGGCCAGCCCACTTCCTTTGCACCTGGGGGAACTGAGACCCAGAGAGGAGAAGGGACTCATCCGTGGTCACCAATTGTCATCTGAGGTTGAAAATGGGGGTGGGAGCAACCAACGGAGGGCCTAGGCTAATTCTCTGAGGACGGCAAGTGGTCATGTGGGTGCTGTTGGGTCCAACACGGGACTAGACCTTGGGCGAGGGGAGGAGAAATAAGAGGCAATGGCAGGGTTTATCTGACGAGCTCCTACCACCTCCCCGGCCTCACACTGTGGCGTCACCGCCCAGGCACAGGACGGCGGGCATGTCGCTGCCCTCGAGATCCTGGGACTTATGTTTCTGCCCGATCTGCGGCTGTTTAGATGACAAGGCTCTGGCATTGGCTGGCGGCGGCTGCCACAGCGAGGGGTCCATCTCCAAGGACATCTTCCCACAACCCTACCTCTTCTCGGCCACAGGCAGGGTCTGCAGTTCCCACAGGGGACAGAGCAGAAGCGATGGCCCGCGGGGCCGGGCTGTGGGGGTCTGGGTGGTTACGGCGCAGTTGCCCCCTTGGGGGCAGCGCCGCCTCTGCCGCCCTGTGACAGCTCACCCCCGCCCCTAAGCTCTGTCCACTGCCTATTGGGATTGTATTTTTTACTAAACTGAACATCCAAAATCATGAGACCAGAGTCAGCACTACGTTATGTTTTCATAGATTTTAGTTTTATAAAGAAGAATGCATCTGTTTATCTTTCAAACACTGCCATTTTAAGTGGAATCAAATATTCTCAAAAAATGCAAGAGACTGAACATATTATTATTCAGAAATAGTCAAAATGGACAGAGATGATGCATAAAACAGCCTCCTAATACTTTTTAAAGCATGTCTTTTCCCAGATAGTTTTACTCAGTGAAACTGACCTGGAACTCTGATCTCTATCGTCTGTCTAGTTTTTAAATACATTAATGTTTAGTATTTAGACTGAAAAAAAAAAGAAAAAGTCGTTGTGAATGATAATTCCAGAATCAGCCTGTGACCCATCACACCTCAGCGGATTTGGCAGCTTGGTCTTGTCTCATTCCAGTGTAACCTCAGCATCCCTGGTTCATTTAATTCTTTAAACTTTAATTAAAAAACAGCAGGAAAAGCCAAGAAGATAAAGCAGATGAAAATCCCTTTATAGCCTGTAGTACAGTGAATAACCATTTGAGAGAATGAGGAAAATTTTGTTCTAATATGAATGTGATCCATTAAAATGTATTTCTCCTGGGCTATCATTCTGCAGAGGAAAATCATATCAATCTTTTGTCTTGTAATGCCAGAAATAGCCAAGTCAAACTGTCTGAAAAGTCTGTGTAGCCGACATAGAATATTCTTTTACCCAGCTCTTTTCTCCTTCTCTACAATATTATTTAAGCTTGTTGTTAAATTTACTCCATTGTGGTCAGAATCTTGCAATGCAGTCTACACTGAATGATGTGGCCATTTCAATAATGTAGCAAATATGAGAACTTAGCTGTGGATTTGTTGAAAGGCAAACGAACCTTCTAGCAATCTTCTCTACTATGGAAGTCATCTGTGTGTGATATAATTGCAGCCTGAGTTGGGATCCAGATGCTAATAAAAAGAAGACCAGTGCCCAGCCCGGTCGCCTCACATAAGATGCATTCAATCAAGGTTTTCTCCGTGAATAAATGAGTACGTGAATGAGGAAGTTATTTGGGGAGGTGAAAAAGAAATTAAAATAATGACTTTTTTGTCCTGGAAAATAAGTTGAATAAAAATTCTTTAATAGTTTCCATCTTTCCCACTAGTAGATTTAGTTTTTTAAGCCTAATTTCTTTATTGGGGGTAGAAAAATTAAATACGGAAATTTACATATTTGATTAGGTTAACTGATTTTCCTGAGCTGAGTGCAATCATAGACCATCACACAGAGGCCATTTGACACTGTCTTGCAGGGAGAATTTTTAGGAGAACCAAAAGTGTTCCTTGAGAGTTTGCAAACTGGAGGAGCAAGAAATAGAAATGGTCCAATAGTAAGTCACACAAGAATAAATGTATTTGCCCAGGGCATGCGCTCTGCTTTTTCCGCAAGGGAGGGAACCAGTTCCTTTCCGTGTTTTCTTTTTCCTAATGTTGGTGGCCCTATTCTCCCAGTCATCCCATCACAGAATTTAATGCTCGTCCCATAGCTTCCGTGAAATGCTGTCTGATTGCTTCAGTTTGTCTTCTCCCCCAGAAATTTTGGCTGGAATTTATTTTTGTTTGTTTGTTCTTGTTTTGTCTTTGATGAAGATTAGCCCTGAGCTAACATTTGCTGCCAATCCTCCTCTTTTTGCTGAGGAAGACTGGCCCTGAGCTAACATCCATGCCCATCCTTCTCTACTTCATATGTGGGACGCCTGCCACAACATGGCTTGCCAAGTGGTGCCTTGTCCACAACCAGGATCCCAACCAGCGAACCCCAGGCCTCGGACGCAGAACGTGTGAACTTAGGTGCTATGCCACTGGGCCAGCCCCCAGAGTGAAATTTATACACCAAGCACATAGTTCCTTTAAGAGAAAGAGTGACTTTCTCTGGACCCTGCTTTTCCTTCTCCCTCAAAGTCACATCAGTCGAGGAAGTCTTGAGTCATGTCAGCGTCCAAATACCTCTCAAGGACAGTTCCTCAGTGGTTGGTTCTCTCTGTCCAGTCTGTCTTCGCTCCTCCTCACTGTGTCAGTGCCAAGAGCTGATCTTGATTTCTGACTTCCCCGCAGATGGAGCTTCATTTCACCATTCAGACAGAATTCTCTCTATATTCTGCTTGTTCCGTAGAGGCAATTCTACCCCTCTTCCCTTCTGTGTTCTTCGCCAGGCTCTGCCATCACATGCTCTTATCCCTTCCTTGTTGCTTTATAATTTCTGGTGGCATATTCACTCGGGTTTTACCCAGATCTCATCATCCCTACTGAGGTTATCTTGCTATTCGTCAGGATGCTCCCCTACATTGTTATTCCAGCTGAAGTCCCCTAAAATGAATCCAGAGGGCTTAGCAGCTCTTTTTCTCCCTCTCAGATGCTAGTTGAATAACTAGTGTCACTGTTGCTAGTGAAAGACTAGTGATGTAGTAATAACTAGCACTGTAATTATAATCTCCTGAATATCAAGAAGATGTTCATATGCGCACTGAGTATTATATAAATACCAAAAAGGCATTATTTTTGAAATATATACATAATCTGGTGATTAATAAAATGTGTAAATTATGAAATTCAGAGTAATCCTTGCCATCATTTACCTCCTCCATCAATGCACGGTAATAGTGCTAGCAGCCCCACACACATTTTCCATACTGTTGTAAGTCATCAAAAATTCTCAAAGTGTGACCAGAGGCCATCCTATTATCCATCACTGTTGGGTCAGGTACCGCTCAAAGTGCTTTGCTCTTCTTTTCTTGCTTTGCTCCCACAATGATCCTATTATTAGATTCTATCGTTATCCCTGTTTTGGAAATGAGAAGAGTGGGGCACAGAAAGATTAAGTAACAAGGAAGCACTAGTTAGGAGGTGAGTTAATATGTTGTTAAGTATCTAGTGGATGCTTGCATTGTATTAATTGGCAATAAAACATGGTTACTGCTCTGAAACAACACACACTTTAAGTTGAGGAGACAATTAAAAGTAATGTGATGGGGGCGATAGAGGTGCCACAGGACAATTTAGGGAGCTTAATGCATAGTCTAGGGGTAGATAGCAGAAAAGACTTCTGGAAGAACAGGACAGTTAAGCTGAGACCTGAGGTTTAAGTCAAACATTTCCATGTTGAGGGGGCTTGGAGGAGAGTGACCATTCCAGGCAGAGAGAACACAAATTCAAATGCAGAGTAAAGCTGTTTGGGGAACCGGAAACTATGACGTCTTGATATTATATAAAGTGGGAGTGACAGGGAAGTGTCTGAAGTAATCAGTTATTTTGGAGGCGTTTTTATAATACTTGATAATAAAAATAGATATAAAATGGAGGATTACCTTTCTACCAATATTCCCGCATCCTCTGGGAATGACCCCATACAAAGGGTGAGCCAGCAGTAATGGTGTTTTTCCTCTGTGATGATTCTGCTCTGTAGCCAGCATTGATAGATCCAAGGGTGGCACTTGACCCAAATTGCCACATTTGAAGTCTTCCCTGGCGTTTCTCAAACTGGAGCGAATGAGTGCAAAGCGTTTCCTTCCTGATGGTTTGAACTTCGAAGTCTGTGAGTCCTGAGAGCTCTTTGTTCCTTCTTATAGACCAAAAGATAATCTAGAGTAAGAGAGAAGCAGAGATGATAACAGAGTGAACCTGGAAAGCTGTCTTCCCAGAAGAAAATACCTAAGAGTGACAGCGGATATTTATTACACTCCAGTTTTATCCTTTCAAGCTTCCAATTTGCCTAACTAGTTAGAGTGGGGTTCCTATTACTTGAACCCAAAGAGTCAATCAAGAAAATGGTTCATTGAATTGGTGCAATGTGTGTTGTATGTGTGCTAGACTGGGCTTCTCCAAGATTCCAAAGTGGCAAGGGGAAGAGATAATGTGGAAGTATGTCTTCTATTTGGCCAGAAGATATAATGATGACAGAAAAGAAATATTAAGATTTAGGACAGGTTATCCTGACATAAATAAAGAGAAGTCCTGAGATCTCAATTCATAAGAGTTGCAGAATTTGTTGTTAATTGTGGGAAATTCTTTGGTGGCAAAACCATCTCACAATGTCTTGAGGAGTGTCATTTATAAATCAGGCACACTCTGGTCCCCTGCAACTAGAGTCAGAGAGCAGCCCATTCTAACACTCGTGTAACACACACTCCACCAATCACCACATCTTTTTCTCACACTCCAGACACCCTCCCTCTTGCCATTATATTCTTATCTAAGTCATAATTTGAATGAATTTCCTTGGATAGAGATTCCACTCTATTCACTATAGTCAAAAGGCCAAGTATCAGTCTTGGAAGTGGTTAGAGAAGGAGCTGGGTGCTTCTAGTGGAATTAGAAATGATAGAGCCAGAGAGGTATGTTGCTCTGAGTCCGGTTGAATATATTAACAGATACTTTTACCCAAATGGCAAGATTTACTCTCCAACACAGAAAGGTGGTGAGTGACAGGGAAGAATCAAGATTCGCTGCTTGGTAAAGTCTGAACTGAGAGGTGAAAGAGGAAGCGCTCTTGTTCAAGTGGTGAGATTGGGGCTGGAGATGAATTAGACAAGGAACCCTTGTGTTTGAGGTGTAGGTGGAAGACACGTAGTTGGTATGACCAGTAGACAATTAGGTAGATCTATGGTGTTTAAATCTTCACAGGTGATATAGCTGGAGGTACAGAATCAAAATTCAGCAGCATGTGGACAGTCAATGAAACAACAGGAACTCAAGAGATTGCCCAGGAGTGTACACAGAGCATAAAAGTATAGGGTTAGAAGACCAGGCCTTGCTAGCTCTTTATTTAAACATGAATACAAACAAAGCATTCCTTTGTAGGTTTGGTAGAAGAACTGCTTAATTAATTTCTAATAATGATGTGTGCCCTTTTTAAGGTTTTCATTAAAAAATCATGACATTTTTAAACCTGCCATGACTTGCATACCTCTCTCTTTCCTTTTTGTCTGGAAGCCAGATGAACTCTAACTTATCATGTAATCATCTATCTTACCATGGATAAAATCATTAATCAGGCAATATTGTCTTCACCTTCTTAAGCAGTTATTTCCAGTGCTTATTTCCCATTTGCTGGACCCCTCCTTTTGCTTCCTTTCTGCCTAGAGTGACTCTAGTGAAAGTAATGAGCTTAGGAAGGAGTTGATACCTTTGGTCCGATAGGCTTCTCAATGCCCCTTAAATGATGCTGCAAAGAAAACTGTAGAGTTCCACAAGGCATAAAGCCAGGTTGGCCAGCATCCTTCCTAGATTATTTTATTTAATGACTTTCTCTCTTTGGATCTCCCTCTGTTCAGATAGATTTCCTTAGGTTTAGGGCATGAATAAAAGAAAGCTTTCCCACGATGTAGTAGGCTGATTAATGAGTCCAAGAGCTATTAGGGGCCAATACCTAGAACTTGTGAATGTTACCTTACTTGAAAAGTATCATTTCAGATGCGATAAAGTGATGGATCTTGAGTTGGGGAGATTACATTGGATTATCTGGGTGGATTCTAAATGACATCCCAAACGTCCTTCTAAGAGCAAGGCAGAGGGAGATCTGACAGACACACAGATGAGAAGGTGACGTAAAGATGGGGCATACAGAGATCTGAAGGTGCTGGACTTGAAGATTGGAGTGATATGGCCATAAGCCAAGGAATGCTGGCAGCCACTAGAGGCTGGAACAGACAGGAAAGGATTCTTCTCTGGTGCCTCTAGAGGGAGCACAGCCTTGCCCACACCTTGATTTTGACCCAATGATACTGACTTTGGCCATCTGGTCTCCAGAACTGTGAGAGAATAAATTTCTGCTATTTTAAGCCACCAGGATAGTGGTATTTTGTTACAGCAGCCGCAAGAAACTAATACACTTGAAATGAAACCCGTCTTTCTTATGCGCTTTTTTGCCCTTAGCCTATCCTTTATATTTAATTGGCTCTTCTCTCTTTAAAACCTTCCACACATATTTATGTAAATTTCACTTTAATTTCAAGCAGTCTTTATTTCAAATCCTGCTCTGCACTCTGTTAAACTCACAATATCACTGTGGAGAAAACGAAAGCATGAGGAGCATATTTTATCAAGCGTTTGCCACCCACACTAGACATTAAAACAACAAATTGGTTTGTCCTTTCTAGAAATAAAATTTTTCTTACTTTCTTAATTTTTTAGGTTATGTACATGAAACTAAAGTTAGGTCTTCTATAGGAGGAAAATTATTTGTTCCCAAGTTTTGAGTTATGATTTTATAATGTATGACTTGCCCCAGGGGGACTTGAATTTTTCCTCATATATTGCTACAGCCAGGGTGTCAGTGATGGCAGATATCCATGTGGCAGGGTCAGTGAAATTTGCCAAATATTTTATCCTCTCCCCACACACACGTTTCCTAGTATCTTTTCAGTTAAGTGGGTCCATATGACTAGTTCTGGCCAATGAAATATGAGCAAAAGTGACACATGTCAATCCTTGCCTGAGGCAGTAAAACTTCATAGGGTTGCTCCCCAGGTGCTATCCTTTTCTGCCACAGTGACAAAGGTGATCATGTGTAGCACATAGTCTGGTTGGAACGTGGAACCTCAATCAGCCTGCACGTGGGTCCCACTGACCTATGTGGGACCTGTACTGTGAGAGAGAATAAATTTTGGTTGTGTTAAACCACTGAGATTTTGTGGTGTTTATCAAAGTATTTCCTAGCCTATAATGACAAATGCGGTGAGGTTTCTGAGATTAGTAGTGTTCAAATCAAAAACCAGTAAAGAATTTGAACATATGATTTCTTATCAACTCAGTTATGATTTCCTATGATTTCCCATGGAAAGAAATACAGATTCAGGAAAAAATACTGTATTAGCCCAACTTGAAATTTAGCACAATTCAAAATGAGAAATAATTTTTAGGAATGGAAGTGCATAATTTATGTGCAATAGTATATAATTCTTCATAAATATGTTTTCATTATGACTATGAAACACGTATTTGTCACTTTTTTCTTTTCAAAAATTTAGATTGTTAATCTCTTGCCAAGAGCAATAGCTAGAAAATGTTGTTTTTACAGAATTATGAGTTTTTCCCTTTACACAAGTACCTTGATAAAATTTAATAAATTTAAGAATTTTACTTTCTTCAAATAGAGGAAAGCCTTTGAAGCTTGATGAAATGTTTCGGCATAAAAAATATTTTAGTTATGATATTATGCAATAAAAAGCATACTTTAAATAAAGGTATACATAATCATGGTTAGTAATATAGACATGAAGTAATTTCTATGTCAAGATGCTTTAGAGAGAAAAATAGCTAATATAAATGAAACATTTGATCAATTAACAGATAAAACAATGAATTGGTTAGAAAATCTTCAGACTGAATAGAGAAGTTGACTTTTTATGCAAAAAAAAAGGCATTTACTAGCTTGTCCTGTCTTCTGAAAAATAGATAATGTGTAATTTCCTGTTTCAGGAATTCCTCATTAAGGATGTTCTCGTTGGAGTCTTCCACCAGATGTGAAAGCTCACAGAATTCTCCAGAGAGGTTTATCACAATCAAACCCACAGCCACTTGGAGAATGTGTCACTATTCAAAACTTTAATAGTAAATATAAAACGCACACAATTGAAACAGAAAATAACAAGCAGCAATCCCTCAGGAACTTGACTACAGGGATCTCTGCTGGAAAGAACAATGTAATGGTCCATGGAAATAGAACAATAATCAAATTTGCAGATTTAGGAAGACAATATAATTATAGCAGAGGTACTTAGAAGACCATGGTGCTGAGGAGAAAGTTCAGCTGTGTAGATAAGCAAGTAAAACCATTATTCTGGAACTGATAAAAATTCTTACCTTGTCTTATCTGAAAACCGCATCTACAATTTTCTTCTATTAAAATTTAAGTGGAAACATGATCTATGAGTTCTTTTGTGACTGATTTGCACCAATTTCCCAGCAGGTGTATTATAATGCATACATTTAACAATATTTCAAAGTCGACATTTATTTATTTTAAATAATTCTTAATTTATTCAAGACTAAGATGAAAAATCAAAAGGGCCGTTGAAAGATAAAGTAGCGTATGCAAATGGAACAATTTTAGGTGAGAAAAAGGTATTCCCCTTGATTTCCTTTGTGTTGTACTTAAAATTAACAAATCTAAAGTCATTTAGTGAAACACCTTTCCAGCCCAGCAAAATTCATACATAATTTTCACTTCCATATGAAGCATCTTATATTCAGTCAGTTTAATTATCTACAACCCCTGAATGACATTTTTTAATCCTTTGTGGTTCACCAAAAAACTCTGCAAAATATAACTAAGTGGTGTGTTCATTAAAATGTCAGAAATATTTTCGAGTCCAAATAGCACAGCATATTTTCCCTAAGTGTAGTCATAATACAATAACTATGCCAGGAGGGTGTAATTAACAACGATTTCAAAGAACAATTGTCTTAAATTATTCAGGATCTTCATGCATAGCATCTTAATTAAGAAACAAAATTATTTTTAAGTTCATCCATAGGAAAAAAAAAAGAAAAGAAACAATGAAAACTACAAGTTTGCAGAGCTCATTTAATATGTTTTACACATAACATAGCTGCAATTGTTTTGACAGGGCACTTCAAGTGCCATTAACATTGACAGAATATTAAAGTTTACACAGAATTTCAAAAAGTGTAGAGTGATTGTATTCTACTTGAATCTTCACACTAGCTGTTGGGAATACAGAATTTGAGAGCACCATTGTGTAGCCATATTGCACCTGATCTGTTTTAATTTATAACAAGGACCACTCGAGTCCTTGAGTGACATACATGTACCTCTTTATCAGTAGGCCCTGCCCAGGTTTTGTGACAGGAGCCCCAAAAACCATTCTCAACACTTATGCGCAAGCCATTTAGATGGCCAGCCTTCCTCAGCAGCTACTGATGTGGGTTTTTATACAGGGATGGATGCTATGTGTCAACAGATGGGCATCTTGAGCCAAGGTTGTCCCTCCAGCCTCTGCTTGCAACAGGGAAACTAGGCTGATTGTTCACCCTGCCGTAGGTGCCAACCTGTGTTTAGGAGAACTTCTTTTCCCCAAGTAAATATATTTCTCTCAGTCTACCTTAGAGAGTTGGATTTTGAAATGATTACAGGAAATTTAGGCGCACCAAAGTGTTCCATAAATGGACTAATCACTACGATGAAAAGGAACAGATTGTCAAACTGGAGATTTAAAAAAAAGAAGATTCAATTATATATTTTTTATAAGAAACACTTTAAAGACACTACAGAGTGAAAATAAAAGGTACCAAAAGATAAAGAATACAAACACCAAGAACAAGAAAGCTGATGTGGCTATATTAAGGTTGACTTCAAAGTAAAAAAATAAAGAGGGCCATATTATAATGAAAAAAGCATCAATTTATCAAGGAGACACACTTCTAAACGCTTATATACCCTCAAATAGAGCTTTAAATGCCTTGAGAAAAATTTGACAGAATTCAAAGGAGAAATGCACAAATCGATAACCAAGATTGAAGATTTTAATACTTTGCTCAATGACTAATAAAACAAGTCTAGGAAAAAAACCCAGCAAATATATAGGATATTTGAAAACTGCAGTCAACTGACTTGACCTAATTGACATTTATAGAAAGCTACATCCAACAATCAGGGAACACACCTTTTTTTTCCCCCCCATTTCATAGGCAATCATCACTAGGATAGATTATATACCAGGCTTTAACACATCTCAGTATATTTCAAAAGATTGAAATCACATGGAACATGCTCGCTGACAAAATAATATTAAAATAATTAACATGAAGATATCTAGAAGAAAAAAATAAGTAAAAACACTTCAAAAGGACCCGTTAGTCAAAGAAGAATCAAGAGGAAAAATATAAATATTTTAAAAGAATGATAATTGAAATACGTAAAACTATTTGGGAGTTGCAGCTAAAGTTTAAATATTAGAAAAGAAGAGAGGTGTAAAATTAATATCTAAGCTTTTACTTTAAGAAGTTAGGAAAACAAGAACAAATCAAATGGATAGTACCAGAACAAATAAGATATTTTTATGGAGAAAAAAACAATCTCAACCCCAATCTCAATTAGACTATTGTCTGTACAAAACAATAATAAAAATGCCTTGTGGGATATAAGAAAAAGTGAGAACTCAAATTCATAACAACAATAACATAAAGGACAGAAATAATTAAATAGAATTAAAATGTTCTCAAGTCCTAACACCACCAAGAAATTTGTACAAGTAATTTGTACTACACTGCAATAAGCCTAGTATGCATGTGGTGATCTTTAGGGCAAACTAATATATACAACAGTGCATAACGGCAATTACAAGAATAACAAACAAGCTAATAAAGAGAAAAATGGAATGTTAAAAATGTTGAATATTGGGGCCGGCCCCATGGCCAAGTGGTTAAGTTCTCGCGCTCTGCTGCAGGCAGCCCAGTGTTTCGTTGGTTCAAATCCTGGGCATGGACATGGCACTGCTCATCAAGCCACACTGAGGCAGTGTCCCACATGCCACAACTAGAAGGACCCACAACGAAGAATATACAACTATGTACTGGGAGGCTTTGGGGAGAAAAAGGAAAAAAATAAAATCTTAAAAAAAAAAAAGTTGAATATTCCAAAAGGAGTCAAAAAAGGAGAGACAGAAGAACTTAAAACATAAATAGAATAGAAAACATAAAATGAATAGAAAGTAAATAGTATGATGGCAATTATGAATCCAATTTATCAATAATCGCATTAAATATAATTAGACTAATTTCTAAAACAAAAAGTCTAAGATTGTAACAATAGATTTTTTAAAACCTCACCCTATGTTACTTATAAGACTCCCTAAAAGTATTAAGAAATAGAAAGATTAAAAGTAAAAGAATGAAGTTATACCATGGAAAGTCCAATAAAAAGAAAGCTCCTTTAGTTATACTAATATCAGACAAAGTCAATTTTAAGCCAAGAGTTGTTATTAGAGATTAATGTAGACATTTCATCGTGATAAAAGTATCAGTGCTCAAGAAAGATATAATAGTGTTAAATCTCAAGGCATCACATAACCTTGAAAATAAAAAACAGTATAGAGATATTCATTTCAAGATGATCTGAACTAAATTACCTAACTGGGGGTAAGATGATGTTACTCAGTCAATGTCAGTTACCCCTTCACTCAAACTCAGAAAAGAATCAGAGCTCAGAAGAACTACAGACACCTCCTACTCACCATCTGATTAGCTGATAAGGCTTCTGTCTGTCAATTTCCTCAACCAAAAATTGAGTGACTGGACCCCATGCAGCCCTAACATTTTGTAATTGTAAAGGATAAGTCCTGGTAATGTTACAATGTTGTTTATAGGAAGACACTTTTGATTCCTAAAGATAACTACCTCACAAACTCTGGAGCAAGGTGGGGCACGTGATAAAACTTAGTGTTAACATTTTGATACACCCGCCAGCTTCTAAGTGTGGAAAAGGTGAGAATCTGGCGCTTGTAGTGCCAAGTGCCCGTGACTCTTTCATGAGTCATAGCCCTGTTAGCCCAGCTCTTCAGATGAAAAGACAGAAGCTCAGAGAAATTACATTATTTACAAGCCCTCGTAGATACCGGGGCTTCTGAATTCTCAATTCCTTAAGTAAATTGTCTCAAAGTTCAATTCACATTTCTGAAAAACTTAATGAATCAATTAAGTGGTTAGAATGATTCTTAATTTTGTTACAGAGAGAAAGAGGATTTTTCCAGTTCAAAAGTCCATTATGTAATGTGTCTCTCCAATCCCATTTTATAGATGTTGACATTGATTGACTGGCTTAGAGTAGTTGCTAATAAATATTTGTTGACTGTATTAATGCAGTGAAATTGAATAACACTGCACAGAGAGTTCAAATGTTGCCACCAATTAGCTATGTGACTTCTGCCTTCAATTTTCCTAATTATAATTACTTCAAATTTACTAGCTTTAAATACTAGTTTCAAAGGTCTGTGATTTTATAAATCTCAGTGACTTGCCCGAGGTCACCGATTCAGCTGGAGATAGAGCTGATCCTCCAACCTGCTATTGAAGTGAGTTTTCTTTTAAAACAATTATCTTTTACACCAACTGCATTTTTAAACTGCAGAATCTATGCTTAAGGGATCCATTTAATAGTATTGGCTACTACTGATTTGTCAAATCTGTTTCAATAACGAGAGCCTGCATTGCCATCTTTAGACTAAATAACCATAATACCTAAGAGAAGCCAACATTTGCTGCATCCCTATCTGTGTGCCAGGTGATATTCTAAATGCTTCACATTAACTCACTGAGTCCACAGAACAACCCTATGTGGTGGGTCCTTTAATATCTCCATTATACAGTCACAAACCTTAGGTGTGGACAAACACGCACACATGTGTGTGCACACACACAAGCAACTTACCTTATCTAAGTTATCTACCTAGTAAATGGCAAGGTGAGAATTCCCCTTATCATTGTATATTTAGCTGTTGTTTTAGAATCAGGATAAAATTTACATCTGCTTTTCTTAGCAGGAAAGAAAACACAGTTTATATTAAGAGAGTTTTAAAAGTACAGGATTTTACATACATTAAACAGCTAAGAGACTAACATCCTCTATATCTCAGACTGAAGAGAGTCCTGAATGCAGGTTTTAAGCAACTGACGGTTTAAAATATTTCTGCTGTACTTGTAATTACAGATAGACGTGGGGAAGGAATAAGTCTAGATTAACACAAAACGATTTTTTTCTTCACCCCACTCCCAAAATAAAGGAAACATTTTTCAAGAATGAGAAGAAATGAAGCTTTCAGGTTTGAGGAAATCAAACGTATTCAGAAATCAAATGGAATGCATTGTTTTAACCATCCACTAAACTAGTGATCCTTTCCTCTATTGCACCTGACATTCTTTTCAAAATACCACCAAATGCTGACATGCCGTCATTTGACAGAGATTGCTTGTCAAAAACGAAATATATTCTTAGAGTGTCTCTCACTAATAACAGTCCTCACAGCTGTGAGAACAAGGAACAGCCTCCCGCCCCTCCCATCCTTCTTTATTATCTGTCCTTTTGCAGAAGCCTTTAATATGTAGAGGGTGACTCTATCAAACCGCAAACACCCCTGAATTCATAGGATGACCCTGCCCACTGAAATACCAGTAAGTTAAGGATGAGTTGTGGAGTTCACTGTGCGGGACAAGTCTGTTTATAGTTTCAAAATCTTACCAGGAGCCTATTTTCAGTGTGTAAGATTTCCATTCTCAGGGGGCTTGCACATTCCACTTCGAGACGAGCCATTAAATCATGTGGGGATTACTGCATAAATAATGAACGAACAGAGGAAAATGGGGTCATTTAATTTTCTTTAAAGAGGAATGGACTCTGGATTAATCTTAGAAAGTTCTTCGGGGAGTAAAATTCATTACTTTGTCATCTAATGTTCAGAGTCTTTCTATTTATGATTTTACAAAGCACCCATAGTGCAGTTTTATAACCTGCATGCATCTAAGTGTGCATTCATACTTAAAATGTAACTAAATTTAATATAGTCAACAACATACACTTTACAAACACTGAACTTTTTTTGGGTTTTTTTGCTGATGAAGATTAGCCCTGAGCTAACATCTGCTGCCAATCCTCCTTTTTTTTTTTGTTTTGCTTGAGGAAGATTAGCCTTGAGCTAACATCTGTACCAAACTTCCTCCACTTTATAAGTGGGTAGCCACTGCAGCATGGCTGAGGAGTGGTGTAGCTCCGAGCCCAGGATCCAAACTCATGAACCCTGGGCCGCTGAATCATAGCAGGACGAATTTAACCACTATGCCATGGGGCTAGCCCCAAGAACAGTGAACTTTTACAAACACACTTTCACCAAATAAATAGTATTAGAGTCAGCATCTGATGTTACATTTAACCATAATTTTTGCATGCTTTGTAATGAGATATCCATGCAGTTAGTTGAAAAATTATGTTTAAATATGACACACACATATCCATACACACAAAAGAGTTCAGATCAACATTATTTATAATATTGAAACAGGAAATAAGCCAAAACAATCAAATAATAATGGTTCCCATACAGCAAAAGGAAACGTAACTATTAAAATGATGGTATAGATCCATATTTATTGACTAGTCAATTTTTATGACATATTGCAGAATAGATCAAATTTATGCATTTATTTGGTATGTAGATATATAAAAATGTGGTATAGATATAGGTCTCCAGTCAAATTTGTGCATTTTTTTTGGTACGTGGATATATAAATATATGGCGTTGATATAGATCTCCAGTTACAGACTTATATTCACAATCTCATCACTGTTCTGCTTCACAAAAGCAGAGAAGCAGAACCAGTAGAATGAATATATGTGTGTGTGTGCACACGCGTGCATACATGCATAGAGAGAGATTTAAAAGTAGTGGCTTCCATGATTGTGGGGACTGGCTAAGCAAGTCTGAAACCAATAGTGCAGGCTGTCTGGAAAAGAAGATGCCAAGCAGGCTGGAATTCATGTGCATGGCCAAAGAAGGGGCCAACAAGCAGAATTCTTTTTACTCCTACAAGGAAAATTCAGCCCTATTTTTAATGCTTTCCAACTGATTAAGTCAGGCCTGTCCAGATTGTCCAGGATAACCTCCTTTACTTAAAGGGGTTAGGGACTGATTAGGGACTATAATTACATCTGCAAAATGCCCTCATAGTAGCATCTAGACTGCTGATCCATTGAATAACTGAGGACCGTAACTGAGCCAGATTGACACCTCACAAAAGCCATCACATCTCTTAATGAACTATCATCTCTTCTTGGATCATGATAATAACCTCTGAACTGGGTTACTCATTTCTATCTTTGGCCTCATTTACTCTGTTCCTAATATAGAAGCCGTAGTTGTCCTGTTACTACCGAGGACAGATTATGACACTTCTCTGCACAAAACTCTGCCGTGGCTTCCCATTTTGCTCAGAGTGAAATTGAAAGTCTTTACTCTTATGTATGATATCCTCATTGTTTTGAGCTCCACCTCCTATTACCTCTCTGATCATACCTCTTAGTTCTAACTACCCCGTTCCCGCTCATGCCCATTCACTTTCCTGCAGCCCCACTGGTTCCTCCTGTTTTGTGAAAACAGTAGGCATGCCACCTGATGACATTTGCTATTGATCATGACGCTTCCGGAAATGTTCTTCCCCCAGCTGGACCAGACATGGCATCACTTCTTCATAGCTCATCAGTGGACTTGTCATAGCTGAGGAAATAATCAGTCAAAATAGGACAACATACATTACTCAAATTCAAAAGCACAAAGAAAGAAAGGGGTGGGGGAAAAACAGAATGGAACATCTAAGATTGTGGAAAATAAATTATCTAGCATGAGGGATAAGAGAAAACAAATGGGGGAGAAGAAATATTCAGAGATCATGCCAAACAATTTTCCAAACACATCAAATTCACATTGCCAAAAAAAATGAAGAGAAACAGGAAAAACTTGAGGGCTGTAAGGGAATAAAGAGACATTACATAAGAAGGAACAAAGACAAAAATTACAGCACACTCCTTATCTGGAAGTATACAATTGAGACACCTGGAAAGCATTGAAAGACAAAAACATCAATTCATAATTCTATGTCCAATAAAATATCTTTATTAAATAATGTCTAAATGAGAAAGCATACATACAAACAAGACTGAGATAATTCATTAAAAGAATTTTTTGTTTTTATCGGTCAGGAAAGCGTTTGTTGAATGAAATGCTCCTGCCATGTACTTCCTGATAAGCATCGCCCGACCTCTCTTCCTTCCTCCTTACATCTTTCCTTTCCTTCATGTCAATCAACAGTGTGGGCAGGAAAAGCGGAAGGAAATCCAGGCACTCGACTTAACTGGGAATCTGGGTCACTGCATGTTGTTGTAAAGCAAGAAAATCGGGGGTTGAAAATCCAGTCACCACTCTCTCCACCATGTGTGCAAAGCATGCAAATCTGTCCTTAATTTCCCATTTTGATGGGGGAAATACAGTGTTCTTGGTAGCTTTTTTTTTAAGAGAGTCTGGACAATAATTTTCATTTGGAAACAATATGTAAATAATAGGTGAAATATTTTAACTGGTTCCTTCTTTCAGTAATTTACACAGTTGTGAATAGAACTGTTTATTTCAGGATCATATTATAATAACCAATGTTACCACTACCATTTTTAAATAAATTTAAAGAAAACATAGCCCACACATAATTTTTCTTCACATAATTCTCCTTTCCTTCCTGTTTTCTTTTTCTATTTAAAAATAACAAATAGGAGGATTGCCTCTTCATTCCTTCAGGGGCTTGAAGAAGCTCTGTCTGACAGCCAGGATAGAGATTCACAGCAGAGTGCAGTCATTTTTTCATTAAAGTGTAAGCCATGACACTGGCTTCCGTTAAGGGATGCTTTGGCACGAACTGGGACAGGATTTGGCTACATGGGAGCAAGGTGTTAACAGAGCAGCAAGCACAGCCTGCTGTCTGCCACTGTCTACCAAAAGAAATTCTTGAGGCTGAAGGAATATACCGAGGTAGGTCATTGTATGTAAATAAAGAAATGAAGGGGTCAGTGTGGTGGTGTAGTGGTTAAATTCACCTGTTCTGCTTTGGAAACCTGGGGTTCGCAGGTTTGGATCCCAGACACTGACCTATCACCACTAGTCATGCCATGGTGTGGTGGCATGCCACATAAAACAGAGGAAGATAGGCACAGATGTTAGCTCAACGACAATCTTCCTCAAACAAAAAGAGGAAGATTGGCAACAGATGTTAGCTCAGGGCCAATCTTCCTCACAACAACAACAAAAAAAGAAATGAAATGAAAAACTCTGGAAAAGGTATAAATAAAGGTAATTATAAAAGACAGTTTTCTGATTTTAGTTATGTTAAAAGATAACTGTGTAAAGCAAATATAGTAGCAATGTATGACAATTAACTGACAAATGAAAATAAGACGCTAGGTTTCAATTTTTAAATTTATGCAAAGTTTTTGTTGTTGAATCCTTCTTAAATCCATCTGTGATGGCTAATTTTATGTGTCAACTTGACTGGGCCATGGGATGCCCAGATATTTGGTCATTCGTTATTCTGAATGTTTCCATGAGGATGTTTTTGGATGAGATGAACTGGGGAAAGCAGGTTTCTCTGCATACTGTGACTGGGCCTCATGCAATCAGTTGAAGGCCTAAAGAGAAGAAAAGGCTGACCCTCCCCGGAGGAAAAGAAAATTCTCCTGCCCGATGGCCTCTGAACTGTGACATCATTCTTGGCTCTATAGCAGCATCCATCTTTCAGACAAGCTGAGACATTGGCTCTGTAGATTTTGGACTTATCAGCCACCATACTGAGTGAGCTTATAATAAATAAAGAAATACACAAATAAATAAATAAATCCTATTGGGTCTGTTTCTCTGGAGAACCCTAACCATCCCACAAAGTCTCTTCATTTTCCCCTAAAAGACGACGGTTCCTATATTTCCATGTAATGCGTATTAGACTAGCACTAGGGTTTCTAATTCTCAAGTTGCAAATTTATTATACAAGAGAAATTTAAAATTCATTAGGGAATTATTAAAATACTAGCATTAAAATGATGATTATACAGCCTCCTGTAGAAGTCAGAGTTTGGTTAGCAAGTGAAATGAATAATTTACGTAAAAATTCATGTCACGCGCAGTAATCTTGGAGTCAATCAACTTTTGTTCTGGCAGTCTCTATTTCTATTTTTATCCCTGTAATCTTGCAAATTGTTTTTTTTTTTTTTTGCTATTTTAACGAATGCTGGCATCAAGATTTCCACTTTAATACAAGTTTAATAAGGAATCCATTTTATTTAATGGCCAGGAAGATAGCATCGTTCCATAGCTAAAGAGTTTATACTTCCAAACAATGATAGTTCTAAGTTATGTAAATTAGTTAATAAAATATTAACAGGAAACTGCTTCTAACTTAAGTCACACGCACTGCTACATGGGTCTCTTAACTCATTTCAGCATATTCAGTCTTGTTCCACTCCAACTAGTTTTTCACAATAGGAGCAAAGTGAACCTTTCAAAAGACTAGTGTGCTCATGTTGATCCCTTGTCCCTGGCTTCTTGCTGTTTTCAAGATAATCCAGGAATTGTCTACACAGCCTCAAAGCCGGCTTGTTTCTTCCCCTTCATCTTCCGCTCTCTTCCTCTAGCCACAGGTTTTGCTTTTTCTTGCTAGAATGTTTCTCAAGCGCCTCAACTTTCCACATTTCTAGCTCTCCCACTTTCTCTACCCAAAATGATTTTAACTTGAGAAGCTTCCTCAACTTCCCTTTCCCGAGAGGCAGCTTTCCAGTCACCCTGCCATGTCTCCATCACGTGACGTTCCTTGTCCAGCACAGTTTTAATTTTATACTTATGTGGCTCCTCTCTCTCTCTTTCTCTCTCTCTCTCTCCTTGGATTGTAAACTCTCTGAGGGCATCAACACACTCTTATTATTTATCTTGTTTTGCCATTGACTTCCCGGTGCCCACACAACGTTTGGCCCGTGCTAAATTCTCATAAACAATTACTGAGGTCATAAATCAATTAATCACACTGGTATACAATCCACTCAAAAATCCTAGTTTGTCTTAAAAGCATCAATAATTCTAGAGAGAAAGAGCATGTATAGTGAAGGTCTGATGTGAAAAAATCAGCAACATTGTTTTTAAGCACCGAACTTAAATCTTTGTTTGAACTTATATACAAAATGAGGCGGTATTTAAATTTTAAATAGAAGCTCCTGGTTATTGTGTAATTGGAGGAATTTTTCTGCTAAATAAACTTATTAGACTTGCTCTCATAATTTTCCCTTCTCTGGTCTTTTTTTTCCTCTTTTTATTCACTCACAAGTATAATCCAACAAATCTAAAGAAAAATGATGAGTAGAAGAAAAAATATGCACTCAACAAACTATGGAAAAAAGCCTAACTTTAAAAGAAATCATAGATATCAACAGGATGTAAAAATTAACTTTTTCACTAAAACTTTATTACCTTTAAGTAGCCAAAAAACAGACATGAAAAAGATAGCAATGGGAGCAATATTTTCCAAGGTCATGGTGTTTTAAGTTTGGGGTGACTTTCTGATTGTGGCTGAAAGATGTTTATTTTGCAATACAGGTAAAATAACTTACTTGAATATAAAAATAAATAATGAGCATACTTCAAATAGGGAAATAGGATCCTTTTATGCATTCTTTTTCTATACTCTTTTCCATTTGCTGTCAATTAAAATTTACATTGTGAGGGGCTGGCCCAGTGGTGTAGCGGTTAAGTTCGAGTCTTCCACGTCAGTTGCACGGGGTTCGCTCGTTCAGATCCTGGGTGTGGGCCTCACACTGCTCCTCAAGCCATGCTGTGACAGCATGCCACATACAAAATAGAGGAAGATTGGCACAGATGTTAGCTCAGGGACAATCTTCCTCACCAAAAAAAAAGAAATAAATGAAAAATTTACATTGGTTAATAACTCATGCACATTTACCTGTTGTGTTATGTACAATAGGGAATTTTGGAGACAAAAGAGAAAACTGTACTTTAGTGGTCAGAAAGTGGGGAAACCAAATTGGGGTTTGCTCATGGAGAATTTTGGAAATCTACGGGAACGTGTATGGTACAAAAGCAGCAGGCTCCTTTTTAGTGGGCACCTCCCGTGTGCCTGTTGCTGGAACATGGCGTTTATAGTTTTGTGCAGGTGGACCTGCTTCATCGGTTGGTGCCTATTAAATCAGAATTTCATCTGTCTCATGGGCACATTCACAATAGCCTTCATTAGGTTCAAAGTGGTACAGCCCTCTTGTGTATCCCAGAAACTTCCAGCATCCCCACTTGCGCGTTAATACGGTATTTGTGCACCGCCTTGACGTCTTCCTTTTGTTTTGCTTTGTTTTTAATCAGCCACGGTAAGTGCTGGAGTCTCCTCAGCTGCCACTTCACCAAAAAGAAAAAAAAATGCAGAGACCAGAGCTTGAGAAGAATTCAGGTAGACTGCAATTGACAGGACACGCACACTTAGATGTGCCTTACTGGTTTCAGAATCAGCAGCACATTTTAACTTCCTCGGAACCGTAAAAATCCTCATAACTGGGTCTTATCACAAGCGATTCCCATTTATTTCGCCCAGGGTGTAACCTGGAAATCAGGGAATCTAAAAGTCCCTCCAGGTGATTCTAATGTGCAGCCAATGCTCAGAATCACTGCCTAGAATCTCTTTCCCTCTTTCGTCCCTCACCATAAAGGTGCCCCTCATTCATTTTTTTTTATTTTTTATTTTCTTGAGGAAGATCAGCCCTGAGCTAACATCTGCTGCCAATCCTCCTCTTTTTGCTGAGGAAGACTGGCCCTGAGCTAACATCTGTGCCCATCTTCCTCTACTTTATATGTGGGACGCCTACCACAGTATGGCTTGCCAAGCGGTGCCATGTCCGCACACGGGATCCGAACCGGTGAACTCCGGGCCACCAAAGCAGAACGTGAGAACTTAACTGCTGCACCACCAGGCCGGCCCCAAGGTGCGCCTCATTTAGATGTTTTTGAGTTAGAAATAAAGAAGGATTTGACAATTAGTTACTGAAAATAGAAAATGTATTTTTTGTAATTAGTTACTGAAAACAAAAATGTATAACTTTTGAAAATGGAATACTGGAATTTGTGACATTAATCATCTTTAATTCGGAAGTACTATAGATCATGAGAGATGTTTCTTATGAAATTGTAAAAATATAGGACCAAGAGTTAACTGCGTGGGGAACCAGCAATAAAACAATGTCTAGATTTATAGATGGCAACGCGGAGAATTCATTCAATAAGTACTGGTGCTAATATATAAACAAGTGTAAATATTTTATGGGAAAATGTGCAGCTTATTTCACCCAGCAATAGCTACCCTTCACATTAATTATTTATGAGGGTTGTTTAATGTACCTTGATTTGCCTGATTTATGCATGTGAATTTTTGTAAATTTCTTTTACACAGGAGAAGACAAGGCCTTAGAATTTCATAGTTCACTCCAAAAGTAAATGTTAAATTTGCACTTATATATGACCAAAGGGTTTAATCAGTTAAAGAATGAATGTTATAAAATATTCTGAAAAATCTATATAATTGAAGAGTGGAGATATTTCTTATAAATAGAACGCCCGTGACTATTAATGCCCGCACACAAACTCTACAAGCACGAAGCACAATGTTAGTAAGATTGGCCCGGACGGGTCTGTCAGTTTACAGAAATAGATAGAGGTGAAAAAAAATTTTTAATCCATATAGTAAAAAACTTACAGAATTTTCTAATTGTAAAGGTATAAATAACCTGAGAATAAATTTTAATTTCTGATGTTTGTATTCACTAGTGAGTAGGAAGGTAGTCAGTAATAATTTTCAGTACAGTCTTAAACTTTGGCAAAAGCAAGAGAGGATATGTAAGCAATGGGGCTTCATATTTTAGTAGATTCAGACATGTTGTAAATATTCCAGTTGCCTCTGTCTCCTCCTGGCAAGTTCACTTATCTTTATGAATTATTTACCCCCCAAATTTTTGTAGACTTTCTAAACAGATTCTATTCTCCATCTATTTTGCCCTTTGCTAAATATTTGAAAATAATTTTAGAACTTGGATATGTCCTATAACAACAGTCCTTTGCCTATTTATCAGAAGCCACACTGAGTGTCCTTTTAAAATTTTTAATTAAAATATATTAAATTTTAATGGAAAGAAGAGTTATTAAAGGTAGCCAAAAGTAGGCTGAAACCCAAAATGATATTTCATAGCCGTCCCAGGCAAATCTCTAAGCTTCTGATTTTAATTTCCTCGGCTGTGAACCAGGGGTAAGTTAACCTATATTTCAGGGTGACTGAGAGGAACTGAAAAATCTGAGGGACAAATGTGCTGGTTCCTGGCACACAGTGGACCATTAATAAATGGTAGAGTTTGTGTACGCCACTAATCAGTAATACTGTCACTGTGTCATTATTTATTGCGACTATATTGTGTTAATTAAATATCATTTATTTTTACCATTAATAGTAATCATTTGTCATTGAAGTGAAATAAAATTGTGTGCAATTTTTGGTCCCAAATGTACTCCATATTTTGCAAGCAAGTGTTTTTAAACAATTTCTCATTTGGGCTCTGCCCACTTAGCCTCTCCAAAATTATGCATTCTTTGGTATTCTTTGATTGCAAGCGAGAAAAGGACAATTTACACGATCAAGGGAGCTGGATCAGCTCAAAGAGCCAAATCATAGAAAGCGCAAAAATGATTGAAAACACATTGAATGCTGAGGAACTCATTCTCTCTCTCTGCTTCTCTCTGTAGGCCTTCTTGAGTCCCTTCAACAATTAGATAAATTTTCTCTCTGTGGGGGAGGGTATAGTTTCAGCAGATTACAAAATTATGTCCTCTCAACCTTTAAAGCTCTAACCTGCAACTGGAGCTCAAAAGTCCTGGGAATTAACTTTTACTGGGGCTAGGGGTCATGAGTTCTGTTATGGGCTGACCTGTGTCCCCCTCAAGTTCATATGTTGAAACTCTAACTCTGGCTACCTTTTAATGTGACTGTACTTAGAGATAGGGCCTTTAAAGAAGTGATTTTGTTAAAATGGGGCCATTAGGTTGGGCCCTAATCTGCTATGATTGGTGTCCTTATAAGAAGAGGAAGTTTGGGCACAGAGACACCAGGAAGGCACATGTACAGAAGAAAGACCGTGTGAGGACCCAGTAAGATGGCCATCTACAAGCCAAGGAGAGGCCTCAGATGAAAACAAACCTGCTGACACCTTGATCTTGGACTTCCAGCCTCCACATCTGTGAGAAAATCAACTTCTGTTGTATAAGCCACTCAGTCTGTGGTATTTTGTTAGGGCAGCCAGCCCTAGCAAACTAATAGAAGAATTATCATCATTGGCTGTGATCCCTGACTACCCGTGGCCATGGGAACAATATACCACAACTGTAAGTTCCCACTAGAGAGCATGGGTGGGAGTGGTGATAAGAGTAAACAATTTTACAAGTAAAAAGGGGGCAAGGGGCACATTTCTAGAAGGAGAAAGGAATCCTCGGTGGACAAATAATGATGCCAGCAAACCATCTAATAGTATTCAACTGTATATGGTAAGGATTATATTTTTAATATTTGAATTATGAAATATATATGAGTAGAATAATAAAAGATTACATTGAAGGATAATATTAAAATGGATGCCCATGTACTCACCACCAAGCTAAAGAAATCAAATGTTATCAATATTTTTTTTTTTTTTTAAAGGTTTTATTTTTTCCTTTTTCTCCCCAAAGCCCCCCGGTACATAGTTGTGTATTCTTCGTTGTGGGTTCTTCTAGTTGTGGCATGTGGGACGCTGCCTCAGTGTGGTCTGATGAGCAGTGCCATGTCCGCGCCCAGGATTCGAACTAACGAAACACTGGGCCGCCTGCAGCGGAGCGCGCGAACTTAACCACTCGGCCACGGGGCCAGCCCCTGTTATCAATATTTTTGAATATTGATAGTGACTTCTATCCTATGCCCTTTCTTCCAACCCTCCCCTCAAGAAGTAGTCATTAGGGGACAGCCTGGTGGCCCAGGAGTTAAGTTCACACACTCTGATTCAGTGGACCAGGGTTCCCTGGTCCTGGGTTCAGATCCTGGTTGTGGACCTACACACTGCTTGTCAAGCCATGCTGTGCCAAGCGTCCCACATACAAAGTAGTGGAAGATGGGCATGGATGTTAGCTCAGGGCCAGTCTTCCTCAGCAAAAAGAGGAGGATTGGCAGCAGATGCTAGCTCAGAGCTAATCTTCCTCAAAAAAAAAAGTAGCCAGTATCTTAAACATTTTGCTTTTTATTCTCTTTCTTTTCATTATAGTTTTGACAAGAAAAATAAATATATATACTTTTTTTTTAGTTTGCATCTTTTCAGATATTACGTAAATGGAGCCACACTCAAAGTATTCTCCTGAAATGTTCTGATTTTCCAATATTGTGAGTGTGCGCTGCATACATGCTATTGCCTTTGGTAGTAGTTTGTTCTTTACTTACTGTTACACAACAGTGAAATTATACAATATTTAATTGCTTTAATGTATCATGATATACTCACAAACTTCCTAGGCTTATATCTATTTTTCTGTCTTATAAACAATGCTGTTCTGATTCATGTGCGCACCTCGTAACACAAACACACAGGAGTTCTCTGCCATAAATATCTAGAAGTGGAATTGCTGAATCTGGAGCAGTGGGTTTCAACCAGGGGGGATTGTTCTCCCTCCAGGAGACATTTGGCAATATCTGGAGACATTTTGGATGCTGAAACTAGACGAGAGGAAAGAGAAGTACTAGGAGCATCTAGTGGGTAGAAGCCAAATATGCCACTGAACATCCTACAATACACAGAATAATCTAGCTCAAAGTGTCAATATTGCCATGGCTGAGAAAGCCCAATAGAAAGGATGTGCACCTTCAAATTTATGGTCCTTCTGCTTTACTACCAGCCCATAGCTTAGAAGAATTCCTTTTCCTCCATCTCTTGCCAATACTTTATATTGACAGACTTTAAATTTTGGCCATCTTCTTTATTTTCTGAACTCATCGAGATTCATACTGCAAATGTTGTTGTTTTCCTGATGACCCTCACTTTTTGTGATTTTCTTCCTCATTGGTTTTGTAACTTTTTAAATCTGAGCTGATGGATTGTATTGTCTTACAACACAGCTTCCCATCTTTCCCAGCCTCTCAGCTTCATCTCTCATGGGGAAGACCCCTAAAAACTGAAGCTCCAGGATTCCAGAGAACAGTAGCTGCTACTAACGGAACCAGCCACTGGCGTCTGTACCTGTTACCTGCTCCAGATTTATGCTTGCCTTTCTTTTTTTCTTCTTTCTTTTTTTTCTTTCTTCTATCCTCCTGGTAATTTACCTTCTTTTCTAGGCCATGAATTTATAAACATTTAAAAATACACTTTAGTATTTTTGGTATCGTACACTGAGCAGATTTATGCAGGTATGCAGTCTACAGTAATTAACTGAAGTCTGGGATCGTGTCTTAAGCTTATTTTTGCCTTTTATAAAACTCAAAGTGATAAACATTAACTGAATTTTATATTAATTCCTTTTTCTCCTAAAATCCTATGCTATTTACTAAAGGCAAAAGTTTTAGTCCTCAATTACATGTTTATAAGACATAATTGAAACTGTATAAATATATTATTTGCTAAGGATCAGGAAAATTTCCCTTACCACCCATATCCAAGCTGTCAGTGAATCTTAAAGACTTTATGTGACATGTATCTTACACCTGATCTTTTCACTCTTTCCGCAAATCTTTTGGTTTACTCCTTCATCATCTCTCTCTTTGATTGCTACAAGAGGCTGCTTTCTCATCTTCCCCAATCAGGGGCCATTTTTTACTGTTTCCAGACTTCGCTTCTTCTGGATATGTTTGTTACCTGCATGACAGATCTTTGTGGAGTGTGTTGCATACCAAATAAAAATGGCTTTGCTTCATCATCTGGCCACCAAAATCTCTCCACCCCCTTCCCTATGTACCCTGTGGTCTTGTTAAAATGAATTGAATGCTCCCATGCTCAGCTTTTGGTATGCATTCATGTTGTATATACCGCATACTTCATCTGCCTGAAACTTCCATCTCCCCCAGCTTGGTAAATCATTACTCTTAACTCAAGACTGAGCTAAAATCTACGTTCTCTATGAAGCCTGCCTCTAATCTCATGGCAGAATTGGAGACTTCCTTTAGTGGGTCCTGTAACATTCTGACATTTTATTCAATAGCACTGAAATAACATTTATCCTTTGGTGCCATGTTGGTATTTGACAAAACCAATAAATCCTTGTTCTCTTCCACCCACACTTTCAAAGTCTGACACCTACCAAGGGAAGACACAGGAAACAGCTACATGGAAATTAAAATGTCAGCTTTGTTAATGATAGAGATGTTGGCGAAAACGGTTTCCTGGTTTGGCACTCCAGCATTACACAGACTTACCAATCCAGTGACACGGTGCTTAGGCTTGGAACAGAACAGAGCACATGCTGTCATTCAGGTGACCAGGTCTTAGAGGAAGAGGGGAAGCTGAGCCACGCACCTCTTTCTCAAAACATACTCAACTACCAATTGGAGATGTCAATGAGCAGGCAGAAGGAAAGCAAGAGCGTTATGCCACTGACACACAAAGCAAAAGAAAGACATTGCCCACCATACATGGTTTTCTTTCCTAATACCATGTTTATTTTCAAGACTGCATTTTTGAAGAAAAAGCCATTTACTTCATCTTTGTAACTTCTATACCAACTATTTATTTAGTCTTTTGGCAAATATCAAAGGATTTGGAGCTAAACTGACAGATTTCAAATCTTAGTTTCTCATGAATAATATGAGGATAGTATCATACAAGATTTTTATGAAGTTTAAATTAATATAAATAATCCCCTTATTGAATGGGCACGTTATTAAGCCTCAGTTACTGCTAGTTACTGTAACATCCATTTAACGGTTTTCCATGATTGAGATATAAAATTTACCTTCCCCCACATTCCTTTGATCCATGCAAAATTTTTGATTAAACAATTTCAAATGTTTTGTTTTGAAGGTATTTATTAATTAAATGATTAAGAAGACAGAGCAGAAGGGCAAAAGAACCTCAGAAAATTGAAGAAAATAGTCCAATATGAATGCATAAAAGAATAGAAAACCCCCCTCACTTTCTGACTTTAGGAAATGAGGTGCGCTCCTTAAGTAAATTTCCAAGATAACTGAAGCTTAACTCATGGTCTCAAAGACTATTGAGGAGCTTTGCAAGTCTCCAGGACGCTGTCCTTTGGCACCCTCAGAAAACACTGATCTCTGGAATTCTCAGTGCAATTGACCCAGAGCTACAAAGCAATCACTGACAGTTAATTGGAATTCAAATCTCTTCATAGTTCTTTCTTCCTTTAGCAATTTATGCTATTATTTTAAAATACCATTCATATCAAAATGAGACCTTAAAGAAGGCAGTCATTTGTTTAGGTTATGAGCACATTTTTATGAGTCAGAAAAGGCAAAAGGGATGATTTACGATAGCCTGAAAGGCGTGTTTGTGTTTCGGTGTTGTTTTGCATGCCAATTCCGTATGTTCAGGCTGCATGTCTTGGGGGATGGGACGTAGGATGGAGGAACGGAGAGCTGCTGCTCCTGCTTCTTATGCTTTCTACTCAACAGCCCTACACCTCTCTCAGTATTTGATGGGACAAGGGCAATCTCGGCGCTAAGGAGATAGAAGGAAACGTATGCAAAAGGAGATAGAATGAAACACGTATGCAAGAAAAGAGATGAAAGGCTACAATGATGAAACGGAAAAGCAATTCCTAATTATCGTTCTCTCTTTACTGAGCCCATGGTGAAGAGTAAACTGTTTCTTTAATTTCCCACTTGTTCCTTTTGGCAAGTCCCAGGAATATTCTCTTTAGACAAGCGTAAACGCAGTTCCTGCTTGCATGTGGCCAGAAAATAAAGTGGGGAATACCATACAATCATGCAATAAAATATATTATAGGTTTTCTTGACCAAATAGATGTGTATGTACCTGACAGGGAAAAAAAATGTGTGAGTAAAATTTAATATAAATTCATTGGTGAGTTTTATGTTATTAAAGTTTATATGAATGTAATTTCATCTTAATCCTGGTATGCATGTCCATAAAAACAATGTGCATTAAACCCTGACTATTTAAGGGTCAAGGACCAATCAGTGTGTCAATACAAGTTGTTGAAGGTGAGCAGGGACCTGGGACAAATTCACCTTCCCATGAGGGCTTAGTAATTTTATATTAGCTAATGAATGTTTTACCAGAGTTGGAGATGGAGGAAAGAGGTAGAAGGAAAACAAATCTATCTGCTCCGGCTGAAGCCAGTTCGAGGACCTGAAGCTTGGGTCTCCAGTGGGTCCACTCTTCAAAGAGCCTGCATTCAGCAGCTGCCACACACCGGAACCCACCTCGAGAGGCAAGGGGTCCCCAAGTTTCTTCTCTGGGTTAACACGGTCAGTGAGGTTAACCCACAAGCTGGTTGGATATCAATAAAGGAAACTTTGGTGCAAATTTAATTTTAGAACATTGTAAATGAGGCTACATTTTCTTAAGCAAATGCTTAAATTAATACTGAATGCATCGTAATTGCGTTTTGAGTTAAGATCTATATTACATAGCATACATCATTCTTTATATTTAAATATTATCATACTGGAGATAACTTCCAAGCCTCATGCTAAAGCTTAATAAAACACCCAAAGTTTTGTCTTAAATCAAAATCTTGCCATAAATTATTTCAGAATTGAAGGCTTTTTCAAACATATTTCAAAAAGCCTATTTCCTGCTACATTCCTGTAGCAGTGGGTTTTCAATGATGCAAAGAGTACGGGAAATATCCAAATGGAAATTTAGCCATCTTATGTGAAAATTAAATCTTTTTGTGTAAAGTATGAATTAGAAAAGCAACATTTCACAGCATTAGTTTCAGTGTTTAATTCAAGTGGAAGAACCAGAAAGGGCTCATTGTCTTCAAGGGGAGATGACCTGAAGGCTTCCAGCGAAAGAGCGATGTGACTTAGAGAGGAAGAGAAAAGCGATTACATTAATTTTAATGGCACAATAGTAGTTTTCAATAAGCTTTATGACAGCAGAAAAGATTGACTTTTTTGCACTTTGTGCTAAAATGTGCAGTATGCTAAACTGCATTTTGCCAGTAATCTAACACCTATAATTTATTGTATCCCATATTCTCAATGTTAAAAGAGGAAAGAAGGCAAAAGTGTGAGGGCTTAAAATGTAATAGACTGTAGATTCATTGCTAAAACTCAACTGGAGTCCTGAGGATTTCCTTTTAATTTTAAAAGGCACTTAACAAAAATTAAAAAGTACAAGAATAGCTGTAAAATGGTGTCAGAACGCTGTGTTTTCCACGTTCCTTCTGTAAGAAATGATACGGATTTCCAGAATCTGAAGGTGGGAGCAGAGGGCCTGTAGCTTAAATAGAAGACAAACTGTTCTGGAGAAAGACGTGCCAGTCTCCTTGGAACATTTTGCTAAATTGAGAGCCCAGGAACCACGTTTTCTTAGGCAGACTTACTTTCGAGTCTAGATGTCAACATCAACCTATTGCTTCCTGATCCTTTTTTATACTCTGCAGTCAGAATGATACTGTCCATGTCTTCTTTGCTATTCACCAAGGCCCCGGACACTACAAACTGCAGTTTCCTTTAGGACATTTTTTCTGCACACTAGACATATGGTCTGGATAACCATAGTAGTGGTTTCAACGGAGACTTTACGAAAATAGGGAGAAATCTAAGCATCTTGCATAGTTTGTCATCGAATGAAGATGACCTAGAGTTTTGGGTTTTCCTCAAGCTTAGGATAAGCCCTCAATACACAGCACCTGCTGAAAAGTATTAAAATAAGACAGTCAGTAGAAATTATTGTCCAGATGACTAGAAATATTTTATTCAATGCAAATGGGACAATGAAAAGTAAGAGCATCTTCAAAGAAAGACAAATAAGATGATGAAAATTTGTAAGCCACATCTTATAAAGCCTCCTTTAGAAACCCACAAGCTCTTTTCCTTAAGAAGAAAGGATTTGGGCAGAAGAGGAGAAGGCTTCATATATGATATCTGGTTGGTGTCAGATATATGATTTATATATTATTGGTGGCTTCAGATATATGACTAACGTTCGTTCAGAAAAAGGATTAAAATTCTAGTTAGCATCTTATGGCAGGTCCAGGACAAAGAGGTGGAAGCTATCAGGAGGTGGATGGTTGCTCATTATTGAGAAGAACTATAAGACAATCAGGGTTGTTTTGCAAAAGAAAAGATGGTTTCAAAAAATAGTGATCTCCTCACTGGAAATCTTCAAGGAGAAGCTAAGGTGTTATAGAGGAGTGAAATGATTCCAATGATAACAGCGCAGATGGTATTTGACATACCTTGTATCTTTATCACATAGCTATCATTGCTTATCTTTTAAACTTATCAAAAGAACGTTACCGCCCAAGTGGGCTCATCTGCCCTCAGAAAGACATGCCAATAGTCAGGAGGTAAGGTGGTAGGAGAGAAAGGACTTTATTACAGCTTGCTAGCAAGAGGGAAGATGGCCCACTCATGTCAGAAAGAACCATCTCACAGAACAAAAGCTACAGGCCAATGATATAGAGGGGCTGGTCTCCAGGTTGGGCAGGAGGCTGGTATCTGGGTGGGGCAGACATCTGGTCCCAGTTCCTGATAGTCCTTTGTTTTACTGGATATGTGTCAGAGAACGGAACGAGGCCCTATACCCTGATCTTTCGGCTGTCCTTGAAGATGGCTATCAGCATAGGCTCTCTGCCCCGGGGTCATCACATTCCTAAGGCGCTCAGAAGAACAAAGTTATCATCTTAAAGCAGCTGGGAGGGGCCACAAAATCTATGGAGCGTGTCTAGTTAGTCAGAGGTCATTTAAAGTTACAATGTGGTTTCTTTTCTACAATATGGCTTCCTTTCTGTCAAGCTTGTGTTGAGCCGGTATCAAGAAGAAATTGTCACTCAGTTTTATCTTATAAAAATGTGTCTAGTTATAACACATGCCTCACTTGTTCATCACAGAGCACACTAAATGTATATTAAATATTTAATTCAATAAATATTTATCCAATAGCCACCACGTCCCAGGTGTTTTGCTAGATAGTAAGCAAAAAATAGGGAACAGAATAAGGGCCCTTGGCCTTTGAAGATTCTCCTCTGCTGGTGGTAATCTCCAGTTTGTTAAGTACTAAGTACCAAGCAAGGACAGAGTATCTGTTTTGATTGAAGCACAAGGTAAGTGTGCTAATGCAGAGCGTTTGTATGGGTAGAGGTGGGGTAGGAAGGTCGGTCTGGGAATTATTTGTTTTGTAGATATAAAATCCATATTGAGTCAGGCAGGCTAAATAGTATGTATCTAGATGAAAGGGATTGAAGGATTGGGGAAAGGAACAGAGAAAAAGTGCTCCAGGCAGAGGGAATAGCATTTGTGCAGCCCCGAAGATGAAAGGGAATGGGAGAGAGACATGAATGCTCCATGCGTTTGAGGAACTAAAAGAAATTCAGCAACTATACTAACACAGCACTGGTTAAACTCTAAGCTCCCTGGCATCAACAGCTTTCTTTCTAACCACTGTATTACAGTGCCCAGCATGTGAGCTGTGAAATAAAATATTTGTTGTATAAAAATGAATTAACATGTAGTTTGATGAAGAGTTGGTATTACTAGAAGTTAAACTCTTACAAATTTCAGCAGGGCAGATCACACAGAGACTAATAAGAAATCTTAAAAACGTTTGATTGATCCTAAGAGAAATTAGGGGTTCAGGAAAAGGCTTCAATCATATAACCAGTCAAGGGCTATTGCTTTTGTAAAGGACCTCTATATGCATGGCACAGGGAGAGAGCCTATGTCATACTCTTATCAATTACAATACATCAATCCAGACATTTAAAAAGGATTTTTATATCAATCATACCTTGTCACAGGCTTCATAGTAGAAACGTTCCTAAAACTGGCAGAGAGTTAGCCATTGATGATTAAGTATCTAGGTACTAAAGCTTTTTTCCTTTTTGCAATTACTGATTATAGCTTTTAACTATTTAACCCACCCATTGTTAACTGTGCTGCTTAGGCAATATGCTATCTGACTCCCATTAGGCTCCTATAGATGACATCTCCCTGGAGCCTGGGTCACCATGGTAATGGGCATGTGAGCTGTTTTTCAGGAATTAGAGCTCCTTGTCCACTCCAGGCCAGTTGAGACCACCAACTCATCAACCGGGCCTCCGCAGATGTCCCATAGGTGACCTTTTGATGTCAAGAGGCTAAAAACTCCACCATCAGGTCATGCTAATGCCACCATTTTGTGAACATGGGTCCTATGAAGAGGCATGGAGTCTGACTATGCTTGCGCAGATCATCAATGACCTCACCTCTGCTCACCTCCAATCACCTCTCTCCACATTTCTGACTACCCTGCCCCCTATCCCATAAATATCCCTGAGTCCTTATTTTTGGGGAAGCGAAGTTGAGGCTCATGCTCTCACTTCCTCACGTGATGCCTTGTGAGTAAACTCTCTTTCTGCTGCAATCTCATCGTCTCGGTGTTTGGTGGGCAAAAACGAACCAGGTTCGGTAACACTCCCAGTATCAGACTCACAATATGTGAGCTGACATACATTTATTCGTAATTCATAGAATTGGTTTGACTTCTTCTATTAAAAAAATACAAAGAGCTTTTCATTTTCAGTTGGGTTTTTAAAAACATTTAGCCGTTAATTTTTGAATGTTAAAAATGCAGTATGGATATTTTAGGGTGATTTATTTGTAATTATCAAATAAAATAAATGCAATTGTTTTAGGATCATTTTTAAAACCTGAGGTTCAGTTAAGGGAAGAAAGTAAAGAAAGACCTAATCACACATATTTCATAGCATGGAGATGAGTGAGCATTTCAAGGACATGGGAATATCATTTCATGTGCAAAAGACACCATTTACTAAAAGATGCCTTAGTGCCCTAGAAGAGTTAATTTACCTAACATGGGTCAACAGTTTCCTCACAGGGAGTAGTTTTCTCTTTTCACACCCATGATATTGTTTGAATAAAAGAAAGGCAGAAAGACATGGACAACTGTAGTCTGTCTTTTGTCTGTTGATTATGATTAATATTAGTCTCAGTGATTGCTACTGATGAAGACAGGTTTAATCCCACTAAAAAGGTGGAGTCTTTGCTTTCAGAGTTAACTTCTTATTTTCTTTTTACATATTTATTAGTCTTTCACAAACTACTCGATTAATCTTCAGAGTCAAATTAGCAAGCCCATCAAACATTTGCCTCATCAAACACAGGCACTGGCAATTCCAGAATAAAGTGATGCTCAACCACATTCATTACTGAATCGGAATCATTGTTCATTTCATTTCAGTTTAATCCAGCAGGCTCTGGAGTTGATTGATAGACTCATCATTTATACTTCACCCACTTCTAACAAGGAATTTGATTTGTTCATAGTAAATAACTTACCTACTACTGAAACATTCCCTTTAATCTCCCATTAAAATTGTAGCTGAAGAAAGCATCTCAGTAGAGGGGGGCGCAGCTAGCAGAGGCAGGATAGAGGAATGATAGTCAACATCCTGAGAGGGAATAAAACAAATTGTTCAATGAAAGCATAGGAAAATTTAAAAGGCTACAACACTGTGAGCAAGTATTGATAGGGTACAATTGGATATGGATGAATTATAAAAGAGATACAGTTAAATTTATATCATGAGCTGATCACTTGGCAGTTGAACGGAAAATAATGTAGTAATTATCTTCCAAGCTTTAAATGATTTTTCTCACATGAAATGGATGTTACAAATCCAGCCTGCTGATTTCATCTATACAGACTCAGAACTCTTAAAATCCAAGACTGGGTTCAAGGGCCATCTCTATTCTTAGGCAGTAATTTTCTTTGCTGCCTAAATCTCATTTTTCCTTCTGCCAACTTCACTATCCTTCTGGAAATCTTAGTTCTCTTAACTCCTTCTTAATTTAAATTTATGGTCATAATGGGGTGTCATACGCTGAACTGTGTCCCCCTCAAAATTCATATGTTGAAGTTCTGACCCCCCAGTACCTCAGAATGTGGCTGTATTTGGAGATAAGGTCTTTAAAGAGGTAACTCAGGTAAAATGAGGTTTTCAGGGGGGTCCTAATACAAAGACTAGTGCCTTTATAAGAAAAGGAGATTAGGATACAGACAGACACATAAGGAAGACCAGGTGAAGACACTGGAAGAAGATTACCACCCACAAGCCAAGAAGACAGCCTCAGAAGAGATCAACCCTGCCAACCCCTTGCCCTTGGACTTCTAGACCCCAGAACTGTGAGGAAATACATTTCTGTTGTACAAGCCACCCAGCCTGTGGTATTTTGTCATGGCAAAAACTAAAAATAGAAAACTAATACATAGGGAATTGTGGAAAATTCTGGAAGAGGTTATCTCATAGTAGAAAGAGTTCAAAACCCTAAGAGTTAGTGGTGCATAGGAAAAACCGTACTATAGGGGAAATAGTGTGCTGTGGACCAATTTCTTTGTTTGGAGTTTTATGCTTTAATAGTCTAAGACAGGCACGAAATTCAGTGACATTCACTATCTCTAGTCCTCTGGTTATATATGGTTCATTGTACCAACTGCTTTTGACATAGAATGTTACATTTTGAACTCAATTCTATTTTTTAAAGAAATAAAAGATTAAGGATGTGCAGGTCTGAGCTGAGAGATGATTATTATAAAGCAATCATACCTTTTACTTTCATCTGATTCCTAACTCAACTCTACGTACTACTGATTAATTTTATTATGAAAAAATCTGAGGTATCACAAAAGGAGGGAGAGTGGTTAAATTGTTAATTAGTTAAATGAGCTCCAATAAAGACATCACCCAGCTTCTACAATTATTAAAATTTGCCACATTTTCTTCATTTATAGCACTCTACCTACCTATCTATTCATCTATTTTTGATGAAATATTTTAAAGCAAATCTCAAATGTCATGTCATTTCACCCTTGTGTATTTCACTACATATCTCTAAAAATATGGATTTTTAAAATGTGGCTGTAATGTTATTATCATTTCTAACAAAACTAAAATCGTTCTTAGATCAGTCCATAATCAAATTTCCATGGTTGTTTCAGAAGTGTCTTTTTACAGTTGGTTGTAGTTACAAATAAGGATCTGAAATAAGGGCCACCCATTATATTTGATAATTCTGTCTCTTAAGTTCTTTGAACTAGAGCAAAACCTTCCAGCCCTCTCATGGCCCTTAATTTATTTTTTCTCTTTGTTATAGAAACCGAGTCAGTTGTCCTGTGGAAAAATTCCTATTCTGATTTTTCCACTTGTTTCCTTGTGGTGTCATTTAACATGATTGTCTAACATCCTCATGCCCATTTCCTCTAACTCTAGATTAGCTATAGATTCAGATTCCACGTTTTGGGGAAGAATACTTCATGAGTAGTACTGTGGACATCATATCGTATTGCATCAGGACCATGTCATGTCTATGGTCCCACCTTTAGTTGTTGACTGTGGTTGTAGATACTCACATCTGATTCTTCCATTACAAGTTTCCCATCAAGCTTTCATTGAATGGTTTCAACTATTGATGATTCTTGCTTGAATCGATTACTTAATTCAGTGTGGTAAAATGGTTATTTTCTAATTTTATTATTCTTTTAATAATTTAGCCTGAATTCATCTCTAAAGAAAATAACTTCTCAGCTGACACTATTTGGCCACCCTGAAACACAGTTAGTACGAAAAGGACAGAATAAGTTGTAGGTGCCCTAATTACTTCCAATAGTTTCAATTATTTATTTTCTTGTGTGTCATTGGGCTTTCTCTCTTTTACTTGATAATCATCAGGAACTTATGGAAATTTATGTATTCAGTATCTTTCAGTTATTTGCATTTATTATTCTTTTGGAAGCTCAAATGATCACATCATTGGCAAGCGTTAACCCTTTCAAGTTGGCTTCTCTGTCTTTTTGACAAAAGCTATTATTTTTGCTGTTAGGCATGAGCTCTCCTGGGCTCATCTTCAAATTTCCTTCCCTGAATCTGGAATCAGACATTTGTAAAAGGAGCTATTATTCCCTTTTGTGGGGCTGGGTACGTGGAAGCTATAATCTAAGCACAAAAGTCAGGAATGATTTGTGAATTTGCTCATCATGTTTGCTCAGGGGCATGCTGATATCGTTTGTACTGTTCCAAAGCACTTATTATATGTGCTACGGAAGCACGAACTGTTGGTGTCTTTTAATTTACCTTTCTTAATTTAAAACTCTTTTTGTCATCTAGTTATATTTTTCTGAATGTTTTTCATTACATCACTTCAGACATCAACCGTGTGCTTCTACTGTATAGTATATAATATATAAGTGCAATCTTAAAGTTACTTTACTTAAGAGGGAAAACTAAGCTAGTATACCCATTAATGAAAGTTCACAGATTGGCAATAGTATCACAAATAAGAAAGGGCATAGACAGAGAAAGGTTGTGAAAGCAAATTTTAAATGTGAAGTAGAAAATCGTACCCTCTGGAAGGTGGTAGCTTCATGTCCCCTTTCTACCAGTTCCCTGGGTATGGGCAGTTATGGCGAGAGTAACACATGTTATTCTGGTCTGGAATCTCTTCTCTTTACAAAAAAACCAAACAGTTTCTTTTTTTTGTGTGTGTGAGGGAGATTGGCCCTGAGCTAACAACTGTTGCCAATCTTCCTCCTTTGGCTTGAGGAAGATTGTTCCTGAGCTGACATCTGTGCCAATCTTCCTATATTTCGTGTGGGATGCCACCGCAGCATGGCTTGACAAAGAGTGCTAGTTCTGTGCCCAGGATCCGAACCTGTGAACCCTGGGCAGCCAAAGCAGAGCAAGTGAACTTAACTTCTATACCACTGAGCCAGCCCCGAGAAACAAATAATTTCTATAATTAACTGACAGGAAAAACAACTTATAAAGCACTCCTTTTGCTGTTCCAAGTAGACCAATATAAAAATATTACCACAGCAAGTCCAGATAGTTTAGAAATTGAGGAGATCTTAAGAAATATCTAGGCAGATTCCTTCATGTAAGAGGAACCTGGTGGTAAAATGACTTGTCACAATCACAAAGAACAGAAATCCAGCAATAGAGAGAATTCAGCTCCCAGCTCCCTACATTCACCTGTTACTCTCCAGTGAGGATATAAACTTCCTCGCTATGTCCTTCCAATTATTTACATCTCCTAGTACTACCATAAGAGAATTGGCATTAATATTTTGTCATATTTTTAACAACCATAATATTCCTTTTATATTTAATGTAATTTTCTAAAAGTTTTTATATATATGTGTGGGTGTATGTATGTATATACGTAAATGCAAACATGCTCACACATATATAGCAAAAAAGATTGCATTATTAGATAGAACCAATCCTGAAAACAGCGTCTTATCCCACGTTGTTATATGTGAAATTTCCATAGTATGTAATTATGTAATTCTTATTGGACCAGGATGTCCTTCACCCTCAGACACCTTAGAATTCTGTGACTCATCGTTGCTCTGTTTGCAGGAGATGTGAAGAATCACATTTTGTGTTGTCTTATTAAACAATTTGAAAAACTGACCCAAATTCAATCACTGACATACAAAGAGAAAATTACTTTCAAGATATCAGGCTGACTTTCATCCTTCAAAGAACACTCTGACATTAGATGTTGATAGTTTAGCAGAAATTCCGGGGCCCCAGGCTGTTCTACAGCGACTGCTTTATTGATCTGGACCACATTCAGTTATTTGTCTTGGTCTTTTCTAAAAATCTAACTTGCTTGTGTTCAGAGGTGGAAGAAAAGAGCAACAAATGCTTGCTGGTGCCTCCTAGCAAAAGAAACACAACACTCTGCCATTATCCCATAACTGGAGACTTTTAGTGTCTTCAATTCAAATATTTCAGGAAAATACAGATTTTCAAAATTAATACGTGGATAGGCACTATAGAAAACAGTATATTGTAGTGGTTAGTGATATGGGCTCTAGATTTATATAGACAGAATTTCTTATTAACTACGTGACCTTGGGCTCATTCCTTAGCGTTTATAAACTTTAATTTCCTCATTTGTAAAATCAGCATAATAATAGGAGCTCTGCCATAATATTATTCGGAGATGATACATATACCATGGCTGGGTCACAAAAAAATTTCCGTTAAATGTTAGCTGCTACTATGCACACGAATAATATAGATAGGGTTATCTTACTCATGTGAATAATAGTAAGTAGTTCCCATATAAACTCAATTCATTGGCTTACACTAAGTTTCAGAGAAATAAGTTTTACAAAACTTACTTATATTAGTGATTAAAACCGAAATTAAAGAGAGAAAGAGAACTCAAATGAGTTTAGTGTAATAAATGTAGTCGTAGCAAGTTTCTTGGTTATTATCTAATTTAACTGTCCCCCAAAATCTGTGAGTTAGCTATTCACTGCTCAAGGTCAGATATCAGGTTTTCTTTCATAGTCAAGCTCGTGGTAGTTGAAAGGAAGGGAATAATATACTTAGAAGAGATCATATGTGTTCTCTGACTCGTGACTACCTTATGCATGTAATCATCCTAAATAATAGAAGTCCAACTCAACCCACAAATTTCTTTAGTGAAAATTCTCTAAGTAAAATAAATGTACTTCCTTCTATTGGTTCAAGAGAGCTAGTCAAACAACAGATAGTTTTGTAACAAATTATAACAAAAAACTTGTAACTCCATTCTAATTCTACTGTTTAACTGTAAGTAAATACATAAATTACATATACACCCACATATGCATATGGATTATATAGTGCATATGTGTATTTTGAATGCAAACACTTCTGTATTAAAAATTGTTACTGAAGGGCCAGCCTGGTGGCGCAGTGGTTAAGTTCGCACGTTCTGCTTCTGCGGTCTGGGGTTTGCTGGTTCAAATCCTGGGTGCAGATCTACACACCGCTTGTCAAACCATGCTGTGGCAGGCGTCCCACATATAAAGTAGAGGAAGATGAGCATGGATGTTAGCTCAGAGCCAATCTTCCTCAAAAAAAAACCCCCCAAAAATTATTACTGAGTGCCTACAAGAGCCCTGGGCATGGATAGATGAATATAAAAGGTGTCCCGACCCTAGGAGAGGTTTGCATAGAGAAAATGACCAGCAAATTCAGATACCTCAGAGCTAAAATCCTCCAAGATTTACAGCATAAACCTGAATCGAGGTCATTACAGTGACATATCAAACTAAGTTCTTTAATGTGTAAACACTTTATCAGAACTTAATATCTAGGGTCAACGATAGCACACTTTGAAGAATCTAGAATAATTGGAGGCAAGGTAAGAAAAGGCAATCTTGAAATCTGTTTTGTGAAGACAGTCTTCAAATCCTTGCCACGTATGAGTTAAAGATTCTCTCTGTGGTTCTATCGATTTTTCCATGCACACATTCACGTTGTATTGCGGTTATTTATTTTGTAATCTTTTGACAATGTGCATGCACACGTGCACACACGCACTCATCTCTTTCTCAAGGATCCATACAGACAGAATATTTATTCTTATGCATTTTTTTGGTTATAGTTCCTCAAGGTTGGAGGTCTTTATCAGAAAGCAACAACCAGTGGCTTAAATCAGATTGAAGGTTTATTCTGCTTTTACTTAAAGCTGGTAGGCAAGGCAGGGGATGGGGTAGTTGTACTTTATAAGGCTATTTGGGAACCCTGATTCCATCTGTTTTTTCTTGTTTTTGTTTGTGTGTGTGGTGAGGAAGTTCACCCTGAGCTAACATCTGTGTGCATCTTCCTTTACTTTGCATGTGGGATGCCGCCACAGCATCCCTTGATGAGCGGTACATAGGTCTGCACCCGGGATCTGAATCCACAAACCCCCGGCAGCTGAAGTAGAGTGAGCGAACTTAACCACTACGCCACCGGGCCAGCCCTTGTCTGTTTTTTTGTTCCACCATCATTGAGTATGGTCTCTGTCTTCACGTTCAGGGCCAGTTCACTTTCACAATGTTCACATTTCAGCCAATGACAAGAGGGAGAGAGGTGAAGCACAGGTTATTTCCTTTTGAGCGTTTGTGACACACAAATCCCTTCATATTAAAACACTATTGAGCAAAACTTCATTAGATGGACATACCCAGCTGCATGGTAGACAGGCCAATGCAATCTCTGGCTTAGCAGTCGTGTGCCCTGGTAAACATAGGAGCCGTTGTAATAAAATTAAGGAGAAATAGACATTAGAGATTCAATTAGCAGTCTCTGCCACACCATATTAAGGAAAAAGAAACATTCTCTAAAGACAACATAATCTTCAAAGAATTTTCAGGTCAAAATCATGGTGGCTTTCTTAGATTTTGATGCCGAACGGTTTTGAGTCCTGGCCGTGTGTGCATTATGTGTCCCCATTCTTCAAATCCACCTGCCTGCTTTAAGACTCTCTTAACTACAGAATGAAGTATGTGCCAAGGAGCACATCAGAACAAAACAGACTCAAATTTCTGCCCCCGAGGAGCAGGAGATAGGAACATAACTAACAGGCGTCACAAATACCAAAATTTCCCAGGAAGTCAGGCCCGAACACAGACAGCCCTGTGAGGGAATGCGGGTGGCGAAAAAGGAGATTATATGAGAATAGTTCTTATGAGATGGAATTGAGGATCATATCTGTAACTTCATTATTATGGTTCCCTTTTTCTTTAAAATAAATGTGATTGGATTCATCGATTTCTAAAGTTTCTTCCAGCTCTCCTATCCTATTAAATAACACTTTGATGTCTTTAAAGAGTTAGTAGTTTGCTAGACAGGTCAATAGCTTAAATCCAGTAATTTCTATTTTCTTTAATTTTGCTATTTTGCTAAAGCTTTTAAATATCTACAGTTTAATTCAGATTCTGCAAGTTCAAACTAACGCTCATGTGAAATCATTAAATTCAGTGGAATTAAGATGACATAGATAAACATATTTCTATCTTCTAACTGAATTCCTATACTAGATTTAATTCCCTTTTTGTTGTATTCTATAAAGTAAAAGGTAGTAAAAATAATTATATTGTCCACATATAATAACTCCATAATTTGGTTTCCACTCAGAGACTATTAGAATATCTGACCTCAAAGATGCAGTTAATGTAGTTTTGAAGTTTAATTTTGATGTATTGATTTTTTCCTAGGGGATAAGAACTATTCCAAATGGAAAATATGATTTGTAGTTTATTCTTTACTAGTAGGTGACAGCCTAAAGGAAATTTTAATACCTTAATAAAATAAGGTTTAGTTATAAAATGAAAATCAGAATTATGTTTTGTTTAATCATCATGCCGAATGTTAACATGAGCCCCTTAAGGCTATTTTTGGCAGTTCGTCAATGCTGGGGGGGAGGAAGATAATGATCTGCTTTTGTTTGAGATATTGTTTAAAGTAAGAAAATAGTTCGACTCTATAAAATTAATCATTCCATCCACTACATAGAGTTACTTAGTAAATGTACAATGTTGTTAGAGAAGTTAAGATATGTAAATAATTTATCTTTTATAAATCAACATAACTAATCTGTTATTTTTTATAAATGATTCTAGTTTAAATGAGCAAGATTAGGAAGAGAATCTCCAAACACTTGCAGATCAGAGTCATCTTTTTTGTCTTAACGCCCCTCATTCCAACGCGTCTTATCATTCTAGTATAGCCATGTGTGTGTTTGTTTTATTTTTCCCTTTAGTGGTGAGTATAGTATACAAAAGCCACTAGGCACTCAATGGGTGGGATTAACTTGAACTGGATCTTGAAAGAACAGAAATAGTTTCAAACTAGAACTTCGCATTACTTTTATCTAATGTGAAACTTTACCTGTCTTTTATATTTGTACATGTCTTTGTACATATACCTTGCTTCTATATTTCTATAGTTTTATTCAAACCTAATACTTATTTCTCTTATAAGCCAAGGGTAATTGCTTTATGAAAATGTCATTTAGCAAATCTGGACTTTTGTATCGTTATCCATACTGGCTTTTTTTTCTTTTGAAATAGTTTCTGTTGAAACCTCTGCTTTGCTGTACAGGGAGATCTTCTTCCAGAGTTTTCTAGTTTCTCGGTATTATTCCAGCTTCTTCCATTTTGTTACACGCTTGTACTTTCCTATTTAGTGTATGCATCCCCATGATCTTGTCCAGAGGGCCATGACGGTGTCAAACCTGTAGCCCCCATACTTTGCCATGCCTGGCATCCAATAGATATTTAATAAAGGCTCTTAAAATTACAATAATTATAAGTTACAAAATTACATAAGTTATATAATAATTTAGGTAATACTTATCCTTGAATTACAAGACAGCTAAGGAGGACAAGAATGTAATGCACAAGGGAGGAAATACATCCTTCTGAGATTGGGCACAGAAGGTGAACCCCAAACTCACCTTGGCGATGTGCTCACTGGGGATAGAAATCTGGAAGCATACACAGTGCTCGTGCTCCTGTTTTCCATCTGTGCTGCTCCCAGGGGCAGAGCACACCTACACTGAGGACAACATACAGCTTTGTGACTTTATTAAAGCCTCTCCCAGTGTTCAGCACATCCTTGAACCCTCCTGGGAGCCCGAAAGAGCTGCTCGCAGCGCTCTTTGCCTAAGGGACTGACAGCAAAATGAAGATACTCGGAGTTTCTCATTTTTATGTCCACACAGTGAACTTGCCTAAGTTCATTGCTTATATGTAAATATGGCATTTGTGTGCAAAAGGTCAGAAATAATCGTCAATACACATTCCAAGCAAATTAACCTTAAAGTGTAATTTTTTACAATTCAAAAGAAACTCATTGAATTTTGATTCAATATAAAGTTGTTTTAACTTACTTAATTTATTTAAAACATACCGTCTATTTTTCTGTCATGAAAGACTGAAGTAATTTAAATCACCCTGTTAAGAGTTGGGTCGGCCTTATTTATATACGGTACTGCTTTCAAATTAAGCTTACATTTTTCTCTTATCAGTGTGTCTAGATGCCATCACTGTGATCTTTTTAATGATTCAATTGATTCAGTGTATAGAATGGAATCCATTCCCATTTCTGAATTTCACGTCTGAAGACATTTCATTACATTTCCTCAATAGCGATTTCCTTCACACAAAATCAACCAACTGATAAAACACTTTAAAGAATTCTTTGTTATTCCGGCAACTGGGCTGCTTGTAAAAATTGCAGTTAATCTTTATTTATGGCTTTCTTCCCACCTATGTCTTCCTCTTGTGAACAATCCCTTTAATTTCCTCTCTAAAATATTTCCACAAACATTATAACCACAAACGAGGACTGCAAAAACTGCTAGTTCCCTAAAAATTAATCAGAATGTGCAAATTATATTTCAAAAATAGTTTCTTTGAATTCAAGTGTGTTAATTGCTGTGTAAAAACCTAGAATTATATGGCCATACAGTGCAAAATAACACAGATGCAGTAAGTTAGAAAGAAATTGAGTGAGTAAAGAAAGATCATATCATTATGTACATTTTAATTTTGAACATTTTAGAAGAATACTTGCCTATTGTGCAACTTTCTCAGTCATAACTCAGAGCCTTACCTCATGCTTTCTCTCTGCTGGATTTCCCTACCAAGGACTGCCTTCCAGCTGGCATTTGTTTTTTCCCTCAAACTATAGCTCTTCCACAAAGTATGCCCGGCAGGCCTGTACTATATACTAAAGTTCCAAAATCAAACAATAGCTATCAAAAAGTGAGGCAGACCAAAAGGAATAAAAGCAATCATGCCAACATCCATCACAGTGTTTAGGAGGCAATGGAGAGAGTGAGGGTCCTGTCAAGCCCAAGATCTGGTGCATTCCAGAACACCTGCTCCTTAGCTTAAAGTAGGACCATCTTAGAAGTATTTTCCTTTTTGCTGCAATTTCTCTCTTGACTTGCTACAGTTTTTTTTTTTTTTATTTGAGGAAGATTAGCACTGAGCTAACGTCTGCTGCCAATCCTCCTCTTTCTTTTTGCTGAGGAAGACTGGCCCTGAGCTAACATCCATGTGCATCTTCCTCTGCTTTATATGTGGAATGCCCACCACAGCATGGCTTGCCAAGCAGTGCCATGTCTGCACCCGGGATCCCAACTGGCAAACCCCAGGCTGCCAAAGTGGAACATGGGCACTTAACTGCTGCGCCACCGGGCCAGCTCCTCTGCAGTGTTTTTTACTTGCTATTTAATGCTGCACTCCTCGGGGCACATAAATATTTGCAGGGTTTGAGAAGACCTTCCTGGTTGCTCAGGGCCCTGAATAGCGACTTGCTGTCTAATGTGTGCAACTCACCCTGACCCTCTCTGTACCCCAGGCCCTAGCCTCTGAAGAGCTGGTGGGTGGGCTCAGGGAAGTGGGCAGCTGAGAACCCATCCCAAGGAGGCAAGGTAGCAGTGGAAGGGGAGACCTCACTGAAGTCCTTGGTGCGTGCTCAGTTGTTCTATTCAACTTCACTCAAAAAACCAAATTCAAAGATCAAGTTATTAAGTATTTCAAGGCAGCATCAAACCCAAGCATGGGACACACATCTGAGCACAGGGCCCTGGGCTGCTGGTCTGCTCCTATGCCCATGTAGCAGGCCCGGGCTCTAGGTGATAGTTGTGGGAGGATTTGCGAAAAAGAAGTGGGAGAAAGGTGAGAAGGAGAGAGGATGGAAGAAGGCTACTCTTGAAATTCAGTCTTTTCTAGATTTGAGCTGCTTCTTAGGACTAGAATGATGTCACCATTATATCCTCTCATAACAATAGCAATAAACCATGATCTTCTCCATCACAGATAGATCAGAAATCAAGGAACGGACTCACAGGATACACCTGAGTACATAGTTGGGCCAACCATGGCCATCTGGTTGAGCATGGCCACCAGTAGCCACTGGGAGCTGAAGAGCTCAAAACCACCAGCTAGACCAGAAGTTATCATTTTCTTACCATTATCTTTTTCAGGGGGGCCTGCTCCTGGTTCCAGGGCTGCTTAAGCCTCTATGGGCTTGGGTTTGGCTCCTTTGTATGTTTTAAATAAAATGCATGTTGGCACTGGACATACTGGGAAGGGATGTCTCCAAGGAAAAAGCTGCTAGAGGTGCCTGCTTCCAATGATTGTTTTGTTTGTTTGTTTGTTTTAAGACAGAGATGATCTTCTTTTGTGTTTAAAACCCTTTGTTGTTTCCCATTGTCCTTAGAATGAAGTCCACTTGTTCTTTGCAGATAGCTTTACCAAGCTATCTCCTGGTCTTCCTATATGATACCTAGGTTAGGAAGCTTTCTTCTGAACTCCCATTGTTCGTCAATATCATAGCCTTTAGTGATGACATATAGTTTTGTTTGTTTGTTTGTTTTTAGGATTGGCACCTAAGCTAACAACTGTTGACAATCTTTTTTTGTTTTCTGCTTTTTTCTCCCCAAATCTCCCCAGTATATATTTGTATATTTTAGTTGTCCTTCTAGTTGTGGCACATGGGACACTGCCTCAACATGGCCTGATGAGCAGCACCATGTCTGCACCCAGGATCCGAACCCTGGGCCACGGAAGCAGAGCGCACAAACTTAACCACTCGGCCACAGGGCCAGCCCCTGGCATATAGATTTTAACTTATATGTTACTTTCCCCATTAGTCTTAGGCTCCTTAAAAGGAAAATTCTCCTCCTATTTTTTATTGAATTCCTAGGGTCTCCCAGTGCCTGCCACATCAGAAGCCCAATAGGTATTAGTTAAATGAATAAATATTGATCTTAGAATTTCATCTAGGCAGGAGCAGGTCCAACAAGCTGATGAGATTTTGGAGAAAAAAAAATACCAAGAACATTCATCTCAGAGTGAAATGCATTACAACCCCAAGAGTAGCAGTTGGCACATCTCTTCCCTCCTATTCTTCGCACCTGGCGTGCCAGTGGAGACAGGATGGAGACTGGGTATCCATCAGCCCAGCTTCCTGGTCTCTTGGAACCATTTCGACTCCTCCACAGGCTCCATCACTGGCAGGTCCGCTGCAGCCACAGCTGCTGCTCTTTCCGCATCGAATGCCGCTCTCCATCGCATTGGGCTGTGTCACGTAGAGCGCATTTTAGAACGTGAGAGCAGCTGCTGTAACATCTGCCACAACCTGACAGTGGATCTTGCCCAAGAATGTTCATCAATTTTAAAGCACTTTCATGGTAAAATGCAGAACAAAATGCAGACTCGGATAACAAAGGTGGCTGCGGTGACATATCCACGACCTTCAAAATCTGTGCCTTGTTTTTTGGGATAAGTGCACCCACTGGTAAAAAGTGCTCTCGAGGAAGAACATCACTGATCATAGTTTCGCCATCATGACTTGGTTTTGACTCTACTAGCTCATATCTTTTGGGGGACTATTACGACTCTTACCACACTGGAAATAGAGGATCCATATCCATTAGACCAATATTTCCAAAATTTTAGTTTTCCACGTCCTGACTTCACAATTTTTACTGTATCTGTATACAGCCCATACCGTAATTGATTTAATAAAGTTGGTAAATTTCTCATATTTTTACAAAATTAAAAAGAAATTTTTATATCACTGAAACAAATGGGAAACAAGTAAAACTGTCATAAATAGGAACTTTAAAAATAAATAAAATGGGGCTGGCCTGGTGGCACAGCGGTTAAACGCACATGCTCCGCTTTGGCGGCCTGGGGTTCGCTGGTTCAGATCCTGGGTGCGGACATGGCACTGATTGGCAAGCTATGCTATGGTAGGCATCCCACATATAAAGTAGAGGAAGATGCACATGGATGTTAGCTCAGGGCCAGTCTTCCTCAGCAAAAAGAGGAGGATTGGCAGCAGATGTTAGCTCAGGGCTAATCTTCCTCACAAAAAATATAAAATAAATAAATAAATAAGATGGAAACAAAAGTATTCAACTAAAAAATAAGCATGCATTATAAAGTTTAAGGTAAAGGAAACAAAAATTAAGATAACCAACCTGTCTCAACGTCTCCTTTTTTATTCAGATCGACACCTGAGCTAACAACTGTTGCCAATCTTCTTTTTTTTTTTTCCTTCTTTTTCTCCCCAAAGCCCCCGAGGACATAGTTGTGTATTCCAGTTGTGAGTTCCTCTGGCTTCACTATGTGGGACACCGCCTCAGCATGGCCTGATAAGCGGTGCCATGTCCATGCCCAGATCTGAACTGGCGAAACCCTGGGCCGCTGAAGCGGAGCGCAGGAACTTAACCACTCGACCACGGGGCCGACCCCTCAATGTCTCTTAACTTAAGGGAAAGCAGAAGTACTTTATCAATAAGAAAACTATTTGTGTGTGTGTGTTAACCAGATCTGAGAAATTCATCTCATTTGTGTATCCTTTCGGAAAATGTGAAATATTTGGCCATCTCCTTGGCTCGAGTTGTGGTAAAGAGAAACATCATTGCTTCACTCCTCTGGTTTACATAAAGGGAGGTTTTCCGTCACCGTGCTCCAGCCTCTCTCCACCACGCCACTTACACCACCATAAGGAAGGTGAGAAAACTTACATAGCTGGGACCTTGTCAGAAGGAACCAGAGTGTGGATTGTTGCTTATCCCTTTTTCTTCCTGGGAGCAGGTGTGGCCTCAGAGATCTCTGCCCAGTTGGGAGGAAAACCTGCTCTTCCATAGCAGCTCTTCTTCAGAGGGACCAGTAGATCAGGGAATAAGGATGCTGTTCTGCTATTCCGGGGGCTGGTTCTCACGCTCTTGGAGAAACCCACTCTCCTTCAGTTACTCTCAGGACGGAGTGGGCTAAGTCTACCGAATTTTAAGGATCAATATAAGCTCGATCAATTAGCTAATATTGTCTTAAATCATGTCCTATGATCTGGAGTAATAAAAATAATGTATTGGTTTTCCATCTATTGTTCTTTTATTCCTCAAACGGTTCAAAACCAGGATAAGGAAGAGGGTCATTATTTTGAGAGGTGGCCCTCTGTGACTCTCAACTCGTCAGACAGTAAGAATTAATTCCTAACCAGAATGATGTGATTTTATTGAATTTCTTTATTCCAAGAAGCCAGGTGAAATGATTTCTTGAATTTATTCTTCTTCTGAATGTGTTAATTTATTTGGTCATATCTGAAAGGTGGTGAAAGAGAGATTTATTATCCACTCCCATCTAATTTAGGAAGATATGTAAGAAGAATTTATCAAGGTTTTACAGTGCTTCTTTGTAATGTTAAAACATTCTTGGGGCCAGCCCAGTGGCACAGTGGTTAGGTTTGCACGTTCCACTTTGGCGGCCCAGGGTTCAGTGGTTCGGACCCCAGGTGTGGACCTATGTACCCCTTGTCAAGCCATGCTGTGGCAGGTGTCCCACATATAAAATAGAGGAAGATGGGCATGGATGTTAACTCAGGGCAAGTCTTCCTCAGCAAAAGAAAAAAGAGGAGAATTGGTGGCAGATTTTATCTCAGAGCTAATATTCTTCAAAAAACACTAATTCTCAGAATTTTCAGATAAGTTAAAAATGAAGTGATTCAAAAAGTAAAAATGTTTAAAACAATTTTGGTTTATTATCCGTATAAATACAGTGAGAGGATCTGCTTCCAGGGCCCTGGGTACAATATCTGCTACAGGAATAGTAATTACAGCACTTTCTAGTTATTACTAGTGGTCTATGCCCTGGAGCATCTCTTTTAATTTTGACAACAACCCACGAGATAGATACTCTTATTCCTTTCTTTTCAGCAGATTAAACCAAAGCTCAGAAACATGGAGTTGCATAAATCATACAAATTATAAATGAAAGAACCAGTTCAAGTCCCTTAGAGGCCTGCGTGACTCTGCGCCAACCATTGCTTGCTGTGTTTTCTTTCTCTGTGGAGCTGAATTGCAATTTGAGACAATCGCTTGGTCTCCTCAGAGCAGGCCGTGCAGAGAAAGAGGGGAGTTTGGTTAGGCCTTGTCACCTGAGATAAGGCATCTTAGAAGGCCCATGGGATGGAGGTGGATAGCCGGTTTTCTAGGCAGCAAATGCTTAAGAAAGAATGTGGCATGCACTGAGAGGCAAGCACGAAAGTATTTTGATTCCCCTAAAGAAAATAAGTGAACTGAGATAATGAAATATCTAAAAGTCCAGACGGAAGGGCTTAACCTGTTGTGGTAGACAATGGGAAGAGGAGGAAGAGAACTGACACATGATGATTCTTTTAATTCCTATGACACCCTATCAGGGAGAAATTTTAATTCCTATTTCACAGATGGAACAATAGAACGAGTTTAGTAAATTACTCTCGATCATGCAAGTAGCGTGCAATCTTAGATTTAAAATATACCCCAGAGTGACCTTAAAGCAAAGTGGGACACTTAAGAAAAGGAATGAGTTCGGTATGGGTAAGTCACATTTAGGGTGGCAACAAATTATCGTGTGAAAAGTCCTCCATGTTGGTAGACTGCAGGACAGTTCAAGGTTTAAGACGGATACTTGGGAATTATAGTATAGTAGATCTGATAATTCTTCCCCCACTCTGCACCTCAAGAATTCATTCCTCCTCTCTTTCATTGTGTGGCAGTCAACACATTTGAAGGGACTCACCCTACTCTTCGCTCCAGAGTGCCCCCTACCTTGTTGTGGAAATTCCGTCTTCGTTTCCAAAGTGACTGATTCAAGGAAAAAAGTGCCTGGGGAACCCTAGCCACAAGCTTTGATTCAAGGGTGGTCCAATGAACATAAAGCTCAAGATTTTCATCTGATAGTTGTGAAAAGGCCCCCACTAATTCTCTCCCTGAATACAAACACATAGCCCTGTTGCTATTAAGCAATCTTCCTATCATGGGAGAAGTCAGCCAGAGAATGAAGCCAACAGATAGAAGGGGGCATATTCACTGAGCCTGAAACAACCTATCTGTGGAAGTCTTAGTTGCTTGAGTCTTTAAACTCCCCAATCAATTCATTGTTTAAACCAATTTAAGTTGAGTTTTCTTCATTGTGATAAAGAATTCTGACACAGAATTTGCTCTGATAAATGTAGTCTTATAAGAAACAGACTGTAAAATGTGAGCTAGGTTGGGAGATAGTAACTTACCTAGCAACCAAAAGGGCCTGAAATTTCCCCTCAGCTTGATTAAGCTTCAGACAAGGTTCTTCCTGACTCTAGGCCTTTGAAATTTCTTTCTAAGAGCTTTCGGGCATGTCCTTCTCAAGGATTTAGAAGCCATCTCTTTGAAATGTAGTCATTGAAGGAGATAGAGCCCTTATAGTGCAATCTCTGTGTCAGGGTAGGAACCTAACTTTGGGAGGCCCCTTGCTCCAAGTTGTAACACTACCTCTTATCCTGAAGACTCAAGAAAGTTTACTTTTCCTTCAGTTAAAGCCAACTGGCAAACACAGTGACACTATCCTCCCTTGGCGAGGTCTTAAAAACTCTCCTGCCCTTTGTTTGGCCAGGTCGAACTCATTCTCAGTTCTGGTCTCTCTCCTCTATTGCAATGGTATTGAATAAAGTCTTTCCTATCTGTTTAATTTTAGTGGAATTTTTGCTTTGACAGCAGTCACTGCAGACAGCAAAACTTGTTAAATGGTCACAAAAATTTCAGTGAAACTATAGTTTATTACCCTTTGGGATTCAGCGAGCAACACTGGGGGATGTCATTGCAATGTTTTTAGGATAATTGTGTGTGTTCGCTATTTTGTACATATTTTAGTAAGGGTCTACCAGAAAGCAATATATTTACTTTGACGATAAAAACAGAGGAATAAGGAAATATGGAATTGCTGAGACAGATCCTTTCTCCCTGGTGGCTACAATTCAAGGCTGTCTGTGGTCCACTAACTTGGAGACCCAGAGAGAGAAAAGCAAAATTCCCCCAAACAAAACTCAGATTTGTGTGAGATATGTTAGAGAGAAATTTAGCAGGAGGCAAGATTGAAACCCCAGAGAAAACTGACCCCAAGGCCTTTTCCAAGCTTTTCAAGCATTATCTGGCAGACAAAAGAAATAATCACTTCAGCTGCAGAGCAGCCTAAAGGCAAAGGACTAGTTACCAGTGTCTCCCCAAACCCACAACTTTCTTTCTAAGGCACAAATTATACATTTGTTAGATACCGGAAATAGATCCTAAAATGTTGTTCCAGAAAAATTAAACTTCCAATCAGTTGAACTTCAAATGTCTTTGGATTTGATGCTTTATCATGATATCAAAATATTATTTAGTTTATGCATTCAAAGTACTATTCCTATTTTTAACTCACATAATTGCAATTAAAGTATGCTATATTATTTATATGCTGGAAAATCTAGTCCTTCAATGAAGGATCTGAGTATTGAAATATTAAATGTTCTGCATATTTAATTATAAAATACCCAAGTCATTTATTCGGCTATAATCTATTATGGGTGGAGAGTATATAATCTGCTTGATGATTTGCTTGATAAATGTATTTGTCTTTTTAATGAGCTTCTTTGTTAAGGTGGTTAGAATGATTAATGTGCCTGAGCACATCATCAGTAACCTTGAAAACCAAAAGTCAATATTTGGGAAAAATCCTTGCACAGGGAAATTCAGTGCTTAAAACTGCAGAAATCTCCACGGGGATGCCAGCCAGTTGATTAGCAGACATGTTTGACATGTTGCTATTTAAACAGGATTAAGTGTACTGGGTAAGTGATGGGGGAAAAGGCAAGCAGAGGGAGGGGCCTCGGAAAAGCAATTATAACACAAGAATTGCTAAGCTCTATTATCTCCAAACGAATTTGATAGTTCAGATTGCTAATTGCCCTGTCAGTGGGCCCAGAAAATATAGCATAAGAGCTGTAATTCTGTTCAAATAAAAAATACTTAAAAGAAAATATACCTTCCATAGCATATCCATAATTGCCTTTCATTTTAATCAATGGCTTGACCCTAAGGATTGCACACTACATCTTGTGTTTTTGTGGATGAAAGATATTTATTCTAGGATATAAGCATTTCATATCACAAGAAGTTACAAGAAATAAAATTCATAAAATATAAGGTGATGAACAGAATGAGAAATTCATAATAAACATGACGATTAAATGCTTCTTGTCAGTTGTTTTGCTGATTTCTCCCGAGCCCACAATAATCCTGTGTAGCCAAAAAAAAAAAAAGAGTTGACAACACTCAGATTCACTTTTGCCAACCTCTTCGTTTCTTTTCCATCATTTTTGCTCTCCTATTACGAAGTTAGAATATAAATTCTTCCATAAATAACATATTCCCATGAAGATAAAAGAAGGATTAGAAAGATAAACCACATTCCTATTTTTGAAAACTGATTTCCTTTACATTTACAATTTTATTTAGACCCCAGGCAATAGAATGAGTTGTAATTTCATGAATAAGATATACACTAATAAATGTTTAACTAAATTGCGAGACTTTACTGAACTAAGGCACATAGGAGCTACTGGATGATCTACTTTGTACAGTTTTCTTTTTTGAGTTAAACATGTTAAACTATTTTGCATCATGTTTGCAGTAGTGGCAGTTGGAATAGAGCTGCTGGCAAAGCTTCTCCTTCCATCACAGCATCTGAGCGTAGCCTAAATTGGATAGCGTGCACTCTTGAGCCAAACTCCCTGTGTTGGAATGTTGGTTTTGCCCCTACCATGGCAGAGACTTACTATCACAGGATTTCATTTGGGAAGAGGTCAAAGGAAGCAGGAGTCTGTTCTACATTGGGTGCTGTCAAAAAATGGGTGCAATTTGGTGTTTGGGTCTTTTCTATAAGAGTCAAAAAGGGCACAGTGAGGCTAGTCATTGAAGTAGCAGTAGTCACTTGTATAAGCTGGAAACGTGAGATATTTGGTAATTATGCGCGGTGTCATAGAGTCTTTGTTGTCATCTTTTTTCAGGCTTGAGAATGGAGTGGTCATGGAGATTCCTCCTTGGATGTTGATATCGTATGAAATTGATCATGTTCATCAGGGGAATGCCGTGGCCCAGTTGACAGCAACTGGGTCAGCCACTAGCTGACAGTTCTTAGGGTTGCTTCTATTTTTCTTGTTTTTTGCGTTTTTCTTTCTCATTCTCAGTACTTCTTTTGGCCCAGGGCTGATAAAGTCAGGCTTCAAGACATTGTCAAGAGTTTGCTGATCAGAAAGTGTGCAGGTAATATTTTCTCTAATTTTAGTTCAATTTAGTCTTTCCTGTTATAGGATGTTACCATCTAATTTGATAATGGCTACACAGTAACTTTTGGATTCATCAGTCAACTTCAATACGCACATTTACCAGAAAAGAAATTACTATTAATCCTTATAACAGACTGAAGCCAGGAGCCTAGATGGCCAAATCGTGTCTACAAAACACGTATTCCACAGTCCAGGTGGGTTTTTCCAGAGAACCACATGTTGTTTTTGTCTTTTTGCTTTTTTTAATTGGCCTGGCCATGGACTCTTCCACACAGAAACACCAAGAAGTGCTTGTTATAACACACTTTCTTTCCCAGCCAGTCAAAAGAAAATCAAGGGCTAATGTGACGATCCAGAACAACTGTGGATAATAATTGTAGGGGCTGGCCCAGTGTTGTAACGGTAAAATTTACACGCTCCATTTTAGTGGCCCAGGGTTTGCAAGTTCGGATCCTGGGCGTGGGCCTACACACCGCTCATCAAGCCATGCCTTGGCAATGTCCCACATACAAGACAGAGGAAGACTGGCACAGATGTTAGCTCAGAGACAATCTTCCTCAAGCAAAAAGAGGAAGATGGGCAACAGATGTTAGCTCAGGACCAATCTTCCTCACCAATAAATAAATAAATAAATAAACAAACAAACAATTGTGAATTGGTCTGTCGGATCACCAGAGAAAACTTGATGTCTGTAGAAGAAATAGTACTGTGGGACCACAGAATGCATCAGGAATATAAGAATCATTTACGGCAACAAGAGTGAGACAATCTTTGGCACTTTCAGGAAAGCAGATTTTCTGAGTGAATCTAAAGAGGACCTGCAAAGCCACAGACTGAGTGTGACATAAAAGAATAGTCCTGCTGGTTGTTTCCATGCTATTTTTTCTTTTTTCGGTGAGGAAGATTGGCCCTGAGCTAACATCTGTGCCAATCTTCTTCTATTTTTCATGTATGGGCTGCTGCCACAGCACAGCTTGACGAGAGGTGTGTAGGTCTGTGCCTGTGATCCAAACCTGTGAACCCCAGGCTGCTGAAGTGGAGTGCATGAACTTAACCACTATGTCACCGGGCCAGCCCCTACTTGTTTCCACTCTTATCAAGCTATGTTTTGATGAAAGGACTATATTGATTTCAGTAGAAGCGTTTTGTTGACATGGGGTCAAAGACCACTTTAAAGACATTGAAAGCTGGAATTAATAGTGAAAGAAAATTGTAAGTATTTGCAGGAATGTCTATGGGAGGAATCAATGTTCTGAAGAATTTAAGGCAGTATTTGAGTTTTTATCAGCAGGGTCAGATGAAGGCTGACGCGTACAGCAATGATTAGGCTCAGATCAGTAGTTACGGTCCCCAAAAAAATCTCCTAAGAGGGTTTTCTCTTTCCTTAAGCAGCAGTTAAAAGACTGTGGGAGAGGAAGTAGAAAAACAAAGTTAGAGGAGAGCATATTGAGGACACTTTAATTGATCACCAGAGAGCATAGAAGTACAATAACTGATAAGATTAGCATTACAGGAAAGAGAAAAAGTGCAGAAGGATTGGAAAGGTAATATTATTTCAGTTTCTCGGTTGAAAATTATCTACCTTGTTTCGTCATCTAAACCAAGAGTCTTTGAGTCAGAAATCTAGTGCTAAAGGAAAACTGCACCTGACAAGATGAGCAAACAGGCATTGATTTTATTCTGATACTATTGGCAGCAATAGGAGGCAGCACAGGGCAAGACCGGATCCCCATCTCTACCGCCATGAGGGCCTGGAGAGTTTTTAAGAGCTAAGTTAGGCAGCTCTTAGGCCATTTGTGTTTACTAATTGGCTTTACCCAAAAGAAAACTTTCTCTTATCTTCATTATAAGAGGTAGTTTTCTAACTTGGAGCAAGGGGCTGTCTCATAGAGACTGGGACATGAGTCTCTATCTCCTTTGATTACATGTCAAAGGAATGGCTCCATGAGAAGGTCCATGAGAAAGACATTCATGGGTTGTAAAATCAGCAACAGGATTTTAAAAAGATTTGTATGTCAAAGGGGCAAAGAAAGGATTTGTTATTACAAGTTTTCTAAAGTAAAGGCTCTCAGAAAAATCAGAGGTCTAGAATCACGAAGAAGCCTGTCTAAACTTTAGTCAATCTGAGGGGAATGTTTTCTTGGTCACTGTCTTCCAGGATTGTCAGCTTCTGGAGGATTCTGAAGGCTACTCAGCGCAAGGTCTCTCAATAGCATGGAAGTCCAATGAATGAGCAAAGAAGACTGTCTTTTTAATTGGGGCTCTTAAATCCAAAGATCAAGGGTAGATCCTTCTTGGTGATAGTTAAGAGTGTGATAAACTCATTTTCACAGAGGTGGAAGTGTGAATCAATATCTCACTCTTTCAGGTCTTGCAGGAGTTGTCTATGTGACATTTTGGAAAGCTTGCTTCTTTTGGCTTAAGGATAAGACTTTGTTGGTATAAGATAAGAATTGTTTCTCTCCATATTGGTTTTCTATCAGATAGAGTCTTTGATTGAATATGAGATTTCAATGGGGCATGGGGTAGCCTTTTCTTAACTTACTGGGGGAGATTCTATATCATCAAGATTTCCATTGAAAATCATAGAAGTTTTGGAGCAATCCTCTCTAGTAGAACTTTTTATAACGATGAATATGATCCTACCTGTGCTAGCTAATATGGTAGTTATTAGACACACATAGCTACAGACTTGAAATGTGGCTAGTGCAATTGAAGAACTAGATTTTTATTTGTTTAATTAATTCAAATTCAAATTTAAATAGCCATATGTGGCTAGTGGCTACCATATTGGAGAATGCAGTTTTAGAGTTGTTAGAGACTTACCAATTTTAGATTTAGAATCTCATCTGCCCTCTCTACTTTTTCCTGAAGGTCGAGGATAAGAACAATAAAGTTTTCTGAGTAAAAGGCTTTACAAAATTCTTAAAATAAATTTCCCCGTAAAATGTAGTTTACCAGCAGAGAAAATCCTGTCCAAACTAAAAATAAGCAAAAAATGACCAAAACATTTTAGAGCATATGTAACATTTGTATAAATAATTGCTCTTTTTTGTTTTGCTACCTGGAAGGCCCAAAGTCAATTAACCCAGCCACCTGAATTGATTTGGCTCTTGGGAGCTAATATTCCAAAGGTGAATTTGAATCTGTGATAATATTGCCTGCTAGACAATGACCAGTTTGGGTTTTTAAATATGACCTATTAACTAACAATATTAAATCAGGATTATGCCGTAGAGTCTGTAAAAGTGCTGTTTAAGGTGTACACGATTTTCTAAGAGATTAAAAAGCAACAGAATTTTCATTCCTCTGGCAGGAGAAAGAATTGTTAGTTTCAGGTTGTTACAATGATACATGGTGATTTGTTTAAAGGGAATGCAATCACCAGGGAATTAACACATTTCCAGAGCTTATCTTATCCCATAAACTATATTATGATAATCTCTGATAACAACAGTGTTTAAACCTGGATATCTGGAACCAAAAATTTTGTAGACAACTATTGTAGTATTTATTTTTAAATATGAGAATATTTGGATAGAAAATTATATACATTAACTTGTAAATACTGTAGCAGAAGAGTTCTCTCAATAGTTTTTAAGTTATTAACATTTAGAGAATATCAAAAATTATTTTTGCTTTCCCTCCTCTCCCACTCACTTACCCTTTTTAAAAAATAAAATGGAGAAGCAAATCTGTGTTTTATTGATAGCTGTTCCAAAAAGCCAAAAGGTAGTTTAGGCATAAAAAGAGATTTAGCAATTTTAGGAAAAGACAAAATCAGAACTTGTCAATGGAGACAAGATGTGAATCTAAGACATTAGTAAATTATTACAGAGAATATTTTGGAAACTTACTGTGTCAAGAAACAATGCTTAATAGAAATTTTTTGTTGTCTTACAAAATCAAGACATTAACAGACTATTTATTGAGAACAATCTCTATGTGGTCACAGAATAATTTAGTCTTTTAACAAAAAATATCCATATTTTGATTTTGTGGGAGGGATAATCAATGTAAGGATTTTCATATGACAGAATTTTTAATATCCTGCTCTGTATGTATGTAGACACATTCACAGATGTGTAAATATACAAATCTCTCTTTTTGCTCTAATGTATCTGGGATATTGTCCTTCATTATTCCAAATGGAAAAAGCTGTCTTATTCCTACCCACACCACGATCCAGATCATGGGAATGGGAAAGAGAAAGTGAGATGCATAGCTTCCTTTATAGGGATGAAACCTGCAAGTTGCACATATCATTTCCATTTGCATCTCATTGGCCCAAACATAGTCAGAGAGCCAGTTGTAAGTACAAGGAAAGCCGGGAAATATACTTTCTAGCCAAATTTCACATGCTCTTCTAAAACTAGCCATGGGAGTGAGAATGGGGGATGACAGTGGGATTCTACTTGGAGACAGTCCTTTGCTGCATACCATTAAGAAGCATTGCTAAATAATTAGATAACGTCAATACATCTTTATAGGCAGATGTGCACACATCCATTGCATCACTTGGTGAGTGAATTTTCCCTTTTAGGTGAATCTTCTTCTCTTTTTTCCCTCATCTACCATGTCTTTGCCTAGTTCCTTTGCTCATAAAAAAAGGATTAAAATGTAGGTTCAGCCATAAAATGGTTCATACATCATAGGTCCTTCACACACAGTAAATGTTCAGCCATATGCACAACTGAGGTAATTAAGGAAGCAGGCGCAAACATCCTGCATTGGTGGGTAGCAGCTTGGCTCTCAGTGGTGTCATAACGTCTCCTGCTGGGCTAAATAGACTCAGAGAAAACAAATGTGTTGGTGGGCAATGTGAGAATTCAAAGCCAGCTTGACTATTTAGTGTGCCGGTACCCAAGCCAACAGTCTGTCTAAGTACCTCTTTGGGAAAGCAGAACTCTACCTTGGGAGAAAAGTTACATATTTTGCAAGTGAATTTCCAAAAATGAAAACTATGGAAATACTGCTTCAGAATCTGTTATTTTTCCCTGTTACAGACAAAGAACTTCCTCCTGGAGGGAATCATTTTGCAAAGAAATTGGATAGTTGACTTGAGAAACAAATGGGTCCTGTCTCTTTTTCTGTTTCTGGGGATCTTAACAACTTTGTCACACAAGCCATTTCCATATGCTTATTCTAAATCTCATCTGTTTGAGGGTTGGCAGGAAGGTCATTCCTTCTTATTTTTATCATTTTTTTCTTTATGAAATATATTTCCAGAGAACCATCTAAAGGAACAATTTCTATATGAACATAAAATTGTGTAAATAATAGGTGAAAAAAATACTTTAAATTATAATCTCCATGAGGATAAGGATTATTTTTCCTACTAATCACAGGTTCTAGAATATTGCCCAGCTCACAGTAATCATTCAAATATTGTTGAATGAATATTAGAGATTTTTAGTATGAAACTCAACTCATGAGTGGATGTGGGTGCATATGTTCTTTCTTAGGCTGAACAATTTCTTATGAGATATAATTTTATTTATTTATTTATTTTTATTTTTTTATTTTTTGCTGAGGAAGATTTGCCCTAAGCTAACATCCCCTGCCTATCTTCCTCTTTTTGTAAGTGAGCCACCACCACAGCATGGCCATTAACAGACAAGTAGTATAGGTCTGTGCCTGGGCACTGAACCTGGGCTACCAAAGTGGAGAGTGGCAAACTTAACCACTAGGCCACCAAAGCTGGCTCTGGAATATACATTTTAAGAAGGCAGAGATCATGGGGCCTGCCCTGTGGCCAAGTGGTTAAGTGTGCACACTCTGCTTTGGCCACCCAGGGTTTCGCTGGTTTGGATCCTGGGCACGGACATGGCACTGCTCATTAGACCACGCTGGGGTGTCGTCCCACATAGCACAACCAGAGGCACTCACAACTAGAATACACAACTATGTACTGGGGGGCTTTGGGTAGATAAATAAAAAATAAAAAAAAAAAGAAGATTGGGAACAGTTGTTAGCTCAGGTGCCAATCTTTAAAAAAGCAAAGAAGGCAGAGGTCGTAGGACTGGAGGCTGAAGCGGGATGATAGGGTGTGGGTAGATAAGGATGGCATCAGGCACATTCATGACAGGTGAATATACGTAGGAACAGGAACCGATCTACAGCGAACTATTACAGGCTTCTTCCAGTCTATGAGACAGGGGAGAGTAATGCTAGTATTATGTTCTGTTTCTGTAAGATGCATAACAATCCAGGACCTTTCAAGAGCTGTGAGAATCTGAATCTCTTCCATTTTCTGAATTACTATATTACAATTAAAAAGGTCGAAAACTCAGGGCTGGCCCAGTAGTGTAGTGGCTGTCTGTGTGCTCTGCTTCGGTGGCCCGGGGTGCATGGGTTTGGATCTGGGGTGCCGACCTACACACCACTCACCAAGCCATGCTGTGGCTGCGTCGCACATACAAAACAGAGGAAGATTGGCATAGGAGTTAGTTCTGGGCCAATCTTCCTCACCAAAAAGAAAAAGAAAGTTCAAAAACTATCAATAGGATTTAAAATGTGGTATATTTAAACTGTTTACATTTGGGGCCGGCCCACTGGTGCAGCAGTTAAGATTGCACATTCTGCTTCGGCAGCCTGGGGTTCGCTGGTTTGGATTCGGGGTGCGGACATGGCACCACTTGGCAAGCCATGCTGTGATAAGCGTCCCACATAAAAAGTAGAAGAAGATGGGCATGGATGTTAGCTCAGGGTCAGTCTTCCTCAGCAAATGGAGGATTGGCAGCAGATGTTAGCTCAGGGCTAATCTTCCTCAAATAAATAAATAAATATAAATAAATAAATTAATTAATTAATTAAATAAATAAAATGTTTACACTAAACAAAAATAACACTCTCTGCAAACATACACATACAAACTTACACACGAGTTTCTAATATATATGGCTCACTTGAAGATAAGGACAAAGTTTCCATGTAGCATCTGTCTTGAATGTGAGGCACAGGCCAAATGGTCCTTTGGCACCTCCTCAGACAGACCCTGTCCCCAGCGAACGCCTCACTCTGACTTTGCTTCTCTCTGGAGTCTTCGCTGATGCTCTGGGCAGACCTGGGTGCACTTTCAAATCTGGGTGTTTTTTTTTTAAACTTTGCACCACCCCAAATCATTTTAACTGTTTCTGTGGCCATGTTTCCCTGATTGAGAAATCTTTGAGCCCTGCTGGAGGTTGAATATGTGTGTCCCTTGCCCAAAATTCATATGTTGAAACCTAATCCCTTCTATGATGGTATTTGGAAGTGGGGCCTTCGGGAAGTGGTTAGGTCATGAGGGTGGAGCCCTCATGAGTGGTATTAGTGCCCTTATAAAGAGGTCCCAGAGAGCTCCCTTGACCTTTGTGCCATTTGAGGACACAGCCAGAAGGTGGCAGTCTGCAATCCAGAAGAGGGTTCTCACCAGAGCCCAAGAAGGCTGGCACCCTGATCTTGGACTTCCAGACTTTAGAACTATGAGAAATAAATTTCTGTTGTTTTGGGTTGGCCTGGTGGTGCAGCAGTTAAGTTCGCAAGTTCCGCTACAGAGGCCCAGAGTTCACCGGTTCGGATCCCAGGTGCGGACCTACGCACTGCTTGTCAAGCCATGCTGTGGAGGCGTCCCACATATAAAGTAGAGGAAGATGCACATGGATGTTAGCTCTGGGCCAGTCTTCCTCAGCAAAAAAGAGGAGGGTTGGCAGCAGATGTTAGCTTAGGGCTAATCTTCCTCACCAAAAAAAAAAAAAAATTCTGTTGTTTATAAGCCTTCCAGACTATGGTAGTCTGTTATAGCAGACTGAACAGACTAAGAAAAATACAGAAAGAACAAGCAGTATGAAATATTCCTCTCTCGAAAAAAAATATCCAGTGAATGAATGAATGAATGTAGGTCCCCTCTTCTCTCTCCTCCCCTTTATTTTTTCTCAGTTCCGTTTAAGTCACCCAAAGAAAGATGATGCCTAGGGCTTGGTTTGTCAGAATAGACTCTTCTACCTAAAACCCTGCTTTTGTAGATTTTGTATATATACTCACTCATGACCAGAACCATGTTAGTTTCATCCTGCAAGTTGAATTTTTGAGGAAATATTTTTGTCACATTTACCTAATTGGTCAGAATGGCCCTTTAGCAAAATTAAATGTTCCAAGAAATAATTTCTTCAGTATAGAGGAACAGTTCCAGGTTGAAAGACAAAAAATTGTAAACTGAAAAGAAATTTGTATGAGTAGTATTTTATTTTATTTATTTTTTGAGGAAGATTAGCCTTGAGCTAACATCTGCTGCCAATCCCCCTCTTTTTTGCTGAGCAAAACTGGCCCTGAGTTAGCATCCATGCCCATCTTCCCCTACTTTGTGTATGTGGGATGCCTACCACAGCATGGATTGCCAAGTGGTGCCATGTCCACACCCAGGATCCGAACCAGCGAACCCTGGGCCACCGAAGTGGAACGTGCATACTTAATCGCTGCGCCACCGGGCGGGCCCCTATAGGTAGTATTTACTTGTACATGAATATACTTTCCAACTGCACACACAAATTCAAGAAGTGATGAACTATGTTCCTCACAGGGGCGCCAACAAAATGCGATGGCAGCCCTGCCCCATTGTGAGAATTCAGGGCACAGGAGGGCTCTTTTCCTACTGCCAATGTCATATCTTCCCTTTTCCTTTTGTTTTCGGTGCCTGGGGCCACCCACTTCCACACTCTCTTGAATCAAAACTCATTCACATTCTGAGACATGCTTTCACTGTGACTCATTCTGGTCCTTTATACGTTCCCACATTTAGGAGCCGCATACAGAAAACACCGATTTTTGTCCTCATTAATGCTTCCTGATTCCATGATAGTTGGCGCGCTTAGGATTTTTATATTCTCCAATCTCTTCTCTAGTCTCCGAATTTTGTTGTATGCTTTTTCTTTTCATAGCCCTCATTTACTGTAAAACTGAGTATTGCATAGCAGAAAAGAAAATTTAAAAGCGTCTCATGAGAAACCTATTTTTCCAAAATACTGGAAAGCTGGCGTACACTAAGCTGGTATACCTCCTTTTTGTTTCCTTTATTGAACCTGGGAATGGTTTTTTCCCACCCATAAAAGGAGCAGAAATCTGAAAAAGCTCAAGTTCAATTTAAAACCCAGAATCGAAGCAGTTTGAGTGGGTATTAAATGGAACAAAAAAGCTTTTCCTCATCTCTCTTGAATTTGTTTTTATTTTTATTCTGGTAAAAAGGTACGATCGATTTCTCCTCTGTGCCATGATAATCAAATATTGCCTCAGTCAGCAGGTGAAAAAGGGAAGAGTTTTTACAAAATGGCTTTATGACCAGTTTTATAAATACCGATAGTTTATCTTCTTTGAAACTGTATAATGTCAGACTGCCCAGCAACGGCCGGCTCAGGGCAATTTCTGGATCTACGCATCTGCACCTACGTTCACTGTTTGAAGAGGTTTATTCCCATGAATTTCACAAATTAAACTGAGTTACACATTTTATCTCTTTGCCTACGCCCTGGACTATGTGGGCTAATGAGAAGTGAGATATAGACAAATTAACCAGGCAAATACGACTTTACAGTTCCCCGTAACTTTTAGAATAAATGAACTTTGCTAGTTATGATTAAACTAAGACAGTGTTTTGTTCACATCTTTATTTATTTTATTTGTTTGCGTGTGTGTGTGAGGAAGATTTGCCCTGAGTTAACATCACTGCCAATCCTCCTCTTCTTTTGGTTGAGAAAGATTGGCCCTGAGCTAAGAGCTGTGCCAGTCTCCCTCTACTTTGTATGTGGGATGCCTCCATAGCATGGCTGATGAGTGGAGCAGGTCCACACCAGGATCCAAACCAGTGAACATGGGCCGCCGAAGTAGAGTGCCTGGAACTTTGACCACTCAGCCACAGGATCAGCCCCCAGTTTGCATCTTTATTACACATGCTAATTCATCAGGAGCACGGGGAGGAAGGGAAGAACTTTCATGTATATTATCCGGTAAGAGAAAGACAACTCATATTTAGTATTTGCTTTGGATCATAATTTTGTATGGCAACGTGGGTTCCCCTGGAAACAGTGTCTGGGATGAAGATGAGAGGGAAGGAAGTGTACTATGGAGGTCCCAGGAATCAGCATGTGTAGAGGGAAGAACAGAATTGGGCAGAGGGAGACGTCAGGATGCGATGCGATAAAGCCTCAGTTAACCTTACTTGGAGTTCTATTCTGTGCTCGGGAGAGGAAGCTGGGCTGGTTGATCATATTGATCAGTTGCTATGGATAAGGATTGCCCAAGAGTGTGGTCTGGGGCACAGGGGCTTTCTGCAGTTGAATCAGTCTCTGAAAGGGTTTAACAGTTGAAGGCTGCCTGCTATCAGGTCTCCCAGAAACTGGAGAATAAGTCCTTCATTCTTAGGGGGGAATCTGGGAAGCACAGTGTCCACTGCAGATGGAAATGTCACATGTCATAAATCAGTCCTGTCAATTGTGTCCCTTTAGATTCAACAAGAAAAATGTCATGGGAAATTATGTCAATAGTTTAAAATTCATGAAGCAGCATAAACGAAGTTATTGTAGTCAACAACATACCTATTATGCTAATTGCATTTTCTGTAGGATATTTTTTAATATGAAATAATTCATGTTATTTATGGAACAACCCTGTTAGAAATTAAGGAAATAGAAGGATGAATAAGATAGTAGCATAACTCTCTTTCTAGAGTTTACCACCAACGCTAACAGAGTTTAGAAGAGACAAGATGGTAGGATAAATAAGTGTTCTGTATTGATGAACACCATTATGTAGGGTCAGACAAAGTGTGTTGGGATTTAGAAGAGTTCAGAGTTCATTGTAAAAGAAATGCTTCCTACGTAAGGTATGTTTGCACATGGCTTTGAAGAAAGAAGAGGATTTGGTTATTAATAACAGATATTGACTGGAAATGGGAAGAGATTGTGATTTAAGTAAAATTTGCAAATAAATGAGTTTAGAAAGCACTGGCTGTATGCAAGAAACAGGAAAATAAGTCAGTATGGTCAGAGTAAAGTGTGTGTGACGGGGTGAAGTGGGTGATAACATGACAAAGCTAGAATGAAGACACAGAGGCAAGCCCTAAATTCCAGATACAAGAATTTTAGTTTTTTCACTTGTAATAAATGAAAATAAAAAGCATGTCAAAACTGTCAACTTAGACTTCCATACCCTGTGAAAATATCTTTCAAGAATTAAGATGAAATAAAGATGCTTTCAAATAAACAACATCCAAGAGAATTCCTTGTCAGGAGACTCTTGTTACACGGATGCTGAAGGAGGTGATTCAGGCTACAGAGAAATAAATCCCGGGAGCAGGCTGGATCCTCCAGAGAGAAGGAAGCGCACTGGCTAGGATGAAATGTTGGTAAACATCAAGACTGTCTTTCCCTCTAAATTTCTTTATAAGATTATTGACAATCAGAAGCAAAAATGATAACAATACATTGTGAATTTTACTATATAGAGAAATAAAGTAAATGACAATAGCACAGAGAATGGGAGGGCCAATGGATTCAGCCTGTTGTAAAGAACTTACATTGTAAACGAAGTGGTATAGCGATAACTCAAAATGGAATGTTTTCAATTAAGGATGCACTTTCTAATCCCTGATACAGTGGTTCACAAAGTGGGGTGCCTTGACTGCAACGTCAGCATCACCTGGGAACTTGCCAGAAATGTAAATCCCAATGCGTTTACCCACCCTACACTGTTAAAGACTTTGGAGGGAGAAACGACCCTGCTGTACTTAAATAAGCCATCCAATTTCTTCTGATGCGTGTTAAAGCTTGAGTGTCGATACGGATGTGGGCACAGGCACTACTGTGTACCATTCAGGATGTTTTTATTGGTTTAAACATTTTGGAAGGCCATGTAGTAATATATATGTTCATACCAGTTTACTGGATGATTCTTTTTCCATAAATTCAATCTAAATTGAAATTTGTAAAATGTGCAATAGTAAATGCATAAATATATGTCTTGCATATAATTTATAATATCAAATAAATGGGAAATATCCATATTCTCAGGAGAAAGGAAAATGTTTGATCAAATATGATACAGTCAAGTCATTCTGCTATTAAAATAAGTATTAGGACTATTTTTGGGGACATGGAAAACTCTCGAAAATATGTTATTCAATTAAAAAACAGATTGCAAAATAGTATGTATAGTAGGATTCTGTTAATGCAAACACACATCTATGCGTAGTTTTGGTATTTATGTTTCCGGGTTAAAAAGAAGCATGGTTATAAAACATAAGTTTAACACATGGTTAAAAGAAAAAAAATGCAAACCTTTCAGAGGAGCATATAATCAAAGTTCTCAGCCACATCATCTAACTCTAAATTTCCCTCCTCTAAAGCCAAGCATTTTAAATGCTTCTCTTATTAAACCTAGAGTTATTATTTATAAATTCTAACTAATATGCTTACATCTCTATTTCTTGTTTAATCAAGTTTAGACAGTAAATATCAAATTTCTACTTTAAAAAATAAGGAATTAGCTCATTTACATTCCCCTTAAATCACATTCTTCCTTCCTCTAAATTTGTATGATTTTATATAAATATAAAACAATATATTTTATATATAAATTATATAATTTATATAAATTTATATAATTGTTTTATTTAATTTATATAATTGTTTTACCTCATATCAAATGGCTTAAAACTGTTAATTATGTACTTAAGCTTATATTCTTTTTTTTTTCTTTTTTTTGAGGGAGATTGGCCCTTAGCTAACATCTGGCCAATCTTCCTCTTTTTGCTTGAGGAAGATTGTCGCTGAGCTAACAACTGTGCCAATCTTCCTCTATTTTATGTGGGATGCTGCCACAATGTGGCCTGACAAACAGTGCAGGTCCGTACCCAGGATCCAAACCTGGAACCCTGGGCCCAAGCAGAGCACAGGAACTTAACCACTACAACATGGGCCAGCCCCTTAAGCTTTTATTCTTGACCGGTTGATTTTCGACAGTATTCTCTAATTGCCGAATATATAAAAGAAAAAATGAGCAACTTAGATTGCCTTCTTCCTATTCTCCCTTTTCACATCCCAATTTCTGCCAATTCTAACATTATTTTTATACTAACAAGGTTTAGAACATTTACATTTTATTCCAAAACTGTAATGAAGTTTTTATGACTATAGGTTGATTTAAAATTTGAAAAAAGGCAATAAATAGCATTGAATACATTATGATTATATAAATAAAGTTCAATTTACAACCAAGCCATTAGATGGGATGGACCTATGGGAAAGGAAATATCACCCTATGGCTCTAAGCTTGTGCCGTTTAAAAAAGACTATTCTAAGAGTAACTGGATAGATCGAATTTATGCCACATTTTTAAGTGCTTGATATTTTGACCACAATTTTCTAGAATAACGTTTTACATTTTTCTTGGGGTTTATCTTTACCTTGTCTTTTCCCTAAGGACTCACGTTTATCATACCCTTAAGATGCTCAGCTCTTCCAATTAAACTATATATTGCATGGAGTCCACATTCTTTTAAGGGATAGGCTTGTGGGAGGCCACACCTTTCTGGTAAAGCATGAAATCTTTGCTCTGTGGGCTGAGTTCATGGTGAGCTGTTAACCCAGGATTTCTTTTCCTTGTTTCTACTGTTTCTTCGATCTTAATCATTCCACTTTTGAGACTATTGTTTCATTTAATTATTATACAAACATTTTTTTCAGGAAGAGTTCATAAAAAGTACATTTTCTGAGATTATATAGATAGGAACATTCATATCATCCTTATATTTGACATTATGCCGATTTCCTATAAAATTCCAGGCTTATCATCATTTCCCCTAAGTAGCGAGAAAATATGTTTGTGTTGTCCTCTCTATAGTTACAGTTACCAGAAGTCACACTGTGTCTGGAACGGTCTTGGGTCACCATTATTGTCTGGAGTCATTTTAGTGGCATGCCTTTGACTATAAAATCTTCCGTGGTTGGATTATAAGTTCTATAGTGACACTTTTTGGAAACTGTCTTTACTTCTGTATTTCTGAAGTTTATGAAGTCTATGTGAATCATTTTTCATTTATTACATTTGGCGCTTCAAGGCTTCATCATTTGAAGATTTCTCTTTAACTCTCGAGCACGTGCTTCTGTTATTATTATTATTTTGCTTCATGTTCTCTGTTGTCTCTTTAACTCCGAATTTCTTGAATTCGGACCTCTTAGATTGATCATATTTGTCACTTGTTCTTTTACTATTCTATGCCTATTTTATATTTTTTGAATTGGTGCCTTTATACTGAATGTTTGCAAAAGATTTTGATTTTTGCCTTCATGCTTTTAATGGAACTTTAATTTTTTTTTAAGAAACCATATTTTAATCTTAAAGAACTCTTTTCTTTTCTCTATTTTCTTTTTTTGTGATAGACATCTAGGTTTTCATTGTATTGTATAGTCATATCTCTAAAAGAATACTAATTGATTTTCTTTGGGATTCTTTCTACTCTGAGTTTCTGTTTCCTCCCAGCTTAGACATGTTATTTATTCATTTAGATCCTTCAATTTTTGTTCTGGTTTTCTCACATATCTGTGGTAATTTTGGATGTCCATTCTTATTCTAAAATGAAGACTAAATCCACTCATATTAGCAGTTGGCTTGGGTTTTTTTCTGTTGCTTTGTTCTCCTGTAGCCCCTTCACCCCTCCACCAATGAGAGAGTTGACTAGAAGCTCTGCTTACATACACAAGCACTTCCACTGATCATCCTTGCTCTGTGGTGCATGGCTAGAGAGCAGACAGGTAAGCACAATCATCCCAAATGCTAGAATGTCCTGGGTTTGCTCAGGAACATTGACAACATCAAAATCCCAATTGCCCCCCAAATGTAATAGAATGTATACAGTGTTCTGGCTTTAGCCTCGGGATAATGGCTGGACTGTGAGTTACTCAGCACGAAGAGGCAGGAAGCACTGCGAGCCAACAGGATTCTTTGTGGACTTTCTGGTTCATCAGCCTTTTCTGATCAGCTCTGCACTTCTTCTGTAATCCGTATGCGAGGATTCTGGGTGTGCTGGTTCTCCAGGGCTCTGAAAAGAAAACAAAGCCACTTCCGTTGTTTCTCTCTTTGGGGCATCTTCTGGGCCTTTTCCTCCTCAGTTCTCATTATATGTCAACACCCCTCCGTCTACTTTCCATTTTGCACAAATCCAATTACAGCTTTGACAAACCGATGACATCCACTTCCTTCTTTTCTCTACTGTGCTTTAAAACCTTTCGCACTTTTCACTGACATTTCAACAGAGTTTTAGGGGACAGGAAAAGGAACATTCTATCTGAACTATTCCTTTTTAATGAAGAATGATATTAGTATTTTGGGGGGAAAATGTTTTCATTAGAAAAAAGTTTTCTGCTAAAAAAAATTTGTGAAATGCTGTGTTAAATAAATTTAACAGGATTTAAGTAAATCCTGAATTTAAGAATTAAGAATTTAAATAAATTTTCAGGATTTCTCCATCTTTAATAAGCCATTTTCAAGGTCAATTTCCAAGAACAAGATATGTATCATAATTCAAAGCCTCTTTTCTCATATAAAATGTTTATATGGCAAAAAACCCCACCTATTCTTGTGTAAAAAGCCAAAGATATTAGATTAACAAACTAAAATGCAGCATGAGCTCTTAAGGAAGAAGAAATCTCAAAGTTAAAGAGTATAGAACTAACTAATGTCAGTGACAATAAAGAACTCTGAGACTCATTTGAAATATTTTCACCAAATTCAAATTCCATTAAGTTTTATTAAGACTTTTACTAGCTCTGCCAATGTACTATGGTTTACAAAATTAGCATTTTGCTAACTACATACAGTTACGGAAATGTTTTATATTCAGTTCCTTTTACTCCATAAAAAAACAAAAAAAAGGACTAGGTGACAATTTAGAAAACCTCAGATGACTTGGGGATTCTTTTAAATAATAATCCAAACTTTGGGATACTATTTAAATTCCCCACACTTCTTTGAGCTACTGTGAAAAGTAGTTTCCTTACGAGATTTCTGTATAGACTGTAAATATAATGAGAAAACCTGGTTGACAGTATTTCAACATTTCTAGCTCTCGCTTCACTTATTATCTGAAAGCACTGAAGGATCAACAATAAAAAAAAAAGTGGTGAAAATGAAATTTCCTTTAACTTTTTTGAAGTTCTAAAAGGTTTTGGCTCAAGACAAAATTGGGAGAAAAGGTTGAAACTTGGTTTAGCATACGTATTTATCTCTTATTGATTCACTGATCAAGAACAAACAAAATAGGAATAAATACATAACGTTTCCTATTTTTAAATTAAACTTAATAGTTTAAACAAAATGCTCAAATGAAATTTAAATGCGATAATAGAATCTTAAAATATTTTATTGCCAAAACCTCTGAATACATAATAATTGAAGTTTGATATATATTTGTTTGAAATCAGATCATTACTGGATTCATTTATTCTGATCTCTGAATGACATGTATCTCTGTACAAAAAGTTCCTGGCAGCACCATTATTATTATTATTATTTTTTTTTTTTGAGGAAGACTAGCTCTGAGCTAACATCTGCTGCCAATCCTCCTCTTTTTGCTGAGGAAGGATGGTCCTGAGCTAATATCCATGCCCATCTTCCTCTACTTTATATGTGGGATGCCTACCACAGCATGGCTTGCCAAGTGGTGCCATGTCCCCACCCAGGATCTGAATCTGCGACACCTGGGCCGCAGAAGCAGAACCTGCACACTTAACCGCTGTGCCACCGGGCTGGCCCAACATCATTATTTTTGAATGCTATAAGTTTTGCTGTGTGTAAGAAAATTATTAGACAAGTAAAACAATTTTTTTTAAACAGATTTTATTTTTTTTCCTTTTTTCTCCCCAAGGCCCCCCAGTACATAGTTGTATATTCTTAGTTGTGGGTCCTTCTAATTGTGGCATGTGGGATGCTGCCTCAGCATGGCTGGATGAGTGGTGCCATGTCCGTGCCCAGGATTCGAACCAACGAAACACTGGGCCGCCTGCAGCAGAGCGCGCGAACCTAACCACTCGGCCACGGGGCTGGCCCCAAGTAAAACTATTTTTAACAACATATTAAAGGTATTTGGTAGAAGATGCAATTTTGAGTAATTTCATCACTCACTCCCACACGGATGAACAAAAATACACTTAAGAAAATTTTAAAACTTCTTTGACCCTGGATATGGAAAATTCAAGAGTGACCTGAGAGGAATTTAGAAACAGGATAAACAGCAACATAACAAAGAACCACCACCACCTAAATGAAAGCATACAGGGCAGGGTAACTCTCTTTTGACTTTGTTCACAGCTGCTAAACATCATGGCTCCCCACCCCCAAAATATCTCATATTTCCCTGGCCTCGTTCTCTTTTTAACTGTTGAATGATGGTTGATGTGGCTGTTGCTGATAGTATTTTTTATAGTACTTCTGATTTCTTAAACTGCTTTGATATATTTTACACATTTTAAAGAATGTGGGAAAGCATCCTTGTCCCCATATTATAGATGCTTCTTGTATTGTTACTGAAACCAAAGTGTGTTCGCTTCTGGGCGAGTTACATCACGCTGTCCACTAGAACTGGTTGTCTCACAAAGTAAGGTATATTGGTGGCAAATAGGAGATCTTGCAGAATTATTCCTAAAGTTATGGTGTTCCCAAACAAAGGGAAGCATGGACATTTATTTCAGATGAGGAGTGAATATTCAAAAGGGAGAGTGGGGTATTCGCTTGCACAGGCTCAGTTGGCAAACATGCTTCCACATATGCTGCAGGTTAGGGTAATAAGGCCTAAGCTCCTCCTGGAGAGACCTTAGCATTCAAAATAAGGCAAAGGTCATAGGCGTGGCTGTGGTGAGGCTTGGTCTGGTTCAGGGTGGTTGGTGATGGCATCTCCTGGACATAACAAAAGGAAAAAAGAACAATTTGGAAAAAAGTTAAATGCTTCCAAATTCACCCGTGAGTTCCTCGGGGCAACTAGTCAGTGACAGTATGGCAGAGAAAATTTTTGACTTCAGAGAAATCATGATGCGTTAGTGACAATCCAAGTTTTGCGTGGAGGTGCCTAGACCATTCCACTCTCCCCATGGCCTCGGCTGCTTTGAATAGCTATGGTATCTAAATTTTATTGTATTCTTAATATGCTGATTTCTTATTTTCCCCTTCCAGAAAGAAGTCTCATTTATTGAATATGCTTCCTTAAAGACTTCGGAGAGAAAAGTGTCTTGTTTTATTCAAGTTATACAGCACAATATTTTGGAACACAAGCCACACAGAAAAGAAGAATGTATTAGTAAGCTCCTGTAATATGCCAGGGATACACAAATAATGCATGAAAAGACTTGAATACAATGCCGAGCACATGGTAAGAATTCAGCAATTGGTAAGTATTATCATTATTTGTGTATTATGTTTCCACATTTACTCCTCCCAGTAAACAATTCAGGTAAAAGTCTTCATCTTGAGCATAAAGAAACTGAGACATAGACTAAGTGATGAATATGAGGTTTCTCAAGTTCAGAATTTGGGCTTCAAAATTCAAGGACCAAGCTCTTTCTTTAATAGAGCAGGGTTCCACAGGATAGAAATTTTCCAGCCTCTCTGTGATTGAGAATCCTCTGGAGAACTTGAAAAACTTTTCATCTCCAGGCTTAAGCACGGACACAGAGTGTGGCCAAAATATCTGCTGACTGCTTGTTTTCAGACTTCTTGCCTCCAGAACTGTGACAGAATACATTTATGTTATTCTCAGCCATCAAGTTTGTGGTCATTTGCTATGGAAGTCCTAGGAAACTAATACAGCATCCATATGTGGCCTGAACGCGATAAGTGATAAATAAATATTAGTTATCCTCAATTATCTTTAGGACACTAGGTCATAGGCGAGTCTGTGTGAATCAAGAGGAAAGCCTTTTATGAAAGTCTACTCACACTAGAGTGACCTCATTCTGCCTTTCAATTCGAAAGTTCTTTCTGCTAAACAGTTACATAGAGTATATTTACAATGTGTCAAGAATTCCGCAAAGTGCTGAGAACACAAAGATACATATAGTAGTCCCTGACCTCATAGAATTCTGTAGAAAACAGACACAAAAACATATACTTGTTGGGGCTGGCCCCGTGGCCAAGTGGTTAAGTTCGCGCGCTCCGCTGCAGGCGGCCCAGTGTTTCGTTGGTTCGAATCCTGGGCGCGGACATGGCACTGCTCATCAGACCACGCTGAGGCAGCGTCCCACATGACACAACTAGAAGGACCCACAACAAAGAATATACAACTATGTACTGGGGGGCTTTGGGGAGAAAAAGGGGAAAAAATAAAATCTTTAAAAAAAAACAAAACATATACTTGTTTATTGAAAATGCTGTGGTAAACTTAACTACAGAGACAGGCAAAAGGTGACGTAGCGGGGTGAGGAAGGGCTCCGGATGCAGTGTGAGGGGGACGAGGATCAGGAAGAGGGCACCAGGAAGACATAAGAGACCTTATCAGAGCAGAAAGCAATATTTTGTCCTTGAAAATCAGATCACAGGAATGAGTGCCAAAAGGACTCTGTTGAAGTATCTATAAATAAGATTTTTATATGATTGATTTTTTTTGTTCTATAAATTGCTAACTGCCTATTCTATTCTAAGAGTATATTTAAAGTTTTGACTCCATTCCAAAAAACCTAATTGCAATTCTGGCTTTAGCTATGTGTTTTCAGCATTGTTACTCTTTTTTTTTTTTTCTCCTTCACAGTCCAAATTCCTACAAAACACCAAACATATGAATGTTTATGAACTAGATTAATGGCTTTCTTGATAAGGATCATGAACACATTTTTCCCACTATGAGCTGAGTCCATTCATCCATTCAAAATTATTTATGGAGCCCTACTATATTTGTCATCATTACCTCAGAATATAATGGCTTATAGTATACGTTATGAGACTCAATAATTAAAGACATTTAATTTTCCCTAGGTGAGACTATTAGATAAATATTTCATTCTCTGATTCAGATTATGGGATCTAGAATATTAGGTAAATTTATAAAACTGATTATAGAATATTGTACATAAAGAAACTTAAAATCTGGTGCCCTGAATTCCTTACATTTAATGCAAGACTCTTAGGTTAGACAGAAAATAGTAAGTAGAAACTATAAATGAGAAATATAAAAATGTGTTATCAAAAAATAATAGTTATTTTTAAGAGCAGCAGAGACAGCTGGATGTCTGATACCTGATAGGGAGGCACTGGAGAAGCTCCTTTCCAGAACAGCCTGCTCATCCCGAGATTCTCTCTGAAATATTAAACGAGGGATCAAATAAACCGAAAAGTTGAATTAACTTGAAAAGACTCATGACCCTACAAGACTGAAAATACGGCTCAGATTTAGCAAGAAAAATTCTTCCAGAAATAAAAGAAAAGTTCTTTGCCTGTATCCCATGGGCAGGGCAATCTTCTGCAAACGCTTCATAATTGAATCACAGAAAAAAGAATCAGCGCCAATAAGAAGTCAAAATCTCAGTCAGCAGATGTGAAGTTTTTACATCTTCGAAGATTTTCGAAGGGCAACCCAACCAAGACTAGCCTAACCAACAAAATGTGCCTGGACCGAGAAAAATCGGATTCCTATCTGCAAGCAAACTTATATAAGAAGTAATTCCAAGATGATCAAATATTTATTTTTTTTTAAAGATTGGCACCTGAGATAACACTAGCTGCCCAAGTCTTCTGTTTCTTTTCTTCTTCTCCCCAAAGCCCGCCACTACATAGCTGTGTATTCTAGTTGTAAGTCCTTCTGGTTGTGCTATGGGGAACGCTGCCCCAGCATGGCCTGATGAGCGGTGCTAGGTCCATGCCCAGGATCCAAACTGGTGAAACCCTGGGCTGCTGAAGTGGAGCACACGAACTTAACCACTTGGCCACGGGACCGGCTCCTCAAATATTTAAATATAATGTATTAAAACATAAAAATGCAAAAGGAGGGGTCGACCCCATGGCTGAGGGGTTAAGTTCATTCACTCTGCTTCGGCAGGCCAGGGTTTTGCTGGTTCAGATCCTGGGTGTGCACATGGCACCACTCATCAGGCCATGCTGAGGTGGCGTCCCACATGCCACAACTAGAAGAACCCACAACTAAAATATACAACTATGTACTGGAGGGATTTGGGGAAAAAAAGCAGAAAGAAAAGAAAATGCAAGAGGATAACAGAGGTGAATTTAATGAAAAAAATTTAGATTGGGAGAATTTTCTATTATATTTTAAAAACTAGGAATCATAAAAAGTGCATTTAACTACATAAACCTTTAAAATTTACTTGTTTTTCAAATAGCCAAATATATTTAAAAAATCGTTCAAACCTTATTAATCAGGGAAAATTAACTTAAAATCAAAAAGGAGATACCACCACATACCCACCAGAAGGACGCAAGTAAGAAAGCCTGAGAATAATTCTCTCAGATGTAGACCCGTTAGAACGCTCATACACTCCAGTGAGAGTGTAAATTTGTACAGCTACTTTGGAAAATTCTTTGATATTATACTATATATGTGATCAAACTCATATCCTCTCACCCAACAATTTCATCTGAAGTTTATACTCAACAATGATGTCTGCAAGAATGCACCAAAGATATGCACAGGAATTATTATAGTACCATTCTTTTTAACAGCTCCAAACTTAGAAATAACACAAACGTTCATTAACAGTAATATGTGTAAGTTTTAAAATTTTCAAACAAATATTACATAGCAATGAAAATGAATGAACTATAACTTCAAGCTATAGCATGGGCAAATTTCATAAATACAATATTGATCATAAGAAATAAGACACAAATAAATGAGTACTATATGATTCATTTATTTGAAGTTCAAAAGAGGGGAGAAGAGAAGCATTTAGAGGGGGAATATGGGGGGCAGGGAGCTTCTGCAGTGCTGGTCATCTTTTATTTCCTGAACTGGGTATTGGTTATACAGGTGCATTCACATTCTAATAAGTTATTGACCGCACACTTATGATTTGTGGACTCATTTATGTATATTAAACTTCCATTAAAATGTTTTAAAAGAAATGTCTTTAAGGCAAAAATATTACAGGGAATAAGATGGTTAGCAAAAATGACAGTAATGCACTGAATTGTGTCCCCCCCAAATTCACATGTTGAAGCTCTACCCCCAGGACTCTATTTGGAGATAGGGCCTTTTTCTTTTTTTAGGTGAAGAAGATTAGCCCTCAGCTAACATCTGCTGCCAATCCTCCTCTTTTTTTTACTGAGGAAGACTGCCCCTGAGCTCACATTTATGGCCATCTTCCTCTATGTTTGGGACGCCTACCACAGCATGGCGTGCCAAACGGTGCCATGTTCACACCCCAGATCTGAACCTGCGAACCCTGGGCCGCCGAAGCAGAGTGTGCCAACTTAACCACTGTGCCACCGCACCGGTCCTGAAGATGGGGCCTTTAAAGAGGCACTTAAGGTTAAATGAGGTCATAAGGACCGGGTCCTAATCCAATCTAACTGTTGTCCTTATAAGAAGAGGAAGAGACATCAGGGATGTGCCTAGACGGAGGAAAGGCCATGCGAGGACATAGCGAGAAGTTGTGGGAGCCAAGGAGAGAGGCTTGAGGAGAAATCAAACCTGCCAATACCTTGATCTTAGACTTCCAGCCTCCAGAACTGTGAAAATATATATGCGTGTGCTTTAAGTCACCCACTCTGGTGTTTTGTTACGGCAGCCCTAGCAAATTTGTATAATGACCAAAGGAAAAAATATGAATATGGTGTAAAAAGCATGCATATTGCTAAAATTTTAGATAGATAGATGATAGACAGATAGATGGATGGATGGATGGATGGACGGATAGCTGAATATATAGTATACTTCCACATATAGACAAAATGAAAACAAATAGATAACGTTATCTAAAAATGTTATTCCTAAGAGAAGAAAATATATTTAATGTTGCAATAATAAAATAAACACGATCAAACAACTTAAAAAAAAAACACTTACCAACATGTCAGCCACTGTTCCAAGCTGTAAACACACATTACATCCTTGAATCTCACAAGGTCTCCATACAGTATGTGTTATTTTCATCCTATTTTATGGGTGAAAAGGGGAGACTCAGAGACGGTAACCAAGGCTTCATATCTATTGAGTGCTGAACCGGAAATTTCAGCTTAGGCAGCCTGACTCTAAAATCCACGTTGTGGACCGCTTGCATTACGCTGGATGTGTAAGTATAAACAATGAAATCCCACTTTTTCACCTATCAGCTTTATAGAGATTAAAACACACAGACAATGCCTGGTGTTGGCATTCTAATGCACTTTCAGCAGAAATATAAATTGATCTGAGCTTTTTAGAGAGCAATTAAACAATTTATATCAAGTCCTTTTTTTAATCACATAGACAAGAAACAATGTAAGGACAAGGATATTTATCACAGTGCTATGAATAGCAACAAAAATGTGATACAATGTAAATATTCATCACAGTAATTCCTTGTAGCTATTAAACGCGATGTAATTGATCTATATTTATTGACAAGAAAAGATATCCATGACTTACTGTTCCATGTCGTATTTTTTTCATATCTTTCTTCTATTGTAGACACTACCTTTTTTTCTTTTTACAAAAACACTAAGGAAGCTTAAAAAAAGAATAAAAATTGCGTTTGCCTCAGAAGGCAATTAGTTTATTCATTCATTCATTCATTCAAGAAATATTTACTGAATCTTCACTCTGTGTGAACCTTTTTCTAGATTTCAAGGAGGCAGTGCTGAGAAAAAAATTCTCTCATGGAACTTTCACTTCAAAGATATTTAAATAGCACCTGAGTAACAATTTGGAATGGGTGTTTTTTAATGTAAATTCATTTTTAGTGATTGGACAAAAGAGCTTTGAAGTTCTTTCCACTCCTAGGCGTCTCTGAACCTATACTTTAAAAAAAGACACAATTTCAAGAATTAAATTTTCTTTTGCTGCTCCTTGAACTTTCAAAGGAAATTCATTTGTCAGGAAAAGAAATTGAGCTATGGTTTAACTATGAAGTTACAGCTTAAAAATATATTTTTAAGATAATCAAAGCTCGACAAGTAACTCAACCATTAATACGTAACCGTGAATAGGTAAATACATATTTATTAAATATATATTATTTATAACACACACACACATATATACGTATATATGATATTCTTTTTTTCCAAAACGAGCCAGAAGGAGAAAATTGCTAGGTAATAAAAGAAGTACGTCCTGCGACATAATTTTGGAACCATTCATCTTTTAGAAAAGGCTAAGTAAATCTTAGTTTAGGATTATAATAAATAATAGGGTAGTTGGAATGTCAGGAAAGTAATCAGTATTCACAAGGTCCTTTGGCATTAATTTATCACCTTAACATGAGTTCCTATTTTTTTCATCTTTTTATTTTGCCTTTTTAAAGCTCTGATTGGTTAATGCAAGAACAAGTCTGACTGCTTCTTAATAGGTTAAATAATAGCCAATCTTCTTAGTTCCCTAAAATATTTTAATACTGTTTCGGGGATGCATTTTAATTAAAATATTGATACCCCAATGTAATAATCTTTTAATGGCCATTATTCAGCATTGTTTTGACTAAGATATACATATAAAGATGAATTTTTTTCCTACCTAATTTTCATTTATTCATTCATCTATTTAAAAACATTTATTGAATGCCTTGCATGTTCCAAGTATTTCTCTGGGCAAACAGACATGAACAAAACAAACACAGTGTCTGCCATCATGGAGCTTTTGTGATAGTGGGAGAAACATGTAACAAACAAATAGAATTCTATTTGATATAATATATTTGACCAATCTAAATATAATAACTTCTATTGATTGATCATCTACTAGGAGGTAAGCACATTAAATTCATTATTTCACAATTCCTTATAAAACTTTGAGACAGGTGTTCTTGGGATAATACTCCTTTGTTCTCAGCAGCTCAGTAACCGATCCCAAGTCCACTGGCAGAACTGGTACTAAAACCAACTTCATCACACTCCAAATCTCAAACGCTTTCCACTATGCTATTATGCCTTTTATTTTTAAAATAAGCGAATTTTTGTACCTGAAATGTTCCTTATTAGACATGATGCTTTCATAGTCAGCTTGGGCTGTCATAAAAAAAATGCCCTAGATTGGGTGGCTTAGTGACCCAAGTTTATTTCTCACAGTCTTAGAGGCTGAAGGTCCCAGATCAGGGTGCCAGCATGGAAGGTTCTGGTAAGGTCCCTCTTCCAGGCTCTAGACAGCTGCCTTTTCACTGCACATGGTGCAGAAAGCATGAAAACTCCAGTCTCTTCCTCTTCGTAGAAAGACACCAATCCCATCAAGGAGCCTCCATTCTCATGACGTCATCTAAACGTAACTACCTCCCACAGGCTCCACTTCCAGATACATCACATTGGAGGTTGGGGTTTCAACACGTGAATTTTGGGAGATGCAAACATTCAGTCAATAGCAGATCTATTCCTCGAGATACGTTAATAAAAAAGGAAAACTACCACCATTGTTTTTTCATTCTAATAAACAGGAATCATACTCATTTTAGAAAGACACAGGGGCTGGCCTGGTGGTGTGGTGGTTAAGTTCATGTGCTCCGCTTCAGCATCCCAGGGTTCACTGGTTAGGATCCTGGGTGCAGACCCACACACCGCTCACCAAGTCATGCTGTGGTGGCATCCCACATAGCAGAACTAGAAGGACTTACAACTAGGATAGACAACTATGTACTGGGGCTTCAAGAAGAGAAAAAAAGAGGAAGATTGGCAACAGACGTTAGCTCAGGGCCAATCTTCCTCACCAAAAAAAAAAAAAAAAGGAAAGACAAAGACACTAAAAATTAAAATAAAAATTGTATACAATTTCATATCCCAGATATAGCTACTAATAGTTTAAGAGATAGATAGATTTATTAAAAGGAATTGGCTCATGCAATATGGAGGCTGAGAAGTTCCAAGATCTGCAGTTGATAAGCTGGAGATTGAAGAAAATTAATGTGTAGTTCCAGTCTGAGTCTGGAGGTCTGAGAACCAGAAGAGCTGGTGACATAAGTTCCAGTGTGAAAGTCAGCAGGCTCAAGACCTAAGAAGAGCCAATAATTCAGTTTGAGTCTGAAGGCCAGAAAAGACTCACGTTCCAGTTCAAAGCAGTCAGGCAGGAGGAGTTCCCTCTTACTCATGTGAGCATCTGTCTTTTTGTTCTATTCAGGCCTTCAACTGATTCGACGAGGCCCACCCACAATAGGGAAGGCAATCTGCTTTACTCAGTCTGCCCATTCAAATGTTACTCTCACCCAAATACAACCTCACAGAAACACCCAGAATAAATTTAGTCCAAATATCTGGGCGCCCCATGGCCTAGTCAAGTTGACACATAGAATTAACCATCACAGCCATTCTTGGTTTACTACTTGAGTGAAAAGCTGACGAAAGATCAAACCTAACTTTTGCATTTATCAAAAAGACATTGTGGATCTTGGCATTGTGAGTACAAAAGCTAGATTTCAGGAGTTTATAGCTGATCAGGAGGCCAAGCAATGGAGATAGCAAGCACTGACAATTCAAGAAGTTTGGCAGGAAAAGAGAGGAGAGAAACAGGTGGTAACCAGAAGAGAATGTGGGGTCAAGAGAAGATGAGGTTGTTTATGTTTACCTGTTTTGTTTTTTTTACAATGGAAGGAGACTTACACATGCTCAAATGCTGATGGCAAGTGTCAAGTAAAAATAGAAAGAGGTCGAATATTCAGCATGGATGAGTATTCAGGGTCATCCATGTAATGAAGATTTTGATACATGCAAAATGGGTGGGATTAAAATTCACGGGGGAGGGACTTGCCTGAAACAGGAGCGTGAACACCTATTTCATGTTACCAGGATGGAGAGAGTAAAGATAATACACAAGCAGGCACATTTGCGTGCTTGATGTTGGGAAATTGAGACAATTTCTGTTCAGTGGCTTCAGCTCTGTGAACTGAGATGTGGAGTCCTCACTGAAAATAAATTTCCCTGCAGCTCTATATGATTGTAAGTAGCACAGCTGGAAACAAAAATGCCTGATTGTAAATAAATATGTATAGGAATCTTTACTCAACATTGTGATGATAACTGAAATACCAGGATCATAGTGAAAGTCTGTATTAAAAAAGGGGCCAGCCCCGTGGCTGCATGATTAAGTTTGCACGCTCGGCTTCAGTAGCCCAGGGTTTTCCCAGTTCGGATCCTGGGCGCAGACATAGCACTGCTCATCAGGCCATGCTGAGGTGGCATCCGACATGTCACAACTAGAAGGACCCACAACCAAAAAAAATATACAACTATGTACTTGGGGGATTTAGGGAGAAAGAAAAATAAAAAATAAATAAAATATTTAAAAGAAAAAAGTTTACATAAACTATAGCACATTATGTCAAGAAATATAAAGCTACTATAATGAATGAGGTCGAGCTATAAGAGTAGATTTAGAAAGATTTTGATGGTGTACTGCTGAGTGAGAAAAGAGAGCTGGACAGGCCTATTTGATCTTTCCTTTTTGATTAAGTAAATAGTGGCAAAGAACTATGTTCACACAGGCGTATGTGTGTGTGTGTATTTTCTGTGCACTATAACATGAAACCAGAGAAAAGAGAATGTAGAAAAAAGAAATACACACGAGGTTGTTAACACTGGTCACCTTGCAGATACGAATTGAGGGGAGAGGAGCAGGTGAAGTGGTCGAGGATTGGAGGAGTGAAGGAAAATAGGGAAAAACAAAAAGTGCTTTAAGGGGAAAATACGTGATGATAACCCACTTGTGCTAGATCTTTCACATACTTCCATATGCTTCCAGGTACATTGCAGGTATGTCACAAATGTGCTGAAATATGTTAGCATTTTCTTTCAAACTTCAATGTTTTGTTTATTTCATCATAGAAATATATTATTCTTTATATGAAGTGAAAACAATCTATGAACCCATTCCATTGTGGAAAATGGAAATCAACGCTTGTTCCCAGTATATGAAGGCCATTAATTGGTGTAACTCATCTGTTACTCTTAATAATTATAGTATTCGTCTGTTGATTTCCTTGGGTTTTCTAGTATCTTGAGACAATCACAGAGTCTGCAAAAGAAATGATGATTTTATGTGCTATTTTGCTCTTTTATTTCTATTTCTTCTCTTACTGTAATGATTAGAACACTCAACATCACTGCTACGTGACAGGAAGGATAGCAATCATGCTTAAGTTGCGATTTTAACAGGAATGCTTTAGGAGTGAATGTTAAAGCTTTAGGAGTTCATATTGCAAAGACTTGGATGCTGGTTTGAGAGAAATCTTGCTATCTCCTATTCCTAGTATAGGAAGAGCTACCCAGAATAAATGCTGTATTTTAACCATTATCAGACTTTTTGGTTTGATCTATTAATATATTGATAGGTTTCCAAATATTGAATAATTGCGACATTTCTAGAACAAAACACACATTATCTTGGATTATTTTTTTAATCTACTGTTGAACTGTTCTTATTTATATTTAATTTAGCATTTATGCAAAAGTGAGATGGACAAGTTCATTGCAAACTTTGGCATATTAAAAATATCAATGTTTGTGATTTACTCCATACAAAGGAAGGCAAAAAGATTGCATAATCCTTTTCTGAATTGCCTGATCTAAATAAAGGGGATGAACTGATTCATCGTTTTGCTCATATGAATGCACGTCTCCGGTGTCATTAGTAACCTCTGACATTGTATTTTCCTTGACATTTCATTAATGTGATGTAGATTAATGCCACTGTTTTCATGTTCAAAAGACAACACTTGTTAAAGCAATAAAGTGCAGGTTTTTTATTTTAATGATTCTAAGTGATTTAAATGTTTTCGACTTCCCACGTTGTTTAAGACACAAACAACGTACATATTCTAGGAGTTCAACACAGTGGAAAAGGTATAAACTATAGGTTGAGTAAATAAATCTGCCGTCAAAAGCCCTAGTAAGGAGCAAATAGAACTAACAAGGCAGAGATATAGATTCCAGAAAGAGTGTACTTATCTTTTCTTTGTGAATTGCATCAAAAGATGGTTTTTTCAAAGTTTACCACACATAATTCTCAGTTAGTGTAAGTTTGCAGTACAAGTATCACATTTGCACGGGTTCTCTTTATGAAGAAAGGAGATATTTAAAATAGTTTTGGTGTAAGCATATAATGTTTAGTAATACACTGTAAGAGAAAAGTACACCATAATCTTTAATAAAGATGTATTCTAAGCAGTTGTTTCCAGATTGAATGTGGTCGTCAGCCTAGGGCTGTGATTGGGTCAGAAGACTCAAGTGGGTAGAATACAATCTATTAAATCTATGCCACTTTGAGGTGTCAGTCCTGCTCATTTGAAATGGAGTTTTCTAATAAAATTAATTTTCTGGTAGCCATTTGCGTATACCTTCAGATTCTTCTATACAAAGAACCCAGATATATCAAGCAGATACATACAAACTTTGAAGTTCAAAAACTGGAGAAAAAGTCTTTTCTGTTGAAGTTGATGTTTAGATCATTTTCATTTTAAAATAATTTTTTATTATTGTCTTATTTCTAATGCCTACATGGGGCTGATGAAGAGGTCTTATATTCAGGTGTTCTTCTTTTATTGAAGTTTTTTTTCCAGTTATCCCCAAAGTTGAACCATCTATATGCTTATGACTCCAAAATTTTTATCTCATATTCTAGCTTTTCTCCCTGCCCTTTACCCATATACCCAACTACCGTTTTCCTAAAAAAAATCTCCACTTGAATGTCTCATAATTATGTCAGATTTAAGAAGTTCACTTTAACTTGATTTGTTCCCTTAAACTTGTGCACCTTCCAATAAACAGCACTAATTTTTATTCTCTGGTCTTTCTCACTTCTTTCCATATTTAATATATCATGAAGTCACTTTGCTTCTACTCTCTAAATGTTTCTCTAATATGCTCACCTTTCTCCATCTCCAGGCTCATCACATTAATCCGAATCACTTTCAGCTTTTACTTGGACTAGTGCAATATCACCCTTACTGGTCTCCAAGATTTTACCCTTGACCACCTATGATCTATTCCACAAACAAATGAAATTTAAGGCCATCTTTATAAACATATCAAAACAGCACAACTAAGTTGCAAAATTTTACTCACCTGCTTAAAAATCATCATTAATATCCTAATACACTTTTAATGAATTCTAAGCTTCCTTAAAAGCCTACAATGTTCTGAAAGATATGGAATCTATTTTTCCACCTTCTTTTTACTTCTTACACTGATTTTCCCAGCGACTAAGCTCCATTCCCATTGGCATTTCCTTTTGCAATGTGAATAAGCTCTTGGGCCCAGCCATCTCTCTGGATTCTCTCCTAGCTGCTCCTTTCCATTCTTCAGGTAGCAACTTAAACGTCATCTTCTCAAAAAGGTGACCCATGAGCTCTCTCCTAAAAGCATATTTAATCCCTGTTATGTTCTGTCTTCTGTAACATTCAAGAATATGGCAATCATAGCAGATAATCAAGTTTGTTGCTTATATTTGACTTATCACAATTTATAATTACAGATTTTATATTTACTTATCTATCTGCATTGGACATTGTCTTTTTGATATAAGCAAGCTGTAAAAACTAGACAAGCTAGGCTAAGCGGAGAAAAATGTTAGTTTTGGAAATATAGACCTAGATATATCTTTATATATTTATATAAAGATGTAATCTTTAGTCTGTGGGAATAATTCTATTAGTAAATGCCTTAAAAATTGTAAGAACAACTCTAAAGTTCTATGTAATGAATAAGTATTTATGCCAAAGTCAATTCCTCCTTGGAAAAATAATCTTATTGTTTCAAAATGTATTACGTGTTTTCTAGAAGATTAAGACCAAAATAAAATGAATTCTAATATTGAAATAAATTTCCACACAACTATCCTGTTGCTTAATAGAACGAAAAAGAAAATTAGTGTTTGCATAATATAAAATATAATCATAAGTTTCTCTTTTTGTGTGGCTGAATTTCATCTTAATTAGTTCGTTCCTGTTAGGCACATGGAATATGCCTTTTCTTTTCATTCAAAAGAAATTAAAATATTCCATCAGGTTCCTTCATTTATTTTATCTCATCTGTAATTTTGGTTAAGAAAAAATTACATCTCATAGAAGAAGTGCAAATAAAATATGACCCATTATAGTCATATTCACCTCTAATTTCTCTATTCTCTTTTGTAGAATAAAATATTAAATATTAAAGTAAAATCTTATTGAAAAATAACATAAAGATAAAAAAATGACCAAATTCCAAGTGTTCAATACCATGAATTTTCACAACATAAAATTTACCAAGCAGGAAATTTTGAAAAACAGCATATTATCAGCAGAGATGAAGCCTCATCATATATACTTCCAGCCACTAACCCCCACCCAAAGGTAAAAATTAACTTTGCTCATATATCACCAACAATTAGTTTTATGTTTTTGAAATTTCTGTAAATAGAATCATGCAGAATAACTTATTTTGCATCTAGCTACTTTCTCCTAGTATTATGTTTGTGATATTTATCCATGTTTTGTGTAGCTTTAATATATTAGTTTTCATTGTTCCATAATACTACATTGTATAAATATACTGCAAATTATTTATGCATTTGACCTCGGATGGACATGTAGAGTATTTCCATCTTTGTCTCTTATAAATAGTGGTGCTATGAATATCCTTGTACATCAGTTTTCTTTCTTCCTCTATTTTATGTGGGATGCCACCACAGCATGATTTGACGAGTGTTGCTAGGTCCACACCAGGGATTCAAAGCTGTGAACCCCAGGCCACTGCAGTGGAGTCTGTGAACTTAACCACAGTGCAACTGGGCCAGCCTCTGTCGTACATCACATTTCATGTACATTATGTTAGGATTTCTATTGGCTATACACCTAGGAGTAGAATTGTAGGTTCAAAAGGTACACAAGGGTTCAACTTTAGAAGATACTGCCAGGTTTCAAAATTGGATGTATCTGTTTACGTTTCAATTATCAGTGTATTAAAATTCCACTTGCTCCATTTGAGATTATGTCTCGTTAGGTTCACCATGCTGGTGGATATGTAGTAATTCTTATGATTTTTATTTGCATTTCCCTGATTCCTGATTAGGAATAGTTACTAAAAGTTACTAATAATAACTTTTAAGATGGTCATTGGCCGTTTGGCTTTCATTGGCATGACATGAAGTATTTCTTCAAGTCTGTCTTTTTCTAGCTGATGATTTTTTATTGACTTGTACGAGTTCTTTAAATATATGTTCTTTGTAGGATATATGTATTACAAATATCTTCTCCATTTTATAATTTGCCTTTTTTTCTCCCTTAACGGTGTCCATTGAAGAAGGGAAGTTTGTTTTTGTTTTTTCTCCTTAACGTTGAATTCATGTATAAGGTACATGTAGAAAAGGGCACTACCGTAAAAATCAAGATCAATATATTTTCACAGAATGAACACCCTCATGTGACAATCAAGATCAAGAAATCGAAAAAGACCAACACTTTAGAAAGCTCCCTTCTGCTTCCTTCCAGTCATGAACCCCAGACTCTACCTGCCTACTCTCTCAACTTCTAATAGGGTTGATTAGTTTTGTCTGATTTTACAAGAATTTCTTAATTTTAATGAAACTTAGTTGATCAATTTTCCCTTAATGGGTAGTACTTTTGTGCCCTGCTTAAGAAATCTCTGCCAACTCTCAAGTCATAAAAATACTATCCTGTAATTTCTTCTAGAAGTCTTATTATTTTATCTTCACATGAAATCCACAATTCATCTGAAGTTGCATTTTGTATATGATGTGGCAAAGGTCAAGATTTATTTTCTTTTTATATGATTATCCAATTAACTAAGAATCATCTATGGGGAAGTTCATCCTTTTTCCATTGTACAATATACATCTGAAATATAAATCAAATAACCTTATGAGTGAGCAGGTGTTTGGCATCTCCATTCTGTTCGGTTAAATGTTTGTCCATTCTTGCATCAATATCTCACTGTTTTAATTGTAGTAGCTTTGTATTGTCTTGCTATCTGATAGTGTACATCCTCTAGCTTTATTCTTGTTCAAGATTACCTTAACTATTCTTGATCCTTCGCATTTACATGCAGATTTTAAAATAATCTTGTTAATTCTCACAAAAATCTTGCTGGTAATTTAGTATTAGGTTTTCTGTGAAGTCATACTTTATTATCACTTTTATTGGTCAAGGTTCCCAGAGAAACAGAACAAATATGATGTGCATCTACATCTACATATACACATGCATATAAAGATGTATACATATGTATAGAGAGAGAGTTTAAGGAATTAGCTCACATGAGCTACTGGAGCTGTGGAGGTCGGCAAGTCCAAGTCCAGTGGCAAACTGGAGATCCAGGAAAGAGTTGATACTGCAGCTTGAGTCCAAAGACAGTCTGCTGGCACAATTGCTTTTCCTTGGGAGAGGTCAGTATTTTTTCTCCTAAGGCCTTCAACTGATTGGATGAGGCCCATCCACACTATGGAGGATAATCTACTTTGTTCCAAACTTATTGATTTAAATGTTAATCTCATCTAAAAAATGCCTTCATGGAAACATCCAGACCAATGTTTGACCACTGTTTCGTGCTGTGTCCCAGTCAAGTTGAGACACAACATAAAGCAGCACAAGTTCACTCTTTGTCAACTTGGCACCCATACACATCTCCTTAAACTATACCTGATCTCCAAATAAAGACAATAACACGTCATGCTTCTGCCTAATGTGATACAATTATCCTGCGTAAAACCCTAACATACTAACCCTTTCCCCAGAAGTGAATGCAAAGTCTTTGGGTGATGTTCACTCTTCATTTTGATATCCTGTGCCTTAAGTACTATGACGTAAAGTTAGGAATACTTAAATACTACAACATAAAGTCAATACATCTTAGGTTATATAGTAAGAGGATGAGAGTGGGAAACAAACAAAGACATTTGCTTGATGCACATACACACATTTATAACAAAACAAGGATGAAATTCTCATGACAATTACAGTCCTTGTTTTTTTAACTGGTCATGTGGTTGTAGCTGATACTTATAGCAACCTCCTTCCACGACCCATTCTGTGTTCTCTTTGCCGTCAGCAAGCACTTCAGCTTGTTGTTGTACTTAACATGTATTTTCTAGGTATCTTTTCATAATCATTTCTAAATTGATTCTTCTGTAGTCAGAGAATATGCTGAATGATTCCCATCGCTTGAAATGACTTGAGTCTTCTTTTATAGTCCAGCAAGTGTTCAGTTTTAGTAAACATTCTGCGGACACTTGAACAGAAGGAGTATTCTGTCATTGAGGGGGGTGGTGTTCTACATATGTCAGTTCAGTTGGGTTCGTTAATTGTTTAGTTCAGACTTTGTATATACTTATTTTTCCGTTTGTTCTGAGCAGGGTGAGTTAAACGTCTCTCATCTTGATTGTAGGTTTGTCTATTTTCCTTTTCATTCTGTTTTTGCTTTATATATATTGAAACTCTATTATTAGGTACATGTGAATTTAGAATTTTTATCTCTTCTGGTAGGAATATTCTCCTCTACCTATTACCAAAAAGGATGCTCTTGCAAAAAGTCTACTTTATCTGATGTACATTAGCTTTTTGTTTTTATTCTTTTCACATGGCATATTTTTCTATCCTTTTAATTTCCATCTTTAAGTATCTTTATATTTAAAGTGATTTTTTGATAAGTAGTATATACTTAGGTTTAATTTATCCCACATTAACCAGATTATTTTTCTATTAACTTTTAATGTAATCGCTGATATATTTTGGTTTACGTCTACATTTTGCTCTGTTTTTTCTAATTTTTAACTATTTTATTTCCCTTTTCTCTCACTGATTTCTTTTTAATTGATCAAGGATTTTTATTGTTCTATTTTTCCTATCATTTAGCTTGTTAGTTATACACTTATTTTAACCTTTTTTGGCTATTGCTCTGGAGATATGAAGACACTGTAATGTTAAACCTCTAAATCATTTGATTTCCTTCTTTTCTGTGCTTGCCGTATTATTTCATCGCATCTATGCATTGAACTATAGGAATTTCTCAGCACACGTTTTCCATCAATATTTGGAACAAGTGAACTTCTATCAAATAATTACAGTTCATCCTTGAACTTTCATAATTAAATCTGAGTCTCTTTTCGCTGCTAAAAATGCAGGCATATCCATGCAAGAAAATCAAATTGATAACCAAGAAATGTTTTAAATTAATGCTTATATAACAAATCACAACTTTCCCATAGCTTAATAATAGTTCAGTATTACTTCCTTTATTTTATAGAGTAAAAATAAAACACAACAACAGAATACTCAAAACACAGTCATTATATGCTTAACAGCAATGCGTAAGCACTGTCATATGCATCATCCCACAATATATGAAATTTTCGTTCTTAAGGGCATTTTGCCATCATGAATGAGTAATCCTCTGTAATAAAACAATGAAAATTTCTAACATAAACATTTTTAACTTTTTTCAATCAGTTGCTTTAACTGGCTTTCACATAAACATCCATGTTTACTAACTTTCTGCTGAAAGAGTTTAACAAATTTACTGAGCTTATTCCAATCCAATCTATTCTCCTTTCTTGACAGAGCAGCATGAGTGATCTTTTCAATGGAATAAGTCATGTACCTGCTTTAAGCACTTTGAGGATTTCCAACGGACTTTCCTTTATGGATCATCCTTTTAGTAAAAAGTTATTTACCCTGACTTTAGGGACATTCCACATGTTGTTCCCTCCCTCTTTTCCTAGATGGCTCCCTCTCTTTTTTCTAGACTCTTCATAATTATCTTTCCTCTGACGAACAAACCTAATTATTTTCCATCCTGTCATTCTCCTTCCGCAATCCTAAACTATAATTTACAGCATTTTACAAAATTTACAAATATATTGTGATTTCTAATTTGCCTATTTAATGTCTATCATGCACAGTAGACTGCCAACTCTTGTGAAGGCAGGTACTGAATCTCTTTTCTTCATATATACACATATCCCCAAGCACAGCACCAGACACTTAGAGGAACTCAAATTATTGCTCATTTAACTAATGGCTAATATTTTTATTAGAACATTTTAGCATCCCACCTGATGCATTAATGACTATTTGTTAGCTACATAAGTTAGGATAAAGTTCAGTTACTAAGTGACCAAATAAAGGACCTAAATAATATAGCATTTTTTTCTTTTTTACATAAAATAAATCTGGAGGTGGCTCCAAGATCATCAGCTACCCTCATTCCATCTTTCTGCTCCATTATCCTCAAGGTCACCTATGATCCAGGTTGGATGCCTGAACTTGGGAATTACTAAAAGAAAAAGGACAGAAAGGAGGGTAAATAGACATATCTCCCAAACAAAGTCTTGAGGAGAATACTTGAAACTCTACCCAATAAGTTCTTACATTTCAGTGTTGACTCCTGAGTACAAGCAATACTGGGAAATGTAATCTTCCTGCTAGGAATGCGGCCACTTAAAAAAAAAAAACTACGGTTCTAATAAAAACTAGGAAGGGTGGAATAGATACAGGACAGGAAAATAATCTCGCACACATAAGTCCTAATGATTTTGAACAATGTCGCTTTAGAAGTATTTATATATAACACCTACCTATGGCAAAATGGGAATATTTCCTCAGACAATGAGAGCTGGAAGATACTACTTCTTATAAGAAATACACTAAGTGTTTTATTTTAAAAAATCATTACCTGGATTACTGTAATCGAGCATAATTTTTATGTTACATGTAAATTATTTTAAACAATGGATTATTTACTTGTGCAATAATCTTAAATGATCTTAAAACATCTATGTGATGTGAAAAATTGTGTTCTGTGTCCAGAAAAACATTTTATTTATGATCTTATATTTGTTAATCATTGTATATTAAAACTGATTTTTTTCTGGGGTCAGCCTAGTGGTGCAGTGGTTAAGTTCGCACGTTCTGCTTCAGCAGCCCGGGGTTCACTGGTTCGGGTCCTGGGTGTGGACCTATGCACCACTTATCAAGCCACGCTATGGCAGGCGTCCCACATATAAAATAGGGGAAGATGGTCACAGATGTTAGCTCAGGGCCACTTTTCCTCAGCACAAAGAGGAAGATTGGTGGCAGATGTTGGCTCAGGGCTAATCTTCCTCAAAAAAAAAAAACTGATTTTTTTCTGATAACTATATTGTTAAATTTATTTTACTCTTACTTTGATCTGAGGAGATTTTGCCTAATGGTGCTAGGAAAAACATTTACATTTCAAATAACTTTTCCATTTAGCAATGTTTAAGGATCCGACTCTTGCTGCTCTGTTTTAGTAGATTGTTATTATAGGCTCAGTAAAGTAAATACTTAGAATGGTTTATTTGGCACCGCTGGGTACCAAGTAGTACATTTATTTAACTTCTCAGCAGTTCATTGGCATTTTGGTGAAAAGAGGTGATGGAGGCTATTTAATTAACCTCAAATATTTCACTGGCATAAGAAACTGAATCATCTGCCAGAATCATTAGCAATTTATAAGCTGAGTTCAGCAGCAAATGGTCATAAATTCAATCACGTGTAACCTTTCCCGTAAGTGACACCAGTCAATTGAAATTTATTATGGGGGAAATCACAGACTTTGACATTCACACTAAATATCTAGAGTATTAAGATTCTGCTTGCTGGAACTCTAGATATCACTTTGTAGATAATGTAGAGAATTTTAAGATACGGAAATGATGAATAAGAACTGAGTAGTTCCTCTGAGTGTTATCAAGAAATATGAGAAGTTCAATGTTTGATAATGCTTCATTTTCTTCAATAGGACAAACTCACACTGTGAGACCTAGAATGATAACTGTGATTACTGAACAGTAAGTGTCATAAAACATTGCTGAGTACATTTGGCGAGGTATATAGATAGGCTGGTCAGGAAGCTTGCTTGGCGAGTTTCCACTAGGCACTCATGACAGATAACCTGAGAAAGCAATCAAATTTCATTTTCTGCCTCTTTAGTGGTAATGTGAGATTATACTTATATAGTAGAGAGTGTAATTGATTTTAGAAACTTGATTAAATTATCAATAGCATGGTATGAATATAGCCTGAAGGATTTTAAATTAAGAGTACATTTGTTTCATGCTTTGGGGAATTTTGGAAAAGTGAGGAAGGAAAATAAGCAGATGATCACATCTATGAGATATTAAGGGAATTCTATATCAGTTATTTGATGCAAACGTGAATATGATCATTTTGACTTATCAAATTCAGGAGACTGACTGAATTTTCCTGAATTTCATCAAGTGTAATCCTTCCAGTAAATGACACAAGCTAATCATTTTTTAGTAAGTGGGAACAAAGTACCTTGACAATCATGGTTAAGTATATTTTCCAAACTTGAGATTTCAGCCAGTAAATACAGCAGTCAATATTTGTGGTGTAGAGTTAGCGAGTAAGTATGGACAGAACTTTTAGAATGACTCTCACATACATCATTTAGCAAAGATTTAAAACTGTTTTGGGATTAACTCTTGCATCCGAATGCAATATCTGATATTCCACTGAAATAGTTATCCTCGAAAAAAAAATGTGTATATAAATATAGGTCGTAATAGAGTTGGTTCAAGCTGATAGTTTAGATGTTAGCTCACAGTGAATTTCCATCAGCAATAAAGGGATGGGCAGAATTATAGCTCATTTACATGCACATATTCAATTAAAATTTATAATTTATATGCAAAAAAATTATTTTAGTTTTGAGTTAGTACATCTGTTCTTGGTACATTCGGTTCCTCTGGTCTTGACCGGCACAGCTTGACCTCTGCTGGCTCTTTCATGCATGTGTAGGCTGCTGTCATTACCTATTAGGTGAGCTGGAGCGTGGGTGACCTACAACAGCTTCCTCACATCTCACTTATTTGACCACTGGTTGTCAGCTGGGTGTATCACTTCTTCTCCACATGGCACCCGTCTTCCAGAAAACTAGTGTGAATTCATTTACACGGTTCCAAATGGAGCAAACCCCAGGTGTAAGTATGTTTCAAGTGTCTGCCTGTGTCACATTTGATAAAACAAGTTATATTGCAAGAGAATACAAGTGAAAAATTTTTTTTAATCTGCTCCATACCTAACAATTCATTCATTAAATTATTATGTATCACTAGATACATGGACTCTCAGGAAAAGAAATTGAAAATCTTCCATCCTTTCTGAACATTCACCGAAAAAAAGAGCAATAAATAATAATAGCATACTAAAAATTCTCTGCTTTTTTATTTTTTCAGAGTTAAATATTTACCAATCATACAATTTATTACTGTCTTTTATCAAATAAGAATAGGATATTTTGTGTAAATGTAGCTTCCTTTATAGTCTTTGATCCACTCGTTCAGAATTTTCAACTGAAATATATATTAACATGGGCAATAAAACACAACGAGAATCTAAAGAGAATTTTCATTTAAGCCTAAGATTAATTGAACTAAGCAAAAATCAAATTCAGTGAATACATGATACACATTCAGAATTAGAACAAAACTATCTGCCTGAAAAAAGTTTGGTAAGCCTCTATCCCCATACCAAAGTCTGCCCCCTTGCCCACACACTAGGGTTTGCATAAACCTAGAAATTAAATGCATACACTTGTTTGGGTGTTCCCTTTGAGGTAACAAAGTGGTCTTTTTTTCACCTGTAACTTCTCTTCCCCTGACTTTACCTCTGCGTGACAATTATTTAAGAACCGTAAAACTCACGGGAAACTAAGCAAAAAGGAAGTAAGAAGAATGAGCGTGAAAAGCATTCCATATCTCCAGGGAGGAATGAGAAGTCAGCCTACAGGGGTGGATTGTGTTTATTCCAATGATGATTTTTTTCCCAGCTTTCTTATTGATAAATAAGATCTCCCAGGGATGTCCCTTCATAAAATTTAGATTTAAACAATTAGATATTCATAACCAGATTTGGGCTGAAAAAGTTGCCTGGCCATCACCCAAGTAGGAATAAGGATGACAAGCACTTCTTGATAGTAAACACCAGGACCAGGAGGCTGCCTCGTCATTCGAGATTTAGTTAATTGACAAACACTTCACTTACGATGAAAAAATCATCAGACTATCCTGTCAGACACTATATACATGTCTTCCAGATCAATCTTTCTAATACACAGCTATGACCACCTAAGGGTCTTCAGTGGTATTCAATTGCCAAGCTCTTAAAATAAATATCCAATGTTCTCTTTGATCAGGCTCCATCTATCTTCTCTAGTCCTAGATTTTACTATTCTTTCCATGAAACATCACTTTTCTAGGACACCAAACTCTTATTGTACCTATAGTTATTCTTAATACTATCGTTCTGTATCCTTTATACTAGAGTTAAGTGGCTAACTCTCCACCACATTACAGTATTAGAGTCTTCTGAATTTGACTATATACCAATGTGTTGTATATTTTCATGCCACTAATTACCATCCTTTAATTTCAGCTTGAAGAACTCCTTTCATCATTTCTTGTCAGGCAGGTCTAGTGGTGATGAATTCCCTCAGCTTTTGTTTGTCTGGAAAAATTTCTCTCGCCTTCATTTCTGAAGGATTTTTTGCCCAGTAATGTTTTCTTGATTGGCAGTTTTTTCTTTCAACGTTTTGAATATATCATCCCACTCTCTCCTGGCCAGTAAGATTTCTGCTAAGAAATATGCTGATAACCTTATGGGGGGGGGGGGGTTCCTTGTGAGTTACAAGCTTTTATTCTCTTACCATTTTTTTTTTTTTTGAGGAAGATTAGCCCTGAGCTAACATCTGCTGCCAATCCTCCTCTTTTTGCTGAGGAAGCCTGGCCCTGAGCTAACATCTGTGCCCATCCTCCTCTACTTTGTATATGGGACGCCTACCACAACATGGCTTGCCAAGTGGTGCCATGTCCACACCCGGGATCTGAACTGGCGAACCCCGGGCCGCCGAAGTGGAAGATGCGCGTTTAAGTGCTGTGCCACCGGGCCGGCCCCATTGCTACTTGTAAGATTCTCTTTTTGTCTTTGAATTTTGAGTTTTATTATAAGTTGTCGTAGAGAGGATCTCGTTAAGTCGATTCTGTTTGGTGACCTATGAGCTTCATGAACTTGCATATACAAATCTCTCCCCAGATTTGAAAAGTTCTCAGCCATTTATTTCTTTAAATAAGCTTTCTGCCCCTTTCTCCCTGTCTTTTTCCTTCTGGAATTCCAATGATTCACAAATTGGTCCTTTTTATATTATCCCATAGACCATGTAGGCTTTCTGCACTTTTTAAAATTCTTTTTTCTGTGCTGTCTTCTGACAGGAAATTTCTGTCTTCAATATCACTGGTTCTTTCTGTTGCCTGGTCAAGTCTGTTATTGTTGCTTTCTATTGCATTTTTCATTTCATTCATTGTATTTTTCAGCTCTGGAATTTCTGTTAGGCTCTTTTTTAATGATTTCTATCTCTTTGTTTAAATGTCTCATTTTGTTTGTCTAGGGTTTTCCTGATTTTGTTGAATTGTCTTTCTGTGCTTTCTTGTAGCTCATCGAGTTTCCTTAAAATAGCTATTTTGAGTTCTTTTTCTGGTAAATCGATCTCCATGTCTTTGAGTTCAGTTAATAGAAGATTATTTCTGTCCTATGATGGTGTCATGTTTCCTTGCTTTTTCATGTTCCTTGGAGGTTTGACTTGCTATCTTTGCATCTGAAGTAGCAGTCACCTCCTCCAGTCTTTACTAACTGCCCATTTAATGCATCCAAACTTGTGAGGTTTTTTGCTCCAACAGACTGCTGGAACTTCCCCTCTGGAAACCTGGACTTCCAAAGATGCTCTGTCATCTGTGAGCGATTGTCTAAGTCAGTATTCTCCAAAGACTCCTGGACTGCAGCCAAGAGGGGATGAAGCTAGTGCACAAGCCTCTGCAGGGTCCCCAGCCAGGTCTCAGGTTTGTCTATTACTCAACACACAGGAAGGCAAGACTCCTCCCAGGTCCCTTGGTCTATGGTAGTGGATCTCACAGCTCCTTGAAAGGCACATTTGTCTGTGGATGGATCCTGAATTTTGGTTGTTAAGGAGGAGACAAAAACAAGGGACATCTTACGCTGCCATGATGCTGACGTTGCTCAATAGTTCCTATTTATTGGCTATTTTCTCTGATCTCTGGACTTGCATGCATTAGAATTGAAATCAAGATTCAGCTTTTGTTTCAGAGTCCCTTCTGCATATTACTATTTCTAATAAAAATTACATGTACAATTGTGTTTTGGTTTTCATTTATAGTTTTTTTTACTCCATTCATTTCCCTTATCTCATCTCCATCCACATTTATGAGTACCTTTCCATTTCAGTCTTCATGACATAATTCTATTCATGTGTTTAAAAGTGCCCAGATTTTATTGAATTTTACTAAAAATAAAATATACTTTCTAAAATTTGTCTTTTCCTATATTTTTATAGGATTTTCTGATAAATATGGAGTAGACTTTTTTATAGCTTAGGTTGAAGCATCCTTCCTAAGTCCTATTTTTTTCCAGCTTATTTAAACTCAAAGAAGATAATATGTCCACAATAAAAGATTGTTGCATTTTTGGGGGGGTGGGTAATATCTCACTGTCTACCTGGTTGAGCTAAACTCTAAGAAAGTTTTCTTCCTCTTAAATTTTTTCCTCTTAAGTTTTAAATTACAGGGCTAGTTGAATTGTAGACCCCAGTCAAATGATTAATGTTGGTAACTTTTATTTAGCTGGTGTCACCACTGTTGGATTGAAGAAAGATTCTCTCCTTTTACAAGTCAATGCTATGCCTATGCAGATAATTTAACCTGGATTATTATAAGCAGTTTATAATGCTTCTTACTCAGCAACATTAACCCTCATATCTCTTGATCTCACACCCTTTACTATGAATCTTTTCATATTACCAATTTCATATCATAGTGTACTATACTGTACTGTAGCTAGTACATTTCTACTTGAAATATGCTATATTTTTGGAAATTGTAGACTTTATATATTTCTAGCATGTGTGTTAATAACATATAACATTGAGAGTGAACTGGTAATGGCCACCTTATACACCATGTGTTGTAAATTGTAGAAATGGATCCTCAGTCTCCACCCTGTACTGCTTGCCCCCATATACCTTTAGTAGGGGTATAGAGGAAGAATGGGATGAAATCTCTGAACTATCTCTATCTTAGTGCCTTGCTCTACTATTCAACTTCAAGCTTTCTTTAATGACTTAGCTACAGAATTTCCACCAGAGATTCAAAATACACTTCATCAATATTTCTAGTTTATAATCATGCAATAATCTTATTATGATTACTCTTGACATGGTTGTTGACCTACTTTTGTCTACCCATACCTGTTTTTTTTATGGTTTTGTGATGCCAAATTGGGGGAAGAGAGAGTAGGATAGAAGGAGAAGATTCCTCAAGTTCCTAGTCTAGGACAAAAGGTGAAAAGTCCTGGGAGTCTAAGAAAAGAGCATAAGAAAAGCTGTAGTGATGGGCAATGAAGGGCAGCATTTAAAAAGTCACTACAGACTCTGTGCCCTGTCATGGTGGTTGAGTGATACAGGAAATAATTTTTTATGGGAACACTTCCCTGATACTGCGTCACATGATCACAACTACATGAGTTGTAAAGCTAGCTAGAATATCGTGCATTTCATGGTTGAAATTCTGGACAATGCCTAGATAGAGTAGAAAATAGTGACTATAAACTCACTCTGTGATCTGAAGGCCCTTGTTTTAAAGAATTAAATCCTTAAAGTGGTACAAATTTCATTTTGGATATTTAATTTCTTTTTTTCTTAAGTAATAAAATATGCATAAGTAATGTGGCAGAGGTGGTGATGAATGTCTTGAAAGAGATAATTCTTTGCAGATAAGGATAGTTATAATATTAATGGTATGAGCAGTGAAGATCAAAGAACGGTAAGAAATATAGCTATGTCTTGTAACTTCCTATGATATTTATTAATATAAACTCAGTAGCTGTTCTCAGAGTTTGAAAATGATTTGGATGATGACTGTCAATCATATATTAAGAATCATATTTCATACTGGTGGTTAGTAAGTAAAGGTGTATATTAGGAGCTTTTAAAATTCAGATTCTTTTGTTACCACCAGTAGCAGAATATCCATGCTTAAGGCATGGAAATATCTAGTTTTCTCCAAAGTTTCCAGGTACTTTAGTGATCAGATTTTAACTGCTGTAACCTCACTTCCTAGGCAAACCCTGGCATTAGGAACTAATAGTAATTATTGAGTAAATCAGCAAAATTTGGGAATCGCAGTTTTATGTATCTCAAACATGCAGTAACCACTTCAGTTGTCATATATGATTGTAGCACATTATATTAGTCTATTTGTAAATCCTATCTTTAAATGGTACTTTTTGAATTTCTCTACTAACTTCCTATTTCTGTTTCTTTTTTCTAAAGTGAAATTCCTTCTACATTTCATACTTTATATTCTGAGAGCATTCATTACTCACCAACAGATTGATAATTCAATCACTTTAGGAGTTTCTTCTCTCAAGCATTAGCAAAATTCATAGCTGGAGGTTATAGGTATAAAGTTTGCGGCCAAAAATTATACTAAAGAGTGTTGTATGTTGAAGGAATGGCATATAGATGCTCTTATACCAGGGCATAGAGCCGCACCCAAGTAGCTGCCATTCAGCAGCGACCACTCCAGAAATAGCCCCTCAGACTACATGTACGCACAAACTATAGCAGATACGTGAAGACAGGGTAAGGTATTATTTGCAAAATTTTGTTTCTAAAGCCCACTACAGATTCCTAATGAATGAGGCTATGGCATAGCCTAGAACTCACATTGACCAGCCTGTTCTCCCATTTACCCCTCACGGAGTTGTCAGATCCCGCTATGCTGATGCTGAGGAAAGGCCAGTCTGTTGAAGGGCGATATGGTCAAGGATGACAACTACTTCCTCCAGCTCACAGTCCAGAGGATGTTTGGCTGCCTATCTCAGGACGTCTAGTGTTGAAGTGATGGGAGGCAGCCCTTAGGATTTTCTCATGCCATCCCTGACGTGAGGAATATTCAGCACCTCTTGCTCTTCCTCCCTAATCCAAGCCAGATTGGTCTCGCTGCAGACCACTGCAGTAGCTTCCTAGCCTCACTCTGCTTTTTCTCTTAACCTACAGCTAATACAACAGTTCATGTCATTTCTTCAAAATATATATCCACAAATCATGTCATTATTTTTGGATAGTTTCTCATGATAGTAAAAATCAAATCTCCAATTGTTAGTGTCCTCTGCATGGCGTGATCACGGGCAACCTCTCTAAATAAATTGCCTATTACTATTCCTCTGCTCAAGCCATACTAATATTCTTTGTATTTCTCAAGCACCCTAGTCATGCTCTTATCTCAGAGTCTTTGCATCTGCCAATGCCCTAGTCTGGAATGCTCAGCTCATAAATATCCACAGAGCTCTCCCTCTTTCCCTCTCTGCTCAAATGTCACATCCTCAGGGACACTCTGAGTACCTTCACTCTACTCACTCTCCCACCTATCTCCATTCATTGCTTTATTTTTTAGATAACATTTATTACTATAGAAAATTATATTATTTATTCATGGGTTTATTAACCATTGATTATCCCACAAATATTTAATTCCATAAGGACATGAAGTTTAACTTTTAGTGTTTATTATTATTTTTGTGTATACATTTTTGTTCACTACAGTATTCTCAGCAATTCTAACAAAATTCACAAATATTTCAGCCAAAAAATTATTTGTGGAATGAATGACCTAACCACTTAGAAAGATGATGATACCAAGAGAAACGCTCCCCTAGTTACAGCTCCTATTTCTCCCATATTAGGGTCAGATGATATATTTAGGTCTCTTAAGAAAGATTATTCAGGGGCTGCCACAGTGGCATAGTGGTTAAGTTTGTGCCGTCCACTTTGGCAGCCTGGCGTTCACGGGTTCAGTTCCGGGGTGCAGACCTACACACCGCTCATCAAGCCATGCTGTGGTGGCATCCCACATACAAAATAGAGGAAGATTGCCACAGATGTTAGCTTAGCAACAATCTTCCTTAAACAAAAAGGGGAAGATTGTCAATGGACATTAGCTCAGGGCCAATCTTTTTCACCAAAAGAAGAAAGAAAGATTATTCACTTATTTAGTAGTCTGAAATGACAGTTGCATTTTAATTTTAGGTAATCTGTGCCAAGCTAATTTAGGTTATTTAAAATTTTCCTGTTTCAGAAATAATTTATCCTAGAGGTCTTTAATGTGGATTACAAAGATTCCTGTTTCTCAAAATGGAGCAATATTTTGGGTTGTTAATTTCTCTTCTTATTGGAATTAAGTAAACATTTGAAATCAGTCAGTAACATTTAAGCAGTATGTCTAAACTGTAATCTCTCTGTTTTTTGTATTTACTCTTAAAAACTCAAACGTTTTATGTGCTGCTCCCTATCTAGACACCTGATACCCACATGCAAATAAACCACAGAGATTGAGTTAAACTATTTATAGCATGCATCTGTGTTTAAATTCTCTTAGAACTGAGAATATCTTTACAAAAACTATAAAATAGCTTATTATTTAAACCGCAGACTTGAGATATAGGAACTGATGGCCAGGTATTTTCAGAACATTTTAATTGAAGAGAATTATTAAAAGATTTTGCTTTGTCAAACTATGATAATATACAGATCAGAGAAGAGTGAGTATTTAAGAGAGTGTGTGCACCGTGTGTATATGCATAGGAAAATATTTTTCTGCATATTCCACCCTGCAATTATGAAACGGTTACCGTTGTTCATTCTTAGCACAAAGGTTGATTCCAGAAATTTTTTTCCTATTTCTAGAACTAGTACTGATTTAATTTGGAGGCTATAAGGACAATGAATGCAGGGCAGTATGTGTTTATGTGTGCATAAGAGTGCGTGTGTGTGTGTGCCTGTTGGCAGAAAAGCACAGTGGCCCTGGGGAAAAAATATTGAATCAGAAATTGCATTGTTGCAGTGGGCCACTAGGAATGGTAGTGAGGGCTGTAGTCTGCAAAACTCTAGGAGGAACCATTTTCATTAAGTTCACAGCCAGCACGGTCATATGTGGTGACCCTATAGCAGGCAGCCATGTTTACTGTCCAGACTACCACTGAGTCATAGGCAGTAACTGGATTTCTTTGAATCAAAGTTTTCTGTAAAAATGATTTTAATAAAATATGATTACTTTATTTAGAAGTTTGTGTAAAGATAAAAATAAAATTCAAAATAGGCCAAAATGTTTTAAAATAAACCTGAAGCGAATATTAACCTTTCGTTGAGATCAAGGCTACAAAGGGGAGGTAAGATTTTCTACACAGTGAAATGAACAAAGAAAACCTGGGAGAAAAAAACCCTGTACACCAAAGTAAAACAAACAACAGAATACCTAAAAAATAGTGGGGAGGGGAAAAGACAAATGAAAAATTATATGCATGCCAAATATCATATCACATGCATGTATTCAAATGTGCTTTTGTGAGTAAAGATTGACATCAGGCCTTGGGTGATGCAAGCCGGTTTGAGAATGACCTCATAGCAAGAAGGAAACATAGGTAGAAGGACAGAAAAGGTATAATTGCATAGGAAGGCAAGGGTCTTAAAGGAAAAAACATGATTTTATGAGGTCAAATCTTAAACACAGGCATCTTAGTCTGAACCTCTCAAAAGTTCTAGTCAACCATTGTGCCTGATGAGTAGAGATTAACTGGACAAAGATAGAAGATGAGCTTGGAGAGCATTTCAGAGGGAGGTAATCCGTGTTTAGAGCTCTGTGATGGGAGAGAAGATGGCCAGTTTGAGGAAACGTAGGGAGGCCTGTGTGATGGAAGCTCAGAGAGCACAGGTGGTGAAAGAAGCAGCCAGAAGGGTGGACAGGTACCAGGACATGAAAACAAGTGGTCCTTATGAAGTGGTTTGATCTTTAATTTAAAAGCAATAGGATAGACTTCTGGTTACCAGTTCCACATGTAAGGAGCTTGGAAGTCACCACCCCAATTAACAACAAGTAAAAACCTCAATAGACTGAAAAGTCATCAACTCTTCTTGGATCCATAAGAGAGAGGAGGACACGAGGCAAACTGCTATCCCCAAGATTGGAGAGATGGACAGGAGAATACAGGTCATCACGGCTTACCTGAGCAGAGACATGAGTGGACACCTTGCAGGAGTCAGTGTGGGGTAGGAAAACCCAAAGCGCATTGATGAATTGTTGGAGGCTCAGTGAGGACAACTGGAAGAGTTAAAAAATCCATGAGGACCTGGTCATCCATCAGAGGGACGCCACAATTCTGTGAGATTTACCTTCAACACATCAGCCAGGTTCTCACCTTATCTGATGTCAGAGAAAAATCCACTCCTGCCACTGGCAGGGGGAAGGGAAAAGGAAACTTTTCGAGATACTATAGAGCACTCTGCTCTTCTTAACAAGGCCTGCCCTCAGGAGAAACTAGTTAACCAGAGCCTAACCAGCTGGAGTATTATCAGAGCCTAACTGACCTGGGGGAAGGGAAATAGCCAACTCCAGTCAGCTTTAGCCTTCCACGTGGGAGAAGGGAAATGCCACCTCCAGCCCGCTCTAGTCAGCCTGTCTGACCTAAGGGGAGAAAAAACCCTGAGAAACAGTTGTATAATTCAGAGTCCAAAGGCATACGTGCACTAAAAGACTGAGACCTAATCATAGGACAAATAAGGCTTCCCCTCCCCCAACACCTCACCCCCACATGACTAACAGCCTGTTGACAGCAGGTCCTTTCCCCTGTACACCGTCTATCAGGAAAAGTTACAAGACATACCAAAAGACAAAAAACACAATTTCAAGAGACAGAGCAAATGTCAGAAATAGATATGGCAGGGATGTTGGAATTATCAGACTGAGAATTTAAAACAACTATGATTAATATGGTAAGGGCTCTAATGGATAAAGTAGACAGCATGCAAGAGGAGATGGGCAATGTACGCAGAGCGAAGGAAATTCTAAGAAAGAACCAAAAAGAAATGCTAGAGATCAAAAACACTTTAACAGAAACGAAAGATGCCTTTGATGGGCTTATTAGTAGACTGGGGACAGCTGAGGAAAGAGTCTCTGAGCTTAAAGAGAGCTCAATAAAAACTTTGAAAACTGACAAGCAAAGAGAACAAAGGATAAAAAAAATAAAACAGAATATCCAAGAACTGTGGGAAAACTACCAAAGGTGTAACATACCTTTTGGGAATGTTACATACATAATGGGAATACCGGAAGGGGAACAAAGAGGGAAAGAACAGAAGACTATTGGAAACAATAATGACTGAGAATGTCCCCAAATTAATGCTAACGAAAAACCACAGATCTAGAAATCTCAGATAACACCAAGCAGGATAAATGCCAAAAAAAAAAACAAAACAAAACTACACCTAAGCATATCATTTTCAAACAACAGAAAATGAAAGATAAAGAAAAAATCCTAAAAAGAGCCAGAGGGGAAAAATACCTTACCTATAGAGGAACAAAGATAAGAATTAAATTCAATTTTTCCTTGGAGACTATGAAAGCAAGAGGAGAGTGGAGTAAAATATGTAAAGCGTTGAGAGAAAAATCTCACCAACCTAGAATTCCGTATTCCGCAAAATTGTCCTTCAAAAGTGAAAGAGAAATAAAGACTTTCTCAGTCAAAAATTGAAGGAATTTGTTGACAGTAGACCTGCCTTGCAAGAAGTGTTAAAATAAGTTCTTTAAAGAAAATGTAAATGATATAGATCAGACACTCAGATCTACGAAAAGAAGCATATCAAAAAAGGAGTGAGTGAAGGTGAAATAAAAATTTTTACTTTTTTATTCTCAATTGATCTAACAGATAACAATTTGCTTAAAATAATAATAGCAAAGTGTATTCAATTATGTATGATTATTTATATACCTTATGTATACATACGTGCTTATGTATACTTACACATAGGTGACATGAATGACAACAATGATACAAGGGACAGGAGACATTCACACTACCAGTGATGTGGTATTATGTTTCTTGAAAGTGGACCTAGATTAGATATGTGTATTGCAAATTCTAGGGCAACCACTAAAAACAGTAAAAAAGGAAGTATAATTGATATATTAAGAAAGACGAGACAAGCAAATCATACAAAATGCTCAAAGTCACAAAGTTAGAAAAACAGTAGAAGACAAAAACAGGAACAACAAGAGAGAGCAAACATTTTAAAAAGTAAGAAATATGATGGATATTAATCCAACAATATCAATAACCACTTTGAATGTCAATGGTCTTAATACACTAATTGAAAGATAGAGATTGACAGTCAGAGGAGATAAAAAAAAATCCAACTATATGTTGTGTAACAGGAAAAACTCAGGTGTTTTTCTTCTTATGTAGGGAAAAACCCAGTTCTTCCCTACTGTGTTGCTTTGCTGTGTGTCTCCTTTACTAGTCACACAGAACACTTCACTTCTGACACTTCTGATCACCAAATGTGTGGAGGTTTTTCCCCACGACAAGCAATTCTCTGGGACACCTACAGTTTAACTCAATTCTGACATTATCTACCCAGAGATAGCACCAGATCCCACAGGTTAAAGTCTCAGTCCCACGACACTGCCTACACACACACACACACACACACACACACACACACACACATAGACATACACAATTTAGACACCAGTCACAAGCCCAGGTTGTCACCTGTGCTTTTGAGCAACTGGTTACAAATCAGAGGTTCCCATGAACACCTCCTCAGCTTCAATTAATTTGGTAGAGTGGCCCACAGAACAGAAATAAAGATGGAAAACTTGACATTGGGTTGCTATGTAAGATTTAAGGGAATGGAAAACAACAAGGTCTCTAGCTTCTGTAGCTAGAAGTTTGGTGATTCCATTCTTTAATACATGAATTCCTGGAAAATGACCAGTTTTGGGGTAGGAGAGGATGGATATTATGAGGAAAGTTTTGGGCATACTGAGAATAAGGAATTTCTGAGACATTCAAATGAAAATGCTGGTATGATTCTGGGCTCAAAGAAAGGTTTTGACAAAAGATACAAATTTGGTAATTGTTGGTATGTTGAAGGCTAATAAAGCACTGGTTTTAATACAATGACCTATAGAGAGGGAGAACAGAAAGAAGAAGATAGCCTAAAACTGAGCCTCACAGAAACCTAGCTTTTAATGGCTAGGTAATGGTGGAGAAGGATGAGGCCATCTTGGTGAATGAAGGGTGGCCAGAGAGCGAGAAGTAAAAACTGGAAGAAGCCAAGTGAAGTGTTTCAATTAGGAGAACATGGCTAATAGGGTCAAATAATGTTCAGAGCTCCTTGATGATAAGAACTGAAATATATCCTTTGACTTCTGGCCCAACTGAAACATTTCATCCTACTGGGGTGAAAATCTACTACCAGTCAATTGTAATATCCCACTTAGAACTGGACAATGCGGAGTTCAAGAGATATAGAGGATTACTAGTTTCCTTAAGAAAATCAGATGGAATAATATTGTTTCTGAAGTTTTACCACTTGCAATAGTTCACTTAAGGAAACTTAGTACCTGCAGTAGGCACACAAATTCCTATGTCTTGCCTTAGATCCAGCATTTACATTTTCATTAAAATGTAAAATCATTGAGAGGTATTAACTTATTATTAATAAAAATGGTTGATGGGTAATCAGAAGCATTTTCATGGAAATGACAACAGATGCATATTAGGTTCCAAGACAGATGAAATATGCCAAAGCAAAGCAGTTTGGCTGGATTATTCCCTCATCAATGTCTGTTTTTAATGCAGAGTTTTTATCTTTATTTTCTCAGAAACGGATGAAAATTATAAAATTTAAAGGTGACTTGTAAGAGAAATAGGAAAGTAAGCAGGTAGATTATAGCATCTTTTCGGTGTACACCTTTTTTATAAGTCAAATGTAACACAAAAATTGAGTGCTCAGAGAATAAGGAGACTTTCTGTATACTTAACATCCCTGCACCGATGTTTGAGGATGATGAAATATCCTGTTATTATCAAAGTATGCAGGAAACAATACTTTATGTAATATATCAATGCCATCTTTATATTATTAATTCATTGCAAGAAAACTATACTACATTTTTTTCTTGTAAACATAGCAATTTTAATATGATAGCATATTGGAATTCTGAGGACTATAAAAAGATACACAGTTTTGGAGATTTGCTAACATATCTTCGACAGGTTTTGAGCTCAGAAATTAAAATAACTATATTAGAAATTTTGTCTTATTTATGAACTAAAGTTGTTTGGATGATCCAGTCAAAATGTTTATTGCATTACATACTTTGCTTATACAAAACACAATAAAATAAAATGAAATAAATCACAACACAAGAGGGAAAAAACTTAAAGATGCACGATGATATGGCTTTTCCCATAATCAAGGAGAGAAGTACAATGTTAATGTTTTCACAAGTCGGTCTTCTGTGAGTTCACCTCTGTTTGAATCTGACTTTTTATCCTCAGATCTTATCTATTCTCCAACGTAAATTTTTCCTCTAATATTCAAAGCTTCACTCACCTTTTATAAAAAATAATACCTTGGCTAACACTCCTATCAAGTGTTTTCCTCCTAAAATATACTCCTCAAATCTAACAGCTAGGAAAGAAGAGTACGCTTTAGTAGGACCCTTAGTGATCTCATTCATGGCATTCTAAATCCCACAGCACATTCGAGGGCAGCCTTTCTTTCAGAACACTTCTCTGGTATGGTTTTAAGTATCTTTGTTCTCACATCCTCCTGATACCCCTGATTGGAATTTTTCATCTTTGAGTCTTTCTACTATGTGGGTATGCTTGCACACACACACACACACACACACACACGTTGCCCAGATTGAAATTGTTGAGTTTTTTTCTCTCTCTTGTACACACACTTCACTTGCTCAATGAAAAACATTCATTTTCGGAAGCAGTGCAATCCAAACCCACAGGAGGAAGCAAGGAAATGGTTTACTGCTCATGTCATACTTCAAAGAATCAAAACAATGGACACAGTGATCACATTATTTCATAGATATTGTTAATTCACTTCCTTTATTCCCGGCTTTCAAATGAGGCACTCAGGATCTATCAGAAATAAGAATGAGGCACACTGCTGGGACGCAGGCAGCTACTACTTGGCTACACCTGCAATTATTTCTAGTAATACTAGGTCCAATTCTCAGGTGCCCATTCCGTGTTCAGGTTCTGGAGAGAGGGGAGGTTTTGCTGCTGCAGTGACATATGGCTTCTCCACATGAGTGAAAATAAGGCTCCATATTCTCCAACATTTTGAAATGTTTTCTAGGCTCCGTAGGGCAGAATGACATTTGGTAAGGATAACACGAAAGATAATCAGGAGTTTAAGGTGGAATTCCCATTCTGTCACCATATTGCCGGTTGAGATGTTACACATCTATAGAGTCAATTCATTCGTTTTGTATTTAGTCACTAATTGATTCATTCAAGTTGTTAGTTTGCATTCAAAAAAGAAGTTTGCCTACTACTCGTAGCTTATTTATAAATGAGTGACTTGGAGTCGAGTGTCTGCAAGATTTCTTCTTTACATTTCCTTTCTGTATGATTTATACAAATTAATTTACGCACGCAACTACTTCCGGTCTCATTATATAGGTTCAGGCTCTGCATTTCTTTACTACCTTCCTTTTATCTCCTAACGGCAATAATGCTCCTCAGTCCAGTAAACCAAACCCTACACATACCCAGAGTATTCCTTCTCCAGTCAAATAACTTCAGTTCTCATTGGACACAGATAGCTTGAATAGCAGATAACAGCAGCAAGGATATATTTCCAAGTGCTTTGTGTTCATTTTGCCTACCAGCACAAATGCAAAAGTTTAGTGTTCAATGACTCACAAACCATTTTGCTGAGGCAGATGTCAGGCAGACTGCATAAAAATCACCCAAGATGATTTTTAAAAGACCAGTTCTCAGTATCTCAGGAGATCTGGAGTGTAGTCCAGACTCTGGAGTGTAGTCCAAAACTCTGTATTTTTAAAAGTTCTTCCAAGTAATTCTGGTGCTGAGCCAAATTTCTGAAGCTAGGCTACACCCTTTTTGCTGTCTAGAAGATCACACTGTTCTAAACTGCTTCAACATTTATGCACATGAAGCTCAAGGTTTGTCACCCACTATCTCTGCAATTTTGGCCAAGTAATTTAACATCTCAGAGACTTGTAATTAAAGACCATCCCCCTTTACTGTTATCACTAAGAGTATAGTGTGGAAAATAGATTGATAAATAAATAACCAAAATAGTGTTTGGAACAAAGACCTAATTGTAAGAGTTAAAACTGTAAAACTCATATTAAATCACTATGATGTACACCTAAACCAATGAGATATTTTATGTCAATTATACTTCAATTTAAAGAAACTGTGAAACTCAGAAGAAACATAGGGGAAGAGCTTCATGATTGAATTTGGCAATCATTTCTTGGATATGACACCAAATGCACAGGCATCAAAAGAAAAAAAATAGATAAATTGGAGTATATCAAAACTAAAAACTTTCGTGCAGCACTGTGAACAGCGTGAAACACCCACAGAATGGAAGTAAATATTTGCAAATCATATATCTGACAAGGGGTTAATTTCCAGAATATATAAAGAACTCCTACAACTCAACAACAATAAGACTTGATATAAAAATAAGCAACGATAGAGCTCTGGAATTCCAAATAAATGTCTATAGACATAAAAATCAGGGTGAGAAAGGGCTAGGAAGAGTCAGAAACTTAGTTTTGGTCTAGTCTTGTCAGTTAGTTGTTGGTTATAAAGTCTCCTAAAAGGGAGAAGTCCAACCACAATGAGATATCAGTTCACACCTTTAAGGATGGCTATTACCAAAAAAAAAAAAAAAAATCTCAGAAAATAACAAACGTTAGTAAATATGATGGTTAATTTTGTGTGTCAACTTGGCTAGGCCACAGTACCCAGATATTAGGTAAATCATTATTCTAGATATTTCATAGAGTGTGCTCTTTACCATCTTAGCCACTTTTTCTTTTTTCTTTTCTTTTTTTTTTGAGGACGATCAGCCCTGAGCTAACATTTGCCTCCAATCCTCCTCTTTTTGCTGAGGAAGACTGGCCCTGAGCTCACATCCGTGCCCATCTTCCTCTACTTCATATGTGGGACGCCTGCCACAGCATGGCTTGCCAAGCGATGCCATGTCCACACCCAGGATCCGAACTGGTGAACCCCGGGCTGCCGAAGCAGAGTGTGCGCACTTAACTGCTGCGCCACCGGACCGGCCCCTCATAGAGTGTGCTCTTTAGATCAGGTTAACAATTAAGTCAGTAGACCCTGAGTAAAGCAGATTACCCTCCATAATGTGGGTGGATTTTATCCCATAAATTGAGGGCCTTAACAGGAATAACACTGACTTCCATCAAAGCAGAGTGAATTCTACCAGCAGACTGCCTTTGGACTCAGACTGCAGCATCAACGCTTCCCTGGGGCTCCAGCTTGCTGGTCTACCTTGCAGATTTTTGGACTTGCCAACCTCCACAACTGCATGAGACAATTTCTTAAAATAAATCCTTTACACACACACATATGTATATATATATATATAGAGAGAGAGAGAGAAAACATACATATTCTATCAGTTCTGTCTCTCAGAACCTTGACTAATAGCTTGATAATGTGAATATGTACCCTTGTGTATTTCTGGTGGGACTATAAAATGGTGCAACCACTGTGGAAAACGGTATAGCAATTCCTCAAAAAGTTAAATATGGAAATACTATATGATTTAGCGATTCTACTGGATTTATACTCAAAAGTGAAGGCAGGGACTCGAAGAGATATCCGTACTCCCATGCTCATAGCAGTATTATTCACAATAGCTAAAAAGTGGAAGCAACCCAAGTGGCCGTGGATGGATGAAATAGATAATAAAATGTGGTATATACATACAGTGGAATATTATTCAATCTTAAAAAGAAAGGAAATTCTGATACATGCTACAACATGGATGAATCTTAAAGACATTATTCCAGGTGAAATAAGTCAGCCACAAAAGGACAAATACCATATGATTCCATTTGTAGAAAGTACCTAGAGTAGTCAAATTCACAGACATTAAACAGTAGAATGGTGTTTGCCGGGTGCTGGGGTGGCAGGCGAGTGGGGAGAATGGGGATTTATTGTTTAATGGATACACAGTGCCAGCTTTGGAAGATAAAGAGAGTTCTGAGGATTGTTTGCACAATAATGTTCATATACAAAACACAAACGGTGAAAATGTTAAATTTTATGTTATGTATATTTTACCACAATGAAAAAGGCAATTATTTTTTAAAAAGCAGTGTGTTTAGATTAAAATGGAATTAATTATAAGGAGCTCTGGTTCACAGAAGAACGTAACAATGAAACCTGTCCGATTGGGTAACATGGGAGAGGACAGCCCTCTTTACAGAAGGTACAATGATATCCTATCTCAAGGGGTTGAGAGGGGAGCCCCCCTGGGAACAGAGAGAAAATTGTGCACAGCCCTTGAAGGCATAAGAATCTGTTAGGGAACTTCAAGTATTTTAATAATCTGGAGGATGAGGGTGGAGAATGCTCAACAAATGAGTCGAAAGGGATAGAGGGCTTATATGATTTTCCACCTTGAATGGTCATCTGAATTATCTTGGACATCGTTTTAAAAATAAGTTTCACAGTCCTCTTCTCCCCTAGACTTCTGCTTAAAAATAAATGTGGTGGGAATATTTGACTAGATTATATTGTGCATAGCGGTTCAGAACTTACTCTCAAAATAAGAAATCTTAATGTGTGTTAATATTGAGAGTTTAGTAACCAGATTTACTTTTAGAATGTTTGCCTTGGTGTGGCAGTACAGAGAATAGGTTTGGAGATATTTAACGAGAGTTGGGGATGGGGAGGCAGGGAGGAGGGAATCGGTTAGGATGCTATCAAATAGCCGAGCAAGGCATTAAAATGGAAAGAATATGATGGATGAGATGAAGGAGGGGAAAAAATTAATCATGATCATCAGCTTTACACACTGGTCATTCACTGTATAAGGATTCAACTAACTAATATGGGGAAATTTTACTTTTTCTTTTTTGTTTTGAGGAAGATTAGCCCTGAGCTCACATCTGCTGCCAATCCTCCTCTTTTTGCTGAGGAAAACTGGCCCTGAGCTAACATCTACACCCGTCTTCCTCCACTTTATATGTGGGGATGCCTACCACAGAGTGGCTTGCCAAGCAGTGCCATGTCCGCACCCGGGATCCGAACCGGCGAACCCTGGGCTGCTAAAGCTGAATGTGTGAAATTAACCACTGTGCCACAGGGGCGGCCCCATGAAGTTTTACTTACTTAAAAAAATTTAACAATCACAGGGGCCAGCCCAGTGGCATAGTGGTTAAGTTCACTTGCTCGGCTTCAGTGGCCCAGGGATTACAGGTTCAGATCCCAGATCTGGACATACACACCGCTCATCAAATCATGCTATGGCAGCATCCCACATACAAAATAGAGGGAGATTGGCACAGATGCTAGCTCAGGAACAATCTCCCTCAAGAAAAAAGAGGAAGATTGGCAACAGATGTCAGGTCAGGGCCAATCTTCCTCACACACACACACACACACACAAAAATTAACAATCATTTATATAACGACTACCATGTACCAGGTACTCCATGGAGTAGATCAAATTTCAGTGTAAAAACAGTAAATTCTGTTTAGGACCTTAAAATCTTTTGGGATTTTTACATGGGGAATTTTCACATTTTCACCTGTGATTTTCACAGAGAGAGAGTATTAGATAAAAGCAATCAACCAAAATTTATTGACTAATGACTAATTGCCAGGCATGGGCATCAGTTACACTGGGAGGCATACTGGACTAGGGGCTTTGCATATCCTCCCTCATTAAATAATGGAACACAGGAGTGCCCTGTGGAAAGAGGTTATGGATCACCCACCTATCAGTTATTTATGCTAAATTTTAAGGGCAAAGCAGAAGAGGAGTTCAAAGAAAGTTGAGGAAAATGGTCCTAAGGGAGGAGAACCGAGAAAGTCAGTGGTGTGTGTATGTGTGTGTGTGTGTATGTGAGGAAGATTGTCGCTGAGCTAACAGCTGTACCAATTTAACGTGGGATGCCACCACAGCATGGCTTGACGAGCAGTGCTAAGTCCATGCCCAGGATCCAGACCCGCAAACGACAGGCCCCAAACGGAGTGTGCAAACTTACCCACTAAACCACTGGACCGGCCCCTTAAGTCAGTTTTTTGTTATTATTTAGGTAGTGCAAGGCCAATAGGTCAGGAGAGGACTTCCATTGAAATGATGGCTTGTTATACTCACAGATCTCAAGAAGAGGGAGCATGTCATACCATGGGGGGGGGGGGGCGGGTCACTTGGGGAAGTACTGCGATGGTAGGTCAGACAATGAAAGGAGAGGAGTAAATGTGGGGAAGAGCTTTTCCTGTGTTTCCATAGGAGGAAATGGATGAATCAGGGTAAATGGGTTTAGGATTGGCTAGTTTGAATAATTTCAGCAGGCTCTGGGGCATAGGAGCTGTCCCTAGTTGTCTGGTACTGGGCCTGGAAGGATTAGGATGGGTGGATAGTGGCTTATACTTTGAGAGCCAAAGGAGGTGGTTGGGGATGTGGGCTCTGCATTAGTCTTGATTTGAATGGCATGACTCTCTAGGAATAATAGGCTGAGCCTGCGAGGGTCAGCAAGGCCCAGATGTCAAAGCATCAGAAGACAGAAAATAAAAACATGGTCCACACAGTCAGATATTAAGGAAACAAACTAAAGCCGGGGTATCAGGAAGAAGAGAGGTCAGTAGTGCCACATTCTAGCGTTCTAGAAAAGATGATATCTTAGGAGGTTACACGTGACATTACTAAGCACAGCCAAGTTCTGCCAAGTAGTGGGAGCAAACTCAAATTGTGATGAGCTAAGGTGGGACTTGAAGGTTAGGAAGGAGAGAGAGCAAATACAAGCTGTCCTATAAATATTGGTTTTGAAGGCAAGGAGAGAGCTCGTCTAATATCTAGAGGGAGCAGTTTACCCTTTATTCAGAGGAAAACCTTGGATGCATTTATAGACTGAGATGAAAAGTCATTGTAAAGGGAGATCCGGGAGCTAGAAAAGGATGTAGATAAATGAGGGAGCAAAATTGAGAGAGGATGCTCTGAAGCAAGATGTAGACATCAGCCTTGAATAAGAGAAACAAGTTTTCTTGGATAAGATGTGCATACGTGGATGTGCACAGGGGTGAGACCATTAATTTATCAAAGCCTCTATGATCTTTATACAATGCATGAAAGGCATGTAGGGACAATGTAAAGGCTGGGGGGAGTATGAATTTTCTCAACTGGTAGGACAAAAACAATTTGGCAATGACCCCAATAAAGTAGGAATATATGAATTTGTGGTTGTACCAACCTGCATGGTTCTGCCTTTGGTGAAAGGCATGGTAAAAGATTCTGAGGATGAACTATGGGGCCACCTCTAGAGTTTGAAAGTTTATTTTCAAGATGATTGAGTGGAGGGTCAGTTGGGTGTGGAATTAAGCACAGCGATGTTAGAATAGTTAATACAATAAGAAGGGAAATCAAGCTGGGACGGAAGCATAGTAAATCAAAGTGGAAATAAAAGAGTTTAAGGCACAAAGTATTTGGAATGGTGAAAGACGCAGGGAGATTAAGGAAGTATAAGAGCTGGAAAAAATGCTCAAAGCAGAATATTGAAGTTTAGGATCTCAAAGCTGGGTCAGGATTATCCAGAAGATAATAAACTTTAAGTTATATAAAGGCAAGTCTATCCTTCCAGTTGCTCAAGACAATTCTTGGAGTCATCCTCGATTCTTCTATTTCCATCATGGCCCCACCCAACTTACCAGGAATCATGTTTGCTCTTCCTTCCTTCTGGACCAGTTTTCACCATCTTCTCTGCCCTGGAATAATGGGGATTTCTGCTTCCACCTTGCCTCCCTAGAGTCTATCCTCAGCCTATACCCCACCAGTAATCATTTTATAAGTGTAAACTCACATCAATGCTCTGTCAAGCAGCCTGCATATATCTATCTCCCTCTGAGTAAAGGCCATAGAATATCCCCTCAGACACACCTTCTATTACTCTTCTTCTTGCTTAATTCTCTTCAGTCTTGTTCTAATCCTCAGCCTCGGCAGGCACACTGCCCACCTCACACTGGCTGGTCTCTTTCCTGCAATGTGCCTACCACCCCTTGTCTGGCAGACTCCTTCCCTTCTTTCACGTCTTTGTCCAAATCGTGCTTCGTGACCACTCTTATTCTGCAAACTGTCTCATCCACCATTTTTTCTTCACAGCACTTTTTACCTCTAATATATATATAATTAACTTAACTATTAAGGTATTACCTAAACATGCCACTCCTCAGTAGTGGGTAGACACCAGGAGACAGGAATCTTTGTTCGCAAGTCTATCCCAAGCATCTAGACTAGTGGACGGCACAGTTATATGGAAGAAAAACGTGTTCAGTTAATGATTAGGAGAAGTTGAAGTAAAGAAACAGTGGCACAGTCACCTGCTCGCTTTCCTATGAAAAACAACTATTCAAGAGAGATTTAGGTATAGATAAAACCTGAGCTATGTGCCAGAAGCCTTCGTTCTCGACGACGAAGGGGTTAGTGCTCAGGAGATGCCAGCACTGACAGAATAATAAAGAACTGTATAAAGAGCAAGTCAAATGGCAGTCGAGCCATTCCAGAAGGAAGAAAATGTTCTCCATCCTGTTTACCTTCTGCCTCATTCAGATGCTTTGCACATTGCACACTGATTTGCCAATCTACGCAGATTTCATATGACAGGATAAGATATTTTGCCTTACGTAATTTTCTTCACAGGACATTTGGGATAACCTTTATTACCTAAAAGACAAAGTCACACAAAGAAAGTTTTAGAAGAAAGGAAACAAAAGTGAGTCTGGATCTCTTGGATGTAAAATAATTACTAGATTAATCGAACTGTCTGTTGCTCTTCAGCGTGTGAATGGCCGTACTGTCTGAACGAGAACAATGACGATTCCAGCTGGAGTAAAAATTCAGAACAGTCCAGACAGGAAAACAATTTTCTGATTGTCCTACAAAGAAATGAATTACACATTACAAAATGATTGCTTTCACATTATCCAGGGCACCATTATTCCATTGCAAGTCTGTGTTCGTCGATTCTTTTGTGTTCTTTCATAATAAAACCTGCAAGTTTGTAAAGTTAAGTAAAGAATATATCACCATCATTTCAGGCACTGTGGTACTACAAGTTACGAGAAATGCCTGGAAGCATCCCACTCGGCCTCTTCAGAGACAGCTTATTTTCCATCTTAACGGCTATAAAATAGAAAATGAACATAACAAATGTTTCAGTTTGTTCCCCAGACACAGTTTAAAGCCAAAGTAATACATAACCATAAGATAAAACATGGCAATCTCTTTCCTAAGGTATTCATACCTAGCAATATATTTGAAGTTTCATTCATTAGGCAAATGGGAAACCCAGTCTATTTTTTTCTCTCATAAATAAATTTTATTCAAGCATATAACAGTAGGAATTGATTTCATCACGTGCTCTTATGTCCTGCTATGTGGAAAGCAAATACAAAATATCTCAGACCAACTAAAATCATAAGAGTCTACTCAATCCTCCATCAGCATGTAATAAGGCACATATTCTCTCAGGATTTTTGGTTGCTCCCCAAATCTTTGCTTTCTAATATAGCATGCTTGAATTTGATGTTGAGAATCTTTTTGTATGTTTATTTGCCATAGGTATATCTTCTTTGGTGAGGTGTCTGCACCAATCTTTCGCCCATTTTAATTGGATAGCTTGTTTTCATGTCATTTAATTTTAAGAACTCTTTGTATATTTAGGATACAGGTCCTTTATCAAATATATGTTATGCAAATATATTTTCTCTCAGTCTGTGGCTAGTCTTTTCATTCTCTTAACAGTATATTTCACAGAGCAAAAGTTTTAAATTTAATAAAGATCCAACTAATCAACTTCTTTTATATGTCAGGCTTTTGGTGTTATATCTGAAAGCTCATTACCAACCAAGGTCATGCAGATTGTTTACATTTAGGTGTATGATACATTTTGGGTTATTTTTTAAATAAGGTGTAAGGTCTGTGTCTAGGTTCACCTTTTTGCATATGGGCATCCAATTGTTCCAGCCCCGTTTGTTGAGAACACAAGTGTTTCTCCACTGAATTGCCTTTGCACCATTGTCAAAGCCAGTAACCATATTTATGAGAGTCTATCTCTGGCCTCTCTATTCTGTTCCATTGGTCCATTTTCTATTCTTTTGCCAACACTGCAATACCTGATTAGTGTAGCTTTATTGGTAAGTCTTAAAATTGTGTGGTACGAGTCCTCCAATTTTTTCTTTTCTTTAATATTTTTGGTAACTCTTCTAAGTCCTTTTTAACATGCAGAGAGAGATACAGGCAAGACCTTTTATTCCATAGTCTTAGAAAAGAATTTTCCATAGGCATGTCACATGTAATTTCAAAGGAATATAATTCTGAGTTGTTCCACAACTAAACTACACAACAGAAAAAAATTAATTAAACACTAGCTCTAATTAAGTATATTGGATATGACAAACAAGATTCTAGAACTCTTAATTAAAGTGCATACTTAAAATTATATTCACTTTGCTATTTTTGGGGGGGTTACTAATAACTTACAATCGAGGTAAAATCATCTGAAAATTGCCATTGCTATCCTTATTGAACACTCTTGATCACTTGTTCATGTTTGCATCAAAGTAGACTGTAAAGACAGCTTATGAAATTCTTTCGCAAAATCAGCACGTTTGAAAGTATGCCATTAACACAATCAATATACCTGCAACTTCCTAATGAGATTAATTTCCTTAAAAATGATATTTTAAGATGCTTTATCAACATACGTCAATGAAATTACCCACAGATTTGAATTTAGATGTAACCATAGAGGGTTGCTCAATCACAGGGAAAGTTTCAGAAACAGGCTCTTAAATAGCTTCTAATGTGATTTTTTAAAACTCATGTCAACAATATTAAAAATGTATAAAGTGAAAATCAACAGATTTCATGAGAGTTTTCTTTATTTGAAAAATTATAGACCAGTGCATATATATTTTCAAAGTAGCAACTTTATTATTTAAAAAAATAATCTATGTCCATAATTTAATAAATTCAAGAAAAGCAAAAAAGTTCAGAAGTAAAAATCAACACATTACTCAAAAACCTATCTAGAAATAAGCAGTGTAACATGACTTTGTGCAGAAAAAAAATAGTGAATAGAAGGATGAATGAGTACATCTATAGACTGAATGAATTTTTCAATCGTTAATACTATAAATGGTATGCTTTAAATTAAAATGTTAATTACAATTTTCTTGAATTTAACAGGAAAAAACCAAAACTATTTGACTTTGGAAAAAATATTCTTTTTACCATAAGTTCATTCTTCAAAAAGATCTCTAGATTGAGGAAAATATATAATGAAAACCATTATGAGTTGGAAATTACCTTTTAGCTACATGTTTGAGTCTTAGATATTATGGGATGATTTGATTTTTCCTATGAATGATGAATTAATTAGCTTACTTACACTGTTTCCTTTTTTCCTTTATCTTATCTCTCCGTTCTTTGCTTTATAATGCTTTGATTTTCTCAGAATTTATACAATTTATATTTTGTTCAGATATTTAGTTGAACTTATAAATTTAAATTGTCATTGTTCATCAGTCCATATGTCAAAATATTTCTCATTCTCAGTAAATTACTTTGATTAATGTCTAGGTTAGGTGGATTTAATCCTCCAAGTGTTTTGTTCTAGAGCGTCTTTAAAGATACTCTATATTCCCAGAGTTATTTCATGTTTGAGAAAAATTCTGTCCTCTTAAAACGAGAACAAAAATTGGCCTGAATATAGAATATTCTAGTCATATGTTTTCTCTCTCAAAACATTGTAGATATTGCTGTGCTGTCTTGTGGCATTGACTGATGCTCTGATGAAGTCTGATACCAGCCTGACTGGAGTTTTCTGGCTGTGTAAGGATGGTTTACCTTCCGAGTGTTCTTCATACTCAAAGCTTAATTGCTTAACAAGGATGTAGCTCAACTTCGATCATTTTCTTTCAAACTTTCTAGCTATTCCAGTTCATCTTTGATGTATAGATTTTAATTCTCCCATTATCTTAGGTATATCATCCTATATTATATTTCTGAATATATATATATATATATTTTTTCTGTGTGTGTGTGTGTGTGAGGAAGATTGGCCCTGAGCTAACATTTGTGCCAATCTTCCTCTATTTTATGTGGGACACCACCACAGCGTGGCTTGACAAGTGGTGCTAGGTCCATGCTCAGGATTTGAACCTGTGAACCCCGGGCCACCAAAGCAGAGCACGAGAACTTACCCACAATTCCACCGGGCCAGCCCCTGAATATATACTTTCAATTACAAGATCCGCTACTTAGGGACATCAATTATCCTTAAGTCCGATATATTTGTCCTTTTCATCTATCATCTTCCTCCTAATTCCTGTAATTTCTTTCTTTATTTCCTTTACAGTGACTCCTGGCCTTATCTTAAGCCAGCCATCACATTTTTAGCACAATTTATTCCATCTCATTGTGTGTCTCATTTTTAATGAGTCTGTAATGCTTTGGTTTCTCTTTGCTTCTTTAGCTCTGCTGTCTCCATGATGCTTTCGATGTATTTCATTATTTATAGCTTAAAGTGGTGTTTATTGAATTCAAGTAATAGGATTTCTTCCAGATAATATTCAGTGTGTTTGACCCACAAAAATGCCAGTGTCATATAGTCCAATGAAATAAATTATGGCCTATGTTTCAGTTGTTGCAGTTGGTTTGTGTTGATGTACGATTCCTCAATGTACGTTGACTTTGCAAGTCCTTGTGGCCCATCACCCTCCACACCTTTGGTGGTGGTGATACCTCCATGGGGCTTATACTCTGAACAGGTGTTCCTCACCTTCTCACACATCCTTCTACCCAACACCTTGGGATGCTTCCGTCCACATTGGAATATGTTCATGAGAAATCACACTCTGTTCTTTTTTTTTTTTTTACTTTCCTTCTCACAACAACTTTCTTCTGGACAATCAGCGTGTTACTGAACCTGAAGTGAGTTCGCTCACCCGTTGCACAGCAAGCCAATCTCTGACACCGGGTGTGGTGGAAGAAAGTAGGAATTTTATTTTTGCACAGCGCTGAGCAAGGAGAGAGGGCAGCTAACACTCAAATCCCAAACTCCCTGAAAAGCTAAAAGGGTTTTTATTTGGGGTTTTAGGTAGGGGAGGGGGAGCATATGGCCTTGCTGGTTGGAGCTTTCCCACCAGCCTGTCTTTGGCCTTGAGACACTTGCAGAGAGGAGGGAGCCCGTGACCTTGCTGGTCAGCAGCTTTCCCACCAGTCTGTATCTCTTTGGAGGAGGAGATAATGATTCCAGCTGCTTGTCCTTGATGGTGTCTGTCTCCATGGAGGATAGTGGATTCTGGAGCCAGGAAGCCAGAGAGTAAGCAGGAAATGAGTGTTTTGGTTTTAACCCCATATATGCTGGGTTTAATGTGGGGAAACTGATATCAGGGTCAGTATCAAGCACTGTGGTTTATATCTTCCTACTTAGCTACTGGTGGTGACTTTTTGGACTTTGTGAAAACTAGTTTTGATTGTCTTCCTCTGAATGAGGAAAATTCTTTGATTCTACTGCATTCACCATATTTCTTCTTCTTGGAAGAGTATATGTTCCTCTGCATTCATTTCTTTCCAGAATCATCTTCCAATATCCCCCAAGCCACTCTTTATTTGTATCTTTCTGTAAGTTAAATATGTTGCAATTTCATCAAATTCTTTAGAGTGTACCTTTGCACCCTAAAATACATATTTGTTTTGAAATGATTTAATATGAATGGGTTATAAAATATAGTTTTCTATTTCTTGCCAAAATCATCAAGATTGTTGGCAACATAAACACGTATATTTTAAGAGCATTTTTCAAAACTTTTAAAGAGATTAGCTTCTGATTGATCCTCTCTCATCAGTACTTAGAAATATCTAATATTTTTAGTTTTACTTTTCTGTGATATTGCAGATAAAAATCAAGTCTGCGTTTGTCTTTCAGAATTTCTGCCTGCATCTTTGTAAGTTTAAAGATAGCCGCTTCAAGCATTGAAATAAATTCCTGGAAGCTGCATGGTTGGAAAGTCTCAACTTTGTAGCCTAAAGAGTTGTTGCAAAGCTCCCATTTTTCTTCTGTGAACATAAAAAATTGATCTAAGTTTGTGAAGTTGAACAACATGGATATAATGAATCATCTTTTTTCCATCCTGAGATACTCACCATCCATAAGCTAAATGGAACTTAACACTAAGGCATATAGATATAAATGTAGATACAGATAGTTGTAGACAGATGTAGGTATAGACATAGGTACAGGATTTGTGTTTCCCAAACCCACTTTTTTAGTTGTGCCTAAGATGCACACGAACTCAGAACACGACATTCCACATTTTCTTCATCTAACTACCCTATAGGAGTCATTTGAGAAATCAGGAGGCCAAAGAACGTGGCTTCAATACTGCCTCAAAAACAATAATGGAAATAAGTATTATGGGATGGGGAGTATGCAACAGAGTTGACAAGAAACAACCTGAAATACAGCATACCCAATAATTCAATCAAATTAATTTTTTTACTAAACACACCTGCTTTTAGTTATTCTGTTTGCATTTATACATGTAAAGATACATACACATTTAAATAAGCATCAATACTTCCATCATTCAATAAATGATATCTAATGTTAGTATTGTGTTCTTAATACTGTATTTTTTTTCATCCACCTTGTAAGTGAAGGCAGAAATATGTGAATATATTTAAAAGTCAATCCTAGTGCGTTTCCTCTTTTCGGGTCTTCTAATTCTAATTATAACTGTGAAACATGAAATCATAGCAACCATTTATCTTTAAAAACATAAGTGCCAGGAAGGTTCAAGAAATTGAAAGAGACACTTTCATTTCTTTTCTTTGGAGTGTACTGTCTTTCATGTTTCCTTAAAAAGGTCCAACTTTCATGTAAATCTCAGTGAAAATATTCCTTGATTTAATACCTTAAAACTATCTCTCCAAATAGAAAACGACCTTTGAAAAATTGCTTTATGATATGTTTTCTTTCCCAGGTTGAATCAATATAGAATTCTAGAGTTATACATTAACTATTTTATTTAATATCTGTGTTTTATTCTTTTATTCTATATCACATATCTTGCTGAATTGTGCTTTAAACAAAAACAACTTTGATAAACAAATAAGAAATTAAAATTTAGTGAAAGAATAAATTGAGTCTCTTGGTATTCAATCAAAAATATTTTTCAAGGGCCTATTATGATCGAGTCAGTGTACACAACAGCAATACCTAATATTTAAAGACCCAAATGCCTAATAATTAAAGGTAAGCCAAGTACAATAAAGATATAATTCAAAAGTCATTTGATAAGCATGATATGGAAGTTATGGTACTAAGTAAGACTGAGAGATGGAAAACACATATTACTTGGGGATTTCTTCCTGAAGGAGCAATCCTTTGAATTAAGCACTGATTAGTGATACATTTTGACAGTAGAAAAGGAAGAAGAATTCCAAGAGATTTAAAAACTAATCTCTGAAAGACTTATAGGACTCTTGAAGATAGTTCTGCAGCATTTTGAGCATCAAGAGAAAGATAGCACATTCTCCAAATAAATGAGTCCTCTGAAGACCATTTGCTCTTACTTGCTGACATCAAATATTGTTGGAAATTTGATTAGAAATCAGACGGTTTGACTTCCAGAATTAAGAGCTTAATTTTGAAGTTCCCCATTCTTGATTTACATCCCTGTTGTTATTTATTCATTCATTCATTCACATATGAAATACCTATTGAGTGCTTAGTATATGTCAGGCTCTCTTCTAGATGCTGGAGATGCAGCTCTGAATACATACTTTCCATTATGCGACTTGCCTTCTCTTACATTAGAATTAGAAGTAAATAAATGCTATGAAGTAAAAGGAAATGTCTGCTCTCAGTAAATGAAACAGAGAAGCAAGGTAAGGAGTTCCGGGGGAGGTGAGGTGGCAATTGGCAATTTTAAACAGGGGTGTCAGACAAGGCCTTCCTAAGGTAGCCATGCCAAGAGTTGAAACCAGGGGTTTCGCCAGTTTGGATCCCGGGCGTGGACATGGCACCACTCATCAGGCCATGCTGAGTCGGCATCCCACATAACCCAACCAGAGGCAAAACGGGAATCTACAACTATGTACTGGGGGAGTTTGGGGAGAAGAAGAAGAAGCAAAAAAGAAGACTGGCAACAGATGTTAGCTCAAATGCCAATCTTTTCTTTTTTTTTTTGAGGAAGATTAGCCCTGAGCTAACTACTGCCAGTCCTCCTCTTTTTGCTGACAAAGCCTGGCCCTGAGCTAACATCCGTGCCCATCTTCCTCTACTTTATATGTGGGACGCCTGCCACAGCATGGCTTGAAAAGCGGTGCCATGCACCTGGGATCCGAACCGGTGAACCCCAGGCAGCCAAGAAGCGGGAATGTGTGCACTTAACTGCTACACCATCGAGCCAGCCCCTCAGATGCCAATCTTTAAAAAAAGAAATAAAAGAATTTGAACCAGGCAAGAAGCACAAAGATATGAAAAAGAATATGTCTTAAGATATCATCAATGACAGGGGCAAAACTATGATCTTGGAGTAAGTGCTTTATATTAACAACCTACCTGATGATGGACAAATACTAATATGGTAATGTAGGAAAGACAAAACTTTACCTCTACCCATCTTGGGTTTTCAACTGGGACTCTTTTCTTTTTTTTTTGTGAGGAAGATTGGTCCTGAGCTAACCTCTCTGCCTATCTTCCCCTATTTTGTATGTGGGTCACCACCACAGCATGGCTTGATGAGTGGGGTAGGTCCACATCCGGGATCCGAAGCCACAAACCCAAGCTGCCAATGAAAAGCACACTGAACTTAATCACTACACTGCTGGGCCGGCCCCTCAGCTGGGATTCATGAACAAAGAGACAGGTTAACAAGAGAAAAGCAGTTTATCAACACATGCAGCGCACGTCATGGAGGAGAAATCGAAACCGAAAGTAACTCAAAATAGCAGCTTAGAATTCAAACTTATATAGCATCTTCAACAAAGAACAATACATTTGTAGAGAAGTGACAAGACGAGGGAAAGTCGTTTTGGGTTTCCAAGGGTGGCAAAGTATGGGAAGGTAAATATACAGGGGGAACTAATGAGTAAGCTTTGCCTGCACTTCCCTCTGGTGCCATCTCTGGGCTGGTTAAGAGTCTGTCTCCAGCAAAGGAGAATTTATTTCCTGCCTTTAGGAAGAAAAGGGGAGCTTTTTTGGGGGTTTCATGCTTCTTCTTTTTTTGAGGAAGGTTGGCCCTGAGCTAACATCTGTGCTCATCTTCCTCTACTTTATATGTGAGATGCCTCCACTGCATGGCTTGATAAACAGTGCGTATGTCCATGCTCAGGATCCAAACTGGCGAACCCTGGGCCACCGAAGCAGAGCACATGAACTTAACCACTGTGCCACTGGGCTGGTCCCTTCAGTTTGCTGCTTCTTAATTGCCTTCAGCTCAAAATAATTTTTATATCAAAGAGGCATACTTTGGGGTGACATATTCTGGTTTCCTTGGGTAACATCAAAAAAAATTAGGAGATAATAAACAAGATGCTGAAAATGACAGGATGCCTTGAGGTCTGGAGAAGAAACAAAAGTTTGAGTTACAAAGGCGTCAAAGGTAATAAAACAATTATTAAAACGATTAGGCACATAAAGTATGTAGCGGATAGTTTTTCCAGTAAGTAATTTGACATTTGTTCAATGAAGATTCATGGGGTGCTTTTTTTGTGGCAGGTCCAGATCTGGTTGGTAGAGACAGATCAGGATATAACACAAAACGTAAAGATGGCTGCCTGGTGTTAAGAGAGTAAATCCTAAGAATTTTCTTCACAAGAGAAAAAATAACAAATATGTATGTATATATAGTATCTATATGAGATGACGGATGTTGACCAAACTTATTGTGGTAATCATTTCATGATACACGTAAGTCAAATCATTGTGCTGTGTACCCCAAGTTCATATAATGCTGTGGGTCACTTATATCTCAATAAAACTGGAAAGAAAAAAAAAAAAGATTGCTGCCTTAAAGCTCATAATTCCAGGCCAAAAAGATCATGATGAAATTTTTCACTCTACATTTATCTACAGACTTTTAAAAGTAACCTGAGGCATACTAAAAGTGTTAGGAGTCTGCAGGCCAGCCCAGTGGCATAGTGGTTAAGTTCAAATGCTCCACTTCAGCAGCCCGGAGTTCACGGGTTCGGATCCTGGGTGTGGACATACATACCACTCATTAAGCTATGCTGTGGCAGCATCCCATACACAAAATAGAGGAAGATCAGCACAGATGTTAGCTCAGCAACAATCTTCCTCAAGCAAAAAGAGGAAGATTGGCAACAGATGATAGCTCAGGGCCAATCTTCCTCACACACACACAAAAAAGTTGAGCCAAAATTGATTCAAATCAGGCAGCTCCAAACCGAAAGTGGTTAAGATCTTCCACCAACAGGAGGTAGGGGCAAGACTTTTATAGGGAAGACATGAAGGCAAAGCAGGAAACCTATTTGATTGGATACAGCTGAAGCAGGTGACCATATTTGGGAAAGCCTAATTGGCTGTTCGTGATTGATTGTTCCAGATTTTGATTTCTAAACCCTGAGGCATTTACAGGTTTTGTAAAATCTGTGTTGCTTACTAGGATGTCAACCTTAGTCCAATGTCCTCCTTGTTCAAGTGATTTAACAAAAGTGTGTAGAGCAGCATATATCCTCCTAATACTGTATCAAAAGCATTTGTGATCATATACAAATCTCTTAAATTTATGACTCATTCTATTGATTCTAATAATCAATTTAAAAATACACGAGAAAAGTTTAAAAATGTTTTTGCTTTGGACAAAGATTTTAGTAATATGTGCCATCTATTATTCTTTCCCCACAAAAACCAAGTTTTTAAAATATGATTTCTTTGTTTTTAATACTGTCTGTTGATAAAAAATTGAAAAGCAGTGGGCTATATTGGAGTAGATGAGGAAGCCATTTGGTGTAAAACTAATTCAGCCTGACCTTGTTTTTCCAAAAGGGCATGACATGGCCTGTTGAGCATGCATTGTCCATCTGCTTTAACATTTACAATGTCCTAAAGCCAAGAGTGACGCCCTTAAAGATAGAGATGTAACTTCCCCCATATCAGCATCTCTTCAAGGATAAGCGTCTCTTCCTGGAAACTAAGGATTAATCATCAACCTGCTGTGCCAGCTAAGCATCTCCTGACAGTAGTAAAAGGGATATTCCTATCCTATGTGATGTGTGTTCTTTGTTCCAAGACGGTATATAACCCCTCTGTACACCCTGCTTCTTTGGTGCCCTTCCTTTCCTGGGTATGGAAGGCCCCAGGCTACAGTCCTCAAATCTGGCTCATAATAAACTCACCCCAATTTTGATTTATAAGTTGACTATGGATTATTTGTGTCAACACTATGAGATAGTGTTTATAATAAGAAAAAGATATTTGGTTTTCATACATGGTTCCTGTCACATAGCTCCTAAAACCCTTGTAATTTCCTCTATAAAAGCCATAGGGGCATCGCTTGTTATAATACATAGTTTTTTATTTCTTTTTTCTTTTGGTGAGGAAGATTGGCCCTGAGCTAACATCTGTTGCCAGCCTTCCTCTTTTTGCTTGAGAAAGATTTCTGCTGAGCTAACATCTATGCCAATCTTCCTCTATTTTGTATGTGGGATGCTGTCACAATGTGGCTTAATGAGCACTGTGTGGGTCTGTGCCAGGGATCCAAACCTGCAAACTCTGGGCCGCCAAAGTGGAGCATGCAAACTTAACCATTACATCACCAGGCCAGCCCCTATAATGCTTAATTTTATTCCCAGTTCTTGAAATAACCCCAGAGCCATAAAGGTGAAATGGATATCTTTTGTTATTCATAACAAGCCCCATTCAATCACACCTGAGTTTATGTTAATGGGTGACCTTTGGAAAGCACCTATGGTTGAGGGCTGGCCTGGAACCAACCATGTGATTAGATGGGTGGACCTTTCAGGCCACTCTCCAGACCTCCAGGAATGGAAGAGGGGCTGGAGATTGAGTTCAAACTCCAATGGCCAATGATTTAATCAGTCATGTCTATGTACTAAAGACTCCGTAGAAGCTTCAAAGAACAGAGCTTGCAGAGGTCCTGGGTTGGTGAACAGGTGGAAGTGCTGGGAGGGTGGTACACCTGCAGAGAGCACCAAAACTCTGCATCCTTTCCCCCAGACCTTGCTCTCTGCATCTCTTCCATCTGGCTGTTTCTGAGTTTCACTGTTTTATAACGAGCTGGTCATATAGTAAGTAAACTGATTTCTTGAGTTCTGTAAGCTGTTCCAGCAAATTAATCGAACTCAAGGAGGGATTGTGGGAACCTCCAAAATATAGCAGGTCCTCAGAGGCACAGGTAACAACCTGGATTTGAGATTGGCATCTGAAGTTGGGGCGCCAGTCTTTTGAGAATGAACCCTTAACCTGTGGGATCGGACGCTATCTTTGAATTGAGTGAAACTGTAGAACACTCAGTTGGTATCTGGAGAATCAGAGAATTGCTCAGTGTGGGAAAAATGCCCACACATTTGGTGACCAGAGTTCTGAGTGTCCGAGTGAGTGGAAAGGAAAACATCGAGTTTTCTCCTCTTCACCATCTCCATGCTTGAGCAAATAATCTTCAGTCTTCTCCTTCATCAGGACCAAGAGAATTTAAATACTGATGGCTAGTTTTATTTTTTGGTTCTTTAGGTTAAAATATGGCATCTGGACCAAGGAAATGTAAATGCAAAATTGGAGGAGCTTAAAGCATGGAGTTCTTTTACTAATATTACCAAATAACTTCTGGCATGGAAATCTATCTTCTGCTCCTCTGTCAAATCACTCAAACATTAGTAAGACTTCTAGCAGAACATTTTCACTTTGTATTTCTATTTTAGTGTTTTTAAAATATTGTATGTATTGGTTAGATATATTTGTGTGCATTGTTTCTTCTGTAGCAATTAGAATGTGAGTATGACTAGTTCAGGTTCTGATCCTTACTGATATTTGAACATACCTTTGTCTTTTCTGCCTGCTTTGCATTTTTAGACATCTTCCTATAAAAGTGACATTATTATACATTCATAAACTACTTTACATTTTGAAAATACACCAAGTTGCATTATTTCATTTCATTTTCTCACCCTGCTGCTAGAGGTGAGGGGTAAAAAAATCTTGCAAGTAGGTTATCATTTGGTGGCAGAGCTGGTCACTGTCCCCAAACCCATAAGTCCCACCACACAACATATTGATTATTGTCAAGACAATTTTTAAAAAGGTTGTTGGTATGAATATTTATGGAAAGACTGATGTCTTCTAGTTTAACTTTATGTAAATACTTATGTAGTCCCAAACATTAATTTATTAATTTACTCATTCAAAAATATTTATTGAGGGGCCAGCCCAGTGGCATGGAGGTTAAGTTCACACATTCCATTTCTCGGCGGCCCAGGGTTCGCCAGTTCAGATCCCAGGTGTGGACATGGCACCACTTGGCAAAAAACCATGCTGTGGTAGGTGTCCCACATGTAAAGTAGAGGAAGATGGACATGGATGTTAGCTCAGGGCCAGTCTTCCTCAGCAAAAACAGAGGAGAATTGGCAGTAGTTAGCTCAAGGCTAATCTTCCTCAAAAAAAAAATTTTATTGAATCTCATAAGCATCATGCCTTGCTAGACTTCAGTAGGGCAGTGGTGTGTAGACAAATGCTTGACAATTGACTTTCTGGGAGAAGAGAAGCCTTGCTTTGAAGTATTTGCAGTTTTCCAAGGGATAAATACTTTCAATATGATTAATTTCAAGCTGTCAATTTGAGATTCACTGAATGCCAAGTTTCAGAGGGATATGCACAGTCAACTCTGGAAAACCAGGGCAACATCTGGTTCTAGCACGCCATTGGACGAATGACAAGCTTTAAGGAGAGATGAAATATTGACAAGTAACAGCACTGCCAAAATCCCACAAAAGGGTATGTAACATGTAATATAAGAGGATTGTGAGAAACAATTGCCTTAAATTCTTTATCTGACTTTCTAACTTTGAAACAGGTGAAGAATATCTTACTCTTCTTTGCTTAAATTGCTTTTTCTTCTCTAATTTCTAGTGTGTTGCCGACTTGCCACAACCTAGGGGTTGTTCTTTTCACTCGGACAATCTCTTCACTTTAAAATTGCTTTTTCCCATCCAGTAGCTTTTCTTACTTTTATTTCAATTTAGCTATGGAGAGTTATAAATCGGCGTTTTACTGTTTGTCAATAAGAGCTCTATAAACAAGTCCACTACCAGGAAAGATATGGGACTGAGGCCTGAGATTGATTTTAGTTAGTATTTAGTTAGAATAATCACAGAAAATATTTCTGGACAAAAAGCCCATTTCAAAACCTTAAAAAAAAAAAGTGAAATATTTCCAAGTCTTTTCTATCTAAAACTACGTGCCGATTTTCAAAGAGCATCAGCAACGTAGCACTCTGGTTTTCCTATTTTCTGTGGCAGAAAAAGAGCCATGATATTTATCCTGTCTAGGATGCCCCAGTTTGATTCATCTACTTTTCTCCCTAAATCTCTTTTAGAAATTCTCTGTAGAGTTTACTGCTACCTTGAATTCACATTGAATTATACATAAGAGTGTTTTCCCTCTACATGTCTTCTCAGTGTGGGGAGACCCAAAAAAATGGTTTCGGCAGTGTAAGTATAAGTTTAACGTTAAGCCAATTTTATTTTAGATCCTCTAAACACTTTTATCGGCTACACTTAAATAGGGAGGGTTATTTGGGCTCTTTTTCATGGCTTCCTTGGGGGTAGTTACTTTAAATAAACGTTCATGCAGCTCAACCTCACAAAATAAGGAAAATAAACAGTATGTTTTCACATTATAGTCTGTTCTGGCTTGAAAAGCACACACTATATTTTTAAATTTGGTGTCTGCCACTATGGATTATCAGAGATGAATTCCTGTGCATGACCAAGTTTTCATATCCTATTTGGTATGCTGATAATTCAGATCGTCTGCTTTATCATCACTTTAACTTGTCTAGGCCCCCGAAGATCAATGAGAACTTGAAATTAACTGCAGGTAGCTATTCAAAAAGAACATTGCTGCAGACGTAAAAATGTGCGCGTGGTTATGAAAAAGAAAAGTCAATTTTGCTGTATTAGATAATGCATACGTCTCTTAAAATTGCTTTATCAATATATGATATGTGGCAAAAATAACTAAAATAAATAAGGAGCATTCTCCTTTCTCTCCTTTCTGTCATTTCATATTAGCTTTAATGAAAATACTTTGATGCAATGCATCCGTGGAGAATAGGGAAAATATTTCCCTGTGGGTTTTGTTATTCAGTGCTTAATAACGAGACGTTGGATAGATGCATTTTTTCCTAAGACATTAATTTCACTATTATTGTACTTCAGGAAGTGGTATTTATAGAGCAATGTTTTTATCTATGTAGTTTGAAGGAAGCGAAGCTTGATGAAAGATTTAATTATTTATTGGGAAAGGCTAAGGGGATATTTTATAGTTTGTTAAGAAAAAGCAAGTCTTAATGAAATAAAATATTATTTATTTCTGAAATGCCAATAAACATGGAAAACATATTGTACGCACAATATTTTAATCTTTTAAGAAGTATTTTGTGGGGCTGGCCTGGTGGCATAGTGGTTAAGTGCACACTCTCCACTTCGGCGGCCCAGGGTTTGCGGGTTCGGATCCCAGGAGCAGACCTGGCACTGCTCATCAACTCATGCTGTGACGACATCCCACATAAAATAGAGGAAGATTGGTACAGATGTCAGCTCAGCGACAATCTTCCTCAAGCAAAAAGAGGAAGATTGGCTACAGATGTTAGCTCAGGGCCAATGTTCCTCACAAGAAAAAAGAAGCAGTATTTTGTGATATTTCTTATGTAAATCAAGAACAAAGAGTGTGTTGCTTATTCATATTTGATCTCTATGAGATAAAGAATTACAAACCAGCAAGCTAATTTAAACTCCATATAACTTTAGGATTGTAGAAAAAATTAGTACTACTCAATGGATATTGAAAGAAATTGCAAAGAAATATTACAAGAGAGAAGAGCGAAAGAGAAATGCATTTGATTTCAATATAGAAAAGGACCAAAGGGACCATATCTGACATCTGCTCAACAATTACTCAGAAATGCACTTTCTGAAGTCTACACTGCTGAACTTGGTAGCTTGTACATGACTAGCAATAGCAATAATAATTTAATTTGCAAAAAAACACTGGATGGTTAGTAAATTAAGAATATGAAATAGACTCTCTCTCTTAGCAATTCAGTAAAGCCTTTGTAATGATCAAGAGGAAGTATATAAATCAAACAATATTTAAAAAGAAATTAATAAAATGTTCAGAAATCTTAGGTGTAGAAGCATATTAACTGGCTTCAAAGTTCAAGTGTATTTAAACTATTTTAGAGGCAAGCAAATTAAATGGATAACAAAAACCATTTCAAATCCTTTGTGGAATTATATGGGTTACAGGAAGAAGAAAATAAACATGAAAGTTGCGGAGCTCTTAGTCCACTCCTCATGCTAAGAAATTTTGCTTGAAATTCCTTCAACTGTATTCCTTCTTGTTCCTTCAAAAGGAACTGGAGTACTTACAGATTGGATAAATGTTCAAATTCTAGGACATCAGTTATTACTGGAAGCGGTCTCTGTCCATTAAAAGGTTGCGTGTGTGGGGGTGGGGGGAGGGGTACATGGTTCCCTTCTTTGAGCATGTGTCCCAGAGTACTCATCATGACTTTGGATGTCTGCCTATGCATTTGGCCAAATAATGGCAGGCTTCCAAGAACACGATTTGAGATCACATATTATCACCACTTAGATAATGAGTCATAATTGTGTTCTCTACCCAATATTTACCAAAGCTTTGATTGAAGGATATTAGCAAATAGCCAATAATAAAGCAGCACCTTATTCCTTATTTGTTACAGCTCCCTTAGTGAACTTGCAGAGGTTGGAGCACTGGCCCCATGTTAGGTCAGCGAGCCAATACTCTCAAAGTGCGGCAACATTCTTCCTTTTCCTACCTCAAGCACTAATTTATACATGTGTCAGCAAAGACAGTTTGCTCATTAGCACTTCCGTGACTCAAGATTCATTTACAGTAGATGATACTTTGGGGCTGCATTTCAGAAAATATTCCAAGAGTAAGATGAGCTTACGTTCCCATTTTATCATCTTAGATTTTTACATTGAGAGTGAATGCAGATCGGATGGCTGAAACTGACACCTCATTAAGATGAAGACAAGAACAAGAATGTGAATAGTGAGGGATAGAATAATGATCAATAGTGTTGGGATTTTGTTGACGATTTGTTAGCATCTTTGCAAGAAGCCCAAAGCCCTGATGACGGTTAAAATTTAGGAGAGCCTAAAAATTATCTATGGCTAATCTTACACTTGAAACAAAATGTGTGGGTAAAATGCCTCTCATGTATTCATTTCACGGGTAAGAGATGGCAAAAGGGATAGTCACATATGGCATCATCGCATATGGTGAATGGTCGCTGCTCTGATTCAGCCTCCTGTGAAAACATATGTAACTGATCAACGCAGCAGAGTGTACACACGGGGTGGCCATGAGGAAGTGTTCGTATGCTAACAGCGTTACACTTAGCAGCTACAGAGTTGGGATATGGGCTTCTGTGGGCAGACTAAGGTGCAAAGATTCCTGACTTTCCATCTGCTGGAGGTCAAGAGAGAGGCAAAGCAAACTAGTCAGCCCTATTTCAGCCAGCGAGACTGGAGATAGAAATAGACAACTAAGGAGCTTCTGAAGGGAAAATGGTCCTTAACTATCTTGAAATTATGCAGAGTAAAATTATTTTTATTAGACTCTTGTATCTCAAATTTTTACTAAATGTATACATAATTATATTACTGTAATAAAAATAGAATATCAAAAGAGGACATAAGTGCTATATATCCATAAAGAAAATTAGCTGTTGAGGGCAAATATTTACATGTGAATAGCAATTAAAACTGAAATTTGGTTTTTTCCCTTATTTTCAATTTCTTTAAAGGGTTTTTGAATTGAGCAATCAGTTTCAACTTTCCCCTAAAATTCTAGTCAAGCAATAAAGTAAATATATATCTTCTATTGGCAAAAAAATATTTATTTGAGGGGCTGGCCCAGTGGCATAGTGGTTACATTTGTGTGCTCTGCTCCGGCGACCCAGGGTTCATGGGTTTGGATCCTGGGCACAGACATAGTACTGCTCATCAAGCCATGCTGTGGTGGGGTGCCACATAAAACAGAGGAAGATTGGCACAGATGTTAGCTCAGGGCCAATCTTCCTCATACACACACACACACAAAATTTATTTGACACACTCAGTAAAATATGACCGCAAGAATAATTTTACCATATTGGGATTTATTTCAGTCTGGTGTACTTTAAATTTAAATATAACTATTCGTTTCTGTTTCAAAACACTAATGTGTTCCATATTAATGAAAATATTATGTGCTTAGCTCCTATTGTCTGTCCAACCCCATTAGTAAATTTATTTCTCCACTTTACCTGCATTAACATTTTCTTAATTATTATAAATAAAAAAATGAGCAATAATGGAGTCAGTGTGCTCTATATTGTAGCTTAGAGTGATGGTGTCATCTTTATATATTGGTTCAGTAGAATATTACTTATCAGTAGAATATAGTCTTAGGCAACATCTTAATATATAAAACATGTAAAAATAAAGCTTTTTAAATGAAGAAAGCCCGGAACTCCATGGACTCAACTTCTCTTTCTTCATGAAACTAGGAGTGGAAAACTACTTCTATCCTAGAAAGACAGGAAGTAAGTTCTAGTCCCACCTCTACCAATCAAAAAAGATGGTGCTCTCTGTGTATCTTCAGTCTCCCCCTCAGTAAACGAGTGTTAGAGGGTGAAGGAGAGGGTTATCAAGATTAGCAAGTCAGAAAATTTAATGAAAGCATGCTGCAAAATTGCTAAAGTATTATTTTTATCATTGCCTTTAAAATGTTGTGAACAATGCAAAGTGCTTCCTTTCTTTTGTGATTCTAAGGAGTCCTTAGAATGTAGCATGGGAAGAAAATGCTAGCTTGGCCATGGTCATTTTCTACACCTGATACAGATTTTATAACACTTGTCCACACAAAGGTAGAGCGTGTCATTGCCACATTAATTTCTCATGAATGTGTTTGTCTCAGGGTACCTTGAGAATGACAAAAAAAAGTCAAAGCTATTATACAGGGACAGATGGCTTTTACAGTGAGATGGTTTGCTGGCTAAAACTATATACATAAGGAATCTTATTCTGTTTCCTCAAAGAAAATATGGGAAATCTGTTAAACATTTTCTGTAGTCATATTGTTCTCATAATGAAATGAAAAAGGAAAGTGGTGGCTGTTATTCTTCATATTGCCCTGAAGGTTTATTTCTGCAGATGAGAAAAAGTTTCATTTTGAGAATTTTCTTCTGCTGCCATCGTGCCATGCCTGAGGAACATATTTAGTGAGTGGACGAGATGCACATTCATAGTCCAAAATGAAGAACATCCACTCAGGTCTTTGTGACTGAAAAGAATACAGTATAAGCACTCAACTTGAGCATAAGTGAATCTTCTGAAAAAATATTAAATCACAGGCAAGTATAATGATTATTAATGCAAATGCTGCACTAATGTGCCTCTATTAATGAAAATATTACATGCTTGGCTCCTCCTCTTTGCCCAACTCCATGCATAAATGCAGCGGGCTGAATTTCTTATCCTCTACAGGGACATGTTGGGGAGTAGTGAAGATGTGACTATCTTGAAATAATTATATTTCTCAGTTCCACTTCATTCGTGTACAGTAATTTTCACTTTCTTTACTCTCATGCTTTTTGTGACATTAGGGATGTCTGACAAAAGTTCCTTGTTAACCTTAACATTCCCTCACATTTTATGAAATTGTCTCTTTTGGAGCCCACGTATCCTACCTTGTCCTCATCGCCATTCACAATTCCTGTCGGAAACGCAATAGCATAGTAACTGTCATCTTTCCTTGAATCTTAGCAATGTGCCACATGGTCCTGTGAGTGGTGTGGAATCGGGAGATGTGCTATGGTCACAAATCTGAACTTCATTCTAAAGAATACTGGTTGATATCAGTTTTCATGGCTGTTGACTCTGCATCCTTCAATGTGTGAGGTGAATATTGGTATACACCTGGCAGGCCAATCTGGGCTTGGTAGATTTGAACAGATAAGCAAGTCTTTTGCAGTGCAATGTCTGATTCTGCTGACCCTGTTGTACAGAACTTGCTTACTCCACACTAGAACAACATATTGGATATTTCTTTTTTATTTTTCTGTCAGAGGTGGTTGGTCTGTTTTCACTGGCTAGCATCTTCTCGTGGACATTATTAATGTCATATTTTCCTTTGGTCAAAAGATGTCCGTGATGAATTTTAACATACAAAGTACTCTGAAACAGAATTTATGAAATTAACCAGGCTTTAATGTTGACACCAATTGTGCTACTCACAATCAATATTCTCATGATGCTATTTGATTATTCATTGAAATTAAGTACCAGGAAAAATGGCAGATGGGTTTGGCTAGAAGTATACTTCTACTAATGCTTTGCTTTATCAAGTGTCATGGTCCTTGGAACATAACAGTTTGTTAAGACAAAGTCATTGGCCCACAAATAATCACGAGCAAAGCACACTTCGATTAGTCTCCTCTCTTTCTTTTGCTTGAAGACAGAATATCAGCATCTTCACACATAATAGAGAAAGCAGAATGATTGATCAATATCTTCGAATACCCAAAAGTCATCATTTTACTCTGGTCTGTACAATAGCTAATTTTTGCTTTGTAACAAACTATCCCAAATCTTAGTGTTTGGATATGACAATTATTTATTTGCTTAAAATTCTATGGTTAAGCAGTTTGAGCTTAGCTCAACTGAGATGGCTCAATTCTGCTTCAGGTGGTGTTGGCTGGGCTCACTCTCACACTTGTGGTCAACTAGAAATAGAAAAGCCTGTATGATGGGGTTATGGAGGGGTGGCTGTCTGCAGGGATAATGGAGGGAAGTGGGCATCTCCCACTGAGCATCTAGCGGGCTAGTCCAGGCTTGGTTACATGATGGTGGTCATGGGATTCTCAAGTGCAGCATTCAGGGCAATTGCCAATGTATAAGCCCTGTTCAAGCTTCTTCCTACATCATGCTTAGTAATGCCTCATTGGCCAAAACTGGTCACATGGTCAAACCCAGGTAGACTCCACCTCTTCATGGGAGTAGCTCCAAGTCACACTGCAAAAAGGTGTTTATATGGGGATGCAAAAACTTAGTACCATTTTTGCAATTGACCACAATTCAAGTTCTAGATCATTAACAATAGTGGTGAGTCAGACTGCCATGGATTTGGAGCCCAGGGTCATTAAGTACTATCTAGCTGAGCTTGGACAAGTTCCTTAACCTTTCTGTGCTAAAATTCTCTCATATATTAAAAGATAACTTTTTTAGGATCTTCCCATAGGGAAGCTGTAAGGATTAAATAAGATACTTTGAGGAGTACTTGACATGGTAAGAATTCAACAAATGCTAGCTATTATTATCTTAGCCATAAAAATAACTAATATATGTTATCTTTAACATTTGGGATGTACTTCCCATCCACATAGTCTATTCCTCTCTATATGCACACGTTGCTTCTGTTATCAGATCTTCTGTCTTGTCCATCATCTGTTTATTTTTTTGCATTTGAATGGTTTTGTTAATAGCATATTATTGTCTTTACCAACTGTTAAAACATGGAGGTTTTTTAAATAGAATTCCTATATTTTGGACCCCGGTTGACTTCTTTTTGTCCTTGAAGCACATCAAACCTGTTTGTAGTTCAAGACCTTCACACTTGATCTCTGTCTGGAGCATCTTTACACTGTTCTTTCCATGGTTGGCTCCATCTCATTATTCAGATCTCATTTCAAATATCGCTTCCTCACAGAGGACTTCTCTGATCATCACGCCTAAAAGAATCCCTCCTCATGCATTACATCATCTCATTACCACTTGACCAGCTTTATATACTACATTGCATGTATTAGTCTCTAAAATATTGATTGTCATCTTCCCCCACTTGAATTTAAGATCCGTTAGTGCGTGAACCATGTCTATTGCTTTGTAGCCATCCCTAACAACTAGAAGAATGCCCTGTATACATAGGTTCTCAATAAAGATTTGATAGATTTATTGAAAGCATGCTCTATTTCTATGTATCCTACAGTCCCTGACACCACATTAACACCCTGAGGTGGTTCTTCCATAAAGGAGGCAAAACTTATTCAGCTTGTCTGTTTATTGGCATTTTATGGAGGTCACTAGTTATATTAGAGGGTTTTCTATTCAAAAACAGGGAGCTAAAACATCAAGCTGAAAATGATGTTAAGGGCCCAAGGAAACTTGTATAGTACAGAAGAAAAGTAATGGATATGCTTGAAAGCAGTAATTCAGTTAGGTCTCTATTATCTGTGCTAATGAAGAGCAGCAATGAAGCAGATGATCCATAACAACAGATAATGAAAAACTATTTGCATTTAGCTCTGGGATGCATTATCCAGTGTCCCTAACTTGTAAACAGGTTATGTTCCAAAAGGTCATTTGTAAATAGGTTATTCGGAACTCAGAATACATTTTCCCAAGAAATAATACAGCTGATTTATAGTGCTAACAATATTTAGGAACTAAAGCAGTTAAAACATGCTTTATACAATTTTAGTAGAAAATAGCTTCCCATTTCTAAATGAGAATTCTGGAATCTGTCCTCACTGGCCAGAGACCTGCTTCCCCCTATCCAATCCAGGGGGAGTAAGACTTCTTCTCTGATCCTGCTGCTTTCAGCCCCAAAGCAATCTCTGGTGGCTACGCACCAAAGAAGGATATGGTAGATCGTGGTGGGGGCAGATTCTGGGAGGGAAGACGAGGGTTCTGCACTAAAGATTCAAGGAAGGAAAACTGCCATTATCAGAACTTCTCCAATAGCTTTGTGAACAGCCCTTCGGAATAAGCCCGTCGGGGGCAGGTGGACTCCTGAAAGTCAGGGGCCCAACACAGGAGGATGAGAGATCTGTGGCAACTCTCCTTTTTTTCAAGATTTTCTTTTTGAGGAAGATTAGCCCTGAGCCAACATCTGCTGCCAATCCTCCTCTTTTTGCTGAGGAAAACTGGCCCTGAGCTAACATCCATGCCCATCTTCTTCTGCTTTATGTGTGGGATGCCTACCACAGCATGGCTTGACAAGCAGTGTCATGTCTGCGCCCAGGATCCGAACCAGCGAACCCTGGGCTGCCAAAGCGGAGCATACTTACTTAACCGTTACTCCACCAGGCCGTCCCCTGTGGCAACTCTCTTGACATTGGTCAATGCATCAAATTTCATACTAATTTTAGAAGCTTTAGATTAAGAATAAGAGATAACAAATTGTTGGAATTTTGTGAAGAGAGAGCATATCTCAAAGGAGAATTAAACAAGAATGGTACCATTCATAATAGAACCATTCAAATTCTCATCCCCATGAGAATGGATGTCTAAAGTGTGAGAAATAGACAGAATGAAACATTATTGAACAAACAAACTACAGTGATGGACAATTTTTAGCAATATGATATTAAGTGAGAAGATAGATCCCAAATTACATGCACTATGATAGTTTTTGTATAAATACAATTAAAGTAACTATAATAGATAGATAGATAAATGCAATATAATTATATTAAAAAATTAAGAGAATGCTAAATCTAGAAATCTGGGTGATAGGTACCTTGGGTATGGGACGAACGGAATTGGAAGACCGCATGGTTAAATGCAGGTAATTGTCAAGGCTTTGTCCTGGATGTTCTTTTTTATCTCTATAATACTTGCCATCTTTTAAACAATATCTTATTTACTTTATTTATGATTATATCCTCTATATGCTAAGTTTCTAAATGTCATTGTTCTTTTTTTCTGATTTGTTATTCATGCTCCAAGCACAGAAAACAAATTTTAAATAGAATGGTTATGATATGTGCTACTGATTAGATGATATTTAAGCAGCGTTTGGAAGAAGTTAGAGAATTAGTCATGAGGATATCTGGGGAATGAGCATTCTAGCAAATAGGAACAGACACTGCAAAGGTCCCAAGGTCAAGCTTTCTTATACAATGGAATACTACTCAACCATAAAAAAGACAAAATCGTGCCATTTGCAGCAACATGGATGGACCTTGAGGGTATTATGCTAAGTGAAATAAGTCAGACAGAGAAAGACAGATATCATATGGTTTCATTCACATGTGGAAGATAAACAAACACATAGATAAGGAGAACAGATGGGTGGTTACCAGAAGGGAAGAGGGTCGGGGGAGAGTGAAAGAGGTAAAGGGACACATGTGTATGGTGACAGATAAAAACTAGACTATTGGTGGTGAACTTGATGCAGTCTATACAGAAGCTGAAATATAATAATGTATATCTGAAATTTACACAATGTTAGAAGCCAGTATGGCCTCAATAAAATAATTTTTAAAAAAGGAAGAAAGAAAAAGGCAAGAAAACCTGTTTGGCTTGAGTGGAGTAGGTAAACGAATGAGTACTAGGAGATGAGATCAGAGAAATCAGAAAGAAGCCAGAACATCTGAGCCTTGTTGTCTTTGTCTTCTGCTGTGTGTGTGTGTGTGTGTGTGTGTGTGTGTGTGTGTGTGTGTGCATGCATGTGAGAGAGAGAGAGGAAGAGAAAGTGAGTGAGTGAGAGACAGAGAGAGACAGAGATACTGAAAAAGAGAGACATTGGAGGTTGACACAGATGAGAATTATGATCTGACTCAGGTAATGAAAGAATCACTCTGGATAGTGTTGAGGAGAGACCGTGTTGGGAGGTGGGAGGCAAGATTGGAAGCAGACCAAGTAGAATCCATTAGGAAGCTATTGTAACAATCTAATTGAGAAATGATGGCAGCTTGGAACAGAGGAGCAGCAACGGAGGTGCTGAAAAGTGGTCAAATTCTGTAGGGTGTGAGACAAAGAAAAGAATCAAGATGACTCCAAGTTTTTTGGCCTCAGAAGCTGAATGGAGGATGGAGTTGTCGTCAGCTGAGACCAGAAAGACTGTAAGACGGATAGGTTTTTTGAAGGAGACGATCAGGAATTCTGTTTGGACGTATTACATTTAAGATTTTTATCAGATATTCAACTAACATTTTAAAGTAGGCAACATAACATATGAGTGTGGCATTCAAGAGAAAAAGAGACCAAAGCTCAAGAAATAAAATTGGGAAGCTTCAGCGTTGTAGATGATATTTACAGCCTTGCACTTGGATGAGTTCTCTGCGTTATCATCCATTGTTTAAATTTATTGTTTGAAATTGAAAGGAAAATTTTGCTTTCATATCCACTCCATTATTCAGGTTGGAAAAAATTTTCTCACAATGAATTTTAGTTTCAATAACCCTTGTTTACTCTCTTCCATTAATAAGAGTCAAAAGATAGAACACATAGATAGGCTTATACTCAAATTTAATATCTCTTCATCAGTTCTGCACAGAATAAACGCAATACTTCAGGGTTGGTTTTTTTAAATTCATTTATATTGTTTATTTATTTGTTCCTGTGGTTTATATTACTTTTCAAAATCTCAGTCTACTTGCCTAGGGCCCTTTGAATGCTGTCAGCGATTCACTCTGGTAAAATAAAACTTTATATTTAGAACACACTTCTGTTATCTGTTATTTTATTGTCTAATTCAAATTCCTTCCTCACTGGGAAGTGAATTGCTTCATCTCTATTTAGAGTTGTAATTTGAACTCTAGAAAGAAACAAATCCTTCAAAGCCATTAGGGTGTTGACACATAATCTTACCAGTAAAGAAAAAGGTGGCACAGCCAATTGACTGTCTTCTATTTAGGTAGTTTATTGACACTCTGTTAGTCTCAGGGAACTGCTATTGCATTTTATAGAAGAGGCCTTGTTTTACTAATCTTATATACTACACACAATCTCCAGAGTATTAAATACTCTTTGGCTCCCCTCATAAGCATCAAAATACACAAAGAGGGAGAATTTAAGAAATAAAATAAGAGCTTGTTCTAACAAACTGTAAAATTCCTAGTAGGTAAAGATCTGTTAAGATTCTTTCTTGTATCAAATTTGTGAATTTTCCAAAGACGCCTTTGGTCCAATGATGTAATTTTTATGTTGATCACTCCCCTTTAGTACATGCCCAAATTCCTTTCCCTAATAATGCTTCTCCTTGACTTATTTTTCTCCTAGAGTGTTTTATATGTTTTTAAGATTTTTTTTTTCCAAGACACTTTTCAAGATTAATGGTAATCTCAGGTCTTTGATATGCTAATTTGTCCTGATTAATACACTTTTGAAGTCATTTGTTAAAGTGATGGTAAATAAATTTTAAAGAAATTTGCCTGGGATTTGAAATACATTGTTAGATGTGCTTATTATCCAAATCTTTAAAAATTAATAATATTACTGCTATAAGACATGCCACAGAATTTATTATTATTAGATTGCCATAAAATAAAATTGACTGTCCAGGCTATAATTATTTCTGCTTAGCTTTTCAAAATGTATATTTAATATTAACTTCTTTATTTCATTCTATTTCCTCCAAAGCAGTGAGCTTAAAACAACTGAGTGCCACCAATGTCACATGTTGGGAATTTGCAAAAAAGACTAGAATGAAAGTCTAGAGAAATGAATGAACAGACATAACTGGCAAAGAAGATTTAGACCTTATAATGTCACTGGAAATTAGACATGGCTTTAGTACTAGTGTCGTATACAGAATGCTGAACTTTAAATCATTAGTTTGCAATTTAAATTTATCACCTGTGTCACATGAGCAAGTGCCTGGTCTCTTGGAGTCTTTTTTTTTTTTTAATAGAGTTAAGAAGTTCAAGTACACTCCACAATCGAATGCAGTCAAGGCCGTCTGGATTAGAGAGTGAAAGTGGGGAAGCCAGTGTTAAACGTGGAATTAGAGATAACTGAAGCTGGTGGAGACAGCTGTGAGGGCATATAGGTGGGAAATGAGGATCCTATTCATCTACCATTCTGATCTAGGTGCCTCAGGTCAAACTACCAGCAGGAAATCAGCCATATTGGAAACGGGTCATCCTAAGCCAAGGCTTTGATAGCAGAACAGAAGGCCAAGGTCTTGAATGGGAAGTGTATTTTTTGACTGCCCAGATCCTTCGTTTGATAATAGTTTGGTACCAACTTGACTCTGAACACGATGAGGAAGGAGGGCATACTCTTGAAATGACTAGAACTGGCCATGAGTTATCCTGCAGAGGTAGTTTTGTTTGAGTGCCTCTTTGATATTCTACAGCCAAGAGACCCAAGACATGTCTCATCTTAGTGTTGTTGATACTCATTCAGAAGTCAGGCTTGTAGGAAAGCACTCTTGGGGCTCTTGGGTGAGGAATCTGGGACCAATTCTCACATAATATTCTACTTTTCAAAAATATGCCTTGAAGGTTTCTGTCGACCAGTACCAGATGTTGCCATATGTGTGCACTTATTTTTCCTCTTTTCAAATGCACAAGTTACACAATTCTACTGGGCATCTGAGTTTTACATGAAAGATATTTAATTTATAATATGGATGTAGCTTATATTACAATGAATACAAAAAGAATGGTTCTTATCTTGAAATATGTCTTCTGCACTTCTGTTTCTCTCTGCCTATATTCTTCATCTCCTGATATCTTCATGGCCAGCATTCTCACCAGGTAATTTCTTAAATGTTGTCTTCTTCAAGGCCTTAATTGGCCACTCTACATAAAATTGTAATACCATCCCTACCTGGCACTCCTAATTCAGTGACTTATCCCCACACTCTGATTTATTCATCTCTGTATAACATCACCATCAAATACAATGCATTTATTTATTTACTGTCTATCCTCCATCCCACTAAAATGAAAGCTCTATGAAACATTTTATCTGTTTCATTCACCATTGTATCCCCAGGACCCAGAACAGTGCCTGTCAGTAACAGTCACTTAATACATATTCTGTTAAATGAAGAAAATGGTATAAACATGAAAGTACCAAATATAAGGTCTTTGATAGAATCATAGCATCTTGCTACTCCAAGTGTGGTCCAAGGGACCAGTGACATAAGCATCACTTACGAACTTTTTAGAAACGCAGACTCACAGTCCAATCCCAGAGGTACTGAATCAGAATCTGAATTTTAACACCCTCTCCCCAGCCCAGTGAGATGCTCATCAAAATTTGGGCAAGTGTAAAGTAGGTACTCAATGAATGTTTCCTGAATCTAAATGTAATATACTAACAGCTGTGAGCTAGCAACATGTCAATCATTATGGTCTTTTAAAATTAATGCAGTTCAGATTAATGAGCAAATAAAATCAATGACAGAAGGGAGCATTGGACGTTAATTGTTTAACATCATACTATATACCATTTTGATTCACCTGAAAGGTCACATTCCAGGAGAATTACTTGTCAGGCCATAATCCTCTGATGAAGACTCAAAAAGAGATATGAAGAGAACAGGGCATATTAATCAAAAGAATAAAGATCACTCACTGTAATTGGTGGAGCCAGCCACCCATCAGTCAGTCAATAAACATAACGGAAAGTATTTTAAAAGAATTCGGGTGATTAAACAGAAGACTAAAAGTTATATGGGTGAATGCCATATGCTTTTCTTTGTTTCAACCCTTAGCACCTTTGGGTTATTTCTAAATTTTGCACATGTAAAAGCACAACAACAGAGGCACATTCAGAAAATAACTGCTTTTCTCTGGGCTACTTGGGCTGGTGCCTCTTATTTATCTGCTTTGCACTTGTTCCTTAGAGTACTGAGAGCAGAGAAAATGGTAATAATTATGGTGCCCCAAATGGTTTGAAGGAATAAACAAATCCATATGTCAATCATTATGAGTCTTTAGATAATAAGGTGAGGGCACTGGATACTATAATTAACATCAGGTTCTTCTGGGAAAGAAGACCACAGTGGGTCGTCAACGTGAACAGTTACGGGAACAAGAGACAGATGTCCTATAGGCCTGAGGGAGAAACTGCCAATGAGAAACTGGGTATAACAGGGAAAACCCCTTTCTGGAGATGTTCCACAGCTGGCCCTCTCTCTTTACATCCAATAACACTCTACATTAATTAAACTAAAGGACTATAAAGAGTTTGAAAACTGAGCCATATATAAGCTTGCTCCTATGTATTTCCATAACTTAAAGTTTTTACTTCTACATTTGTGAATTTTCATCATTTCCTTTTTTCTCAAAATGTTTTTAAGTACATTTCACAAACTTGAAAATACACAAACATAATATGGTAAATGAACATTATGTTAATTTATGTTAAATTTTAATGTTGACTTAATTTTAATAATGAAGAGGACTAGAAAGACGAGGGATAAACGAGTTGATAAGGTCTAGGTCCTCTCGTAGTTATGCCTTTGGGGCTAATCTTCATGTTCTATATTTATATTACTCTTAAATTAAACAGGTCTTTCCCCTAAAAATGTCTAGTTAGTCTTAATGACGCAGTTACACAGTGATCCATGTATCTGCTATAAAAGGGTAGAATGTGCAATAAATTAAAAATTGTGCACTGTGTACTCAAACCCAGAATTTTCTGATCTTACTGGTGAGAAAATTATGAATTGTGATTTTTTTTTTACTAATTAACAGTAAATGTAATTTTCCAAAATAAAAAATCTGAGCTAAATAATTTCAAGGCTGTGAGACCCAATTATGGTCACCTATGAGAATAAAGAATGACTTATTTCACAAATAGTTTACTCATTTTCAAGTGGCACCTTTAGCATTAAAAGATTAGTCAGTAGCTTTTCTTCTGTTACTCTAAGGCATCTTTCTGGAAGAAGGATATTGAATATAGACATGGCCCCATTTTGTAGCCAAATCAGTCTCTATTTTGTAATTTCTTTATGCCGTATTCAAATGTTCCAGAGGTTTTGTATAATAATATAAAAGTAGTTACTCTCACAGTAAAAACCAGCATGTCATATTTAAAAAAATAATATTACTTACATTTTGGTAGAGTAGAATTTTCAATTTGAAGTATGCTTTCCCCAAGCCAAACGTCTACTTTTATTAATTAAATGCTAAAATGTAGTGGAAATAATGAGTAGAATAATTACCACTGGGATGACATTTCAGAAAACCTCTATGGTCTACTCTCTCGCCATCTTCTTCCTGCACCCCAACCAGATAAACTCTAAAGTTGATAGCAGACATTTTTGTTTGCCTACCCAAAACGATTTCCCCTACTTTCTTCTTACTAGCAAAACCCCTGTTTCATTCAAGTACTGCCATTTTCTGCATGATTACATACAGGGTATGATACTGGCCCTGATATCAGTTTCCCTACATTAAACCCAGCATATATGGGGTTAAAACCAAAATGTTCATTCCCTGCTTACTCCCTGGCTTCCTGGCTCCAGAATCCACTATCCTCCATGGAGATACTCACAACCAAGGACCAGCACCTGGATTCGTTATCTCCTCCCCATAAGGAGCTACAGGTTGGTGGGAAAGCAGTTGACCAGCAAGGTCACGGGCTCCCTCCTCTCTGCAAGTAGTCTCAAGGCCTAACACAGGCTGGTGGGAAAGCTCTGACCAACAATGCCATATGCTCCCCCTCCCCTACCTAAAACCCCAAATAAAAACCCTTCATTTGAGCTTTTTGGAGAGTTTTGGATTTCAGCATTAGCTGCCCTCTCTCCTTGCTCAGTGCTGTGCAATAATAAAGTCCTACTTTCTTCCACTACACTCAGTGTGAGAGATTGGCTTGTTGCGCAATGGGTGAGTGAACTCACTTCAGGTTCGATATCAAGTAGGCTGGCCCCAATCATAGGCCTAGCATTTGGGTTCTGATTGACCTCAGCCAATCATGGAAGATCCCATGTCCGCTGCCAAGGATTGGTCTGGGTTTAGTATAGGATGCAATTCTGGCCACCGAAATGTGAGAGGGTCTACAGGGAGACTTCTGAGAAAGGTTTCCTCCCTTTTTAGAAAAATACAACCAAGACCAGCCTCGCTGGTCTGGTGGTTAAGTTTGACGCACTTCACTTTGGTGGCCCAGGTTCGTTTCCTGGGTGCAGATCTACACCACTTGTCTGTCAGTGGCCATGCAGTGGTGATGGCTCACAAACAAAGAGAGGAAGATTTGCAGCTGATATTAGCTCAGGGCGAATATTTCTCAGCCATAAAAAAAAAAAGATACAATGGAAAAAACAATCTCTTTTTCCCAAGCACAGGTACCTTATGCCCATTCTCTCCCCCTACTCCCAAGAGTGTGGGGTCATCCTCCCTTACAGAACCAAGGGGACCTGAACAAATATGAAATATCAAGGAACCAGTATCATCTGTCACTTCCATGGGGCAACTTTTCAACAGCAGCCCTGAGAGCAGCCTGGAGCAGAGCTTCACAGATTCACCAAAGACCGGTACTCTAACCACTGAGATTAGGAAGTCAGCTCTGCTTCCCAGGATTCTACCACAACAGCTCAGGCAAGAGGAGCAGCTCTAAGACAGACAAACGAGGCTTTCTATCAATACAGTAAGTGGGTATTTACGTGATTACTTGGAGGGAAAAAGAAAAAGAGAGATGAGAGTATATTTCATCCCAAGTGGGTAAGGCAAGCAATGCTTGTTAAACCTACCACGTATTTCAGATCAAGCCCTCTCCTGTCATCTTCAGAATAGTACTTTCTTTTAAACTGGAAGGTAGTGTGGGCTGGTGGACAGAGCATGGACTTCAGAGCAAGACAGGTTTGAGGCTGGCTCCCAACTCTCCCACTTAAAAGATGCTTGATTTTATGCATGTTACTTCTCGGAGCCTCAGTTTCCTCACATATGAAAAGGAAAGCATGATACCAAACGCATGAAATTGTTATGAGGAGTAAGAGGCAATTTATAAAGTGGCTAGTCCCTTGAGTGGCATACAGTAAAGGTTAATAAGTGATAGTTATTACAATATATTCAGCGTGGTGATGTGTTTGTGTCATCAGCTACAAAGAGAGAGATTTCTATGCTGTTAGTATGCTCAAGGAGGGTTTTTTTTTCAATTAAGACTATTTTCTAAGGGCAGTTTTAGGTTCACAGCAAAATTGAGGGGAAGGTGCGGAGATTTTCCTACACTCTCCTCCCCCACCCACGCATAGCTCCCCCCACTATCAACATGCCCCACCAGAGTGATATACCTGTTACAACTGATGAACCTACATTCACACGCCATCATCACCCAAAGCTCACGGTTTACCTTATGGTTTACCTTGTGTTGTACATCCTATGGGTCAGGAGAATTGAATAATGACATGAGTCCACCATTATGGTTTCATATAGAGTAGCTTCACTGCCCTAAAAATTCTATGTGCTCCACCTATTCATCTCTCCCCCACAGCCCAACCCCTGGCGACAGCTGACCTTTTTACTATCTCTGTAGTTTTGTTTTTTCCAGAATGTCGTATAGTTGGGATCATAGAGTATGTAGCCTTTTCAGATTGGCTTCTTTCACTTAGTGAGATGCACTTAAGTTCCCTCCCTTTATTTTCACGACTTGGTAGCTCTTTACTTTTTAGCGCTGAATAATATTCCACTGTCTGGATGCACCACAGTTTATTTATCCATTCACCTACTGAAGGGCATCTTGATTGCTTCCACATTTGGGCAATAATGAATAAAGCTGTTATAAACATCTGTGTGCAGGTTTTTATGTGGACATAAGTTTTCAACTCTTTTGGGTAAATCCCTAGGAGTGCAATTGATGGATTGCATGGGAAGAGCATGTTTAGTTTTGTGAGAAACCACCAAATTGTCTCCCAAAGTGACTGTACCATTTTGCATTCCCACCAGCAATGAATGAGAGTTCCTGTTGCTCCACATCCTCAGCAGCATTTGGTGGTATAAGTGTTCTGGATTTTGGCCATTCTAATAGGTGTGTAGGGGTATCTGACTGTTGTTCTAATTGGCATTTTCCTGATGACATATGCTGTGGAGCATCTTCTCATATGCTTATTTGTCATCTATCTTTCCTTGTAAGGTGTCTGTTAATGGGTCCTTGGCCCATTTTTAACTGGGTTGTTTGTTTTCTTATTGTTGTTTTAAAAATTCTTTAAGAATTCTTTTATAGTCTGGATGACAGTCCATTATCAGATGTGTCTTTAGCAAATATTTTTTTCCCAATCTGTGCACTGTCTTATTTTCTTAACATTGTCTTTTATAGAGCAGAAGTTTTTAATTTTAATGAAGTATAGCTTATCAATTATTTCTTTCCTGGATCAGACCTTTGATGTTGTATCTAAAAAGTCACTGCCACACCCAAGTCTTCTTGGTTTTCTCCTTTGTTACCTTCTAGGAGTTTTGCCTTTTACATTTAGGTCTGTGATGCATTTTGAATTAATACTGTGGAGGGTGTAAGGTCTGTGTCTAGATTCATTTTTCACATGTGGTTGCCCAGTTGTTCCAGCACCGTTTGTTGATCAAGGAAGATTTTCAACTGAATTTTTTGAGTGACTGATGTTAGTCACTGTCAAATCCTTTGCACAGTAAAAGGCCCATACCTCATAAATTAAAAAACATGCAACATTAACCAATAACAACTGCAATGGCAACAATGTACAATATATTCTCCATTTGGAGATCCAGAGCATCCCAAGACATGGGGAGAAAGAGCACAACTGGGAGCTTCATGTGTGTGACTTAGGTGGGACACCTGGGAGAAAGGCTCTCTCTGCCTTGCCCAAGTCTCTGGATGGTGTGAACATTTGTTTCAAGAATACATCTGAGTCCTGGCCCATATTTGTGGGGTATTCTAATGCCCTTGACTTCGTCCCAAGTAGCTTTTTGACACACTGTGAAATAGAGATGAGTACCAATCTTTAAAGGCTTCTTTCATCTGTGTCTGCAGAAATCCTTTCATCATTTCGCCATGAGGATTGTTCTGTGCCTGGGTCCACTGCTGAGGCAGACGTCTCTCTGTTTGCGGGATATGCTGATCACTTCAGTTGGAATTTGCTAGTAAGAGAGCACATACCATTGCCTTCTGTCCAAAACAGACTTCCGCCCACAGTTTACCTACTTAACTCACTTATCCTTCAGACTTCAATTCAAATGACACTTTCTCAAGAAATCCTACCCTGATTGCCAGACTGGATTAGACCCCATACCACGTCTTTTCATAGCTTCCTGAACTCCATTGTACTTATCCCACTATGTCATTCTATATATGCGTGATTGCTTATTTAACGTCTAGCTTTCCTACTGGGGGGCTAGGAATGGGTCTGTTCGTACATCACTGCTACTGGAGAGCTAAGTGCAGTCCCTCACATGGAATAGGTGCCAAAGAAATATTTGAAATTAATGAAATAAAGAAGTAATGTTAAATGAACAAGTATACAAAAAAATGAATGAATGAATACCATACTTAAATTCAGAGAACAACCAAAACCTGAGAGCCCCACCTCACACTAGCATAATGTTCAAGAGCCAGGGGCCTATGGGATTCAATCTTGGCCCCACAACTTGTCAGGTGAGTGGTAAGAGGCAAAGTATTCAATCATTTGGTGCCTCATTTTACTCATCTGAAAAAAGGAGATAATAAAATTTCCACTGCACAGGGTTGCCAGGAAGATAAAATGACTGTGTGGCACATAAGAAGACTAAACAAGAGGGGACCATACCATCTCTCTTCTCTCTCTAATGTGGAATTCTTGTGGCCATTGCATTAAATTATTGGTACTTAATGCACTTACCCTTAGCTTGCATTAGTATAAATACTTTATGCAATCTGTTATATATGAATTCAGAGCTTGGAACTGCTATGGAAATTTTCCAAACAAGACGGGGATTGGCATGAGCCAAGAGCCCAGAAGCATGGACCAAAAGGATGAAAGGGACCTAGAACCTGAATGACAACATTAAGTCACTTCATTAATCAACACTGGATTCACTTTCTCTCTCAATTTCATGGCAGGTGATATGATGAACATCCCCATGTATAACCCACGTTGGATTAGATCTTCTATAATATTTAACCAGAAGCTTTCTATCTCATAGAGCGATATCAATCTAGTTCTTCTACTCACTGATAATTTCTACATCCAAGCTGCTGAAATTTGATGGAGAGATTTATAACATCCAAAGTGACTGCCACCTAGTTTATTGTGTCCGATTCCTTTTGGACTCTGTGCTTCTTTGCAACCTTTTTAGTTTTTCCTGGTCTTTCTTCTTCTCGTCTCCTACACATTTATTACAATTGTCTGGAATTGTCTGCTTATTTATGATTTCTTAGATGTCTTCCCCACTAGAATGTAAGCTACCTGAGAGCAGAGACCACAATTACATTTCCTGTTGTATCCCCCAAGTAACAGTAACGTGCCACACATACAATAGAGCATATTATGTGAATGAAGAAGTTCAGTGCATAAATCAGAAATCACACATCGTCTATATTCATGGGCAATTAAACTAATTCCATTAGGATGAAATTATGGAGGATGTGTTTCTTCTCAGCCCCTATTCAGTTTCCCTAATATGTCATTTACAGACATGAAAAACGGTTTTTGTTTTTTAAGGAAGATTAGCCCTGATCTCACATCCTCCACCCTTCCTCCTCTTGTTGCTGAGGAAGATTGGCCCTGAGCTAACATCTGCGCCCATCTTCCTCTATTTTATATGTGGGATGCCTGCCACAGCATGGCTTGATAAGTGGTGTGTAGGTCGGTGTGCAGGATCCAAACCGCCAAAGCAGAACACGCTAGCTTAACCGCTATGCCACCGGGCTGACCTTGAAAAACAAATTTTTAAAGAATAATTTGGAAACACAGTGAAAGCACGAAGAAATAAATTACAATTTTTAGAGGAATAAGGCCATCTCAGATACCCAAAGATGTCACTTTTTCACTAGATAATGAGAGCTCCCACCTCCTGTGGTTATTGTGTGGATCAGGTGCAACTAGGCAAGTAAGACACTGAGAGGGGCATAAGCGCTCCCGGTTGGTCATCACTAATTATCACCATGTGCAGGTAAATACACATCTTCTATACGATTCAACAATGCCACAAAGCAATTAGCCTTGTTTCTATGATACTGGTGAAGACATTGAGGCTCAGAAAAATCAGCAACTGAGTCAAGGACAAACTGCAAGTAACTGGTGCACTGGCTATTTATATCCACGTTCACACAGCTCCAGAGTGGATTCTGTTTCTATTATGCCACTGTGTGAGCAGACAAACCACAGCCAAGGCGATACTCATAGTGGTAGAAGTGTGCTCATCTCAAAGGGAGGGAACGTGTCCTGTAAATTGAAAGTTGAATGAATGAAACAATGGGTTACACAGGCAAGCTATATGCAGTGAAGGCATTGATATACATTTTCAAGGAATCAAAACAATTCTGGAAGGTTGAAGGAAGATGTTTCATTAGTCCTCCTCTCTGATTTGGTTGTCTTGACTCAAGCTGACAGCGATTTCTTAGAGACACACAACCAACTTAATAATTTCCTGGGAGCTGTTGTAACTTATAAGTTAGTCTCTCCAATTTAAACAGCAATCACATGTACCTTTTTATACACTGGGATAAGCTCTTCACTCTTAGCTGGGAGTTTGTGTCAGCAATCAGTTAGATCACTCGAATATAAGATTTGCTGATGCGAGCAAATTCAAAGCTGGTTAATTGCATCAAATTTTTAAGTGAAAAGCATCTTCTTTACAACCCTCAAATACAATCAAGGAGGGGGCTAAGTACAATTTGAATGCTCTTTTTACAGTTCTTTGGTGACAAAACTGCTGACCTGGTGGTTCTTTCATCAGCTCACGCTGAACCCAAAAATGAAGAAAATAAAATACAAATTTTGAATCTTTATGTAAACATCCAGATGACATATTCTGCAAGGAAGGCAGTTTTGAATAATAAAAACTTTTGTACAGACTCACATTTCATCATGTACAAAAGCTTACTTCAGACATTATGCAAAAGGAGATTGAATGTTACTTCCCAGATGTAGCAAATTGTTTTGGATGACCCAGTCCTGAAATCTGCCAAGATCAGTAAATGGAAAATGACTTTTCATTACTTTTCTAAGGTTTTCTTCCCAAGAAACCAAGTCTACCAACGTCTTTATTAATTATTGCACTATGTCTATATTTCTCTGACCACCCTAAAATAAGAAAGGAAAATATATTTTCTCCATAAATGAGAAATGTAAACTAATGGATCCATTTAAAGTGCTGGTGACAGACTTTTTTAAAAATCAGAATTTGTACATTATGTGGAACTCAATTATCTTTACTTCAAAAAGGATAGATGCCCTCAAGTTTAAACTCCTTCAAGAGCCCTTCTTTATAACCCAAAACTTAACATTTCTCTCATTCTTGAAATGACTAGCGTTAAAACAGCGTCTCGCACAAGTTAAACGTCCTTTCTTTGTTTTTGGTGTAACTCCCAGAGTTTTTGAAATAGTACTATGTTCTACCTTACTTCAATTCACCCCTTCTCGTTCATTCCTCATTCCATTACGTTCTAGCTCCCTTATCTATCACTTCATTGAAATTGATCCTCCTAAAGTCACTGAACTTCTCCAATTTTTTAAATCCAAAGGCCTCTCTGGTTTCCAGCCTAATCTTTGTAATACTACCATTTGCAGAATTTTCTCCTGGATTCCCTGGATATGTTTGGCTGTTCCTTCTCTTTCCATTCATTCAAAAAAACACATATTACAGGGGCTGGCCCCGTGGCTGAGTGGTTAAGTTCACGCACTCTGCTTCAGCAGCCCAGGGTTTCGCCAGTTCAAATCCTGGACGCGGACATGGCACCGCTCATCAAGCCATGCTGAGGTGGCGTCCCACATGCCACAACTAGAAGGACCCACAACTAAAAATACACAACTAGGTACCAGAGGACTTTGGGGAGAAAAAGGAAAAATAAAATCTTTAAGAAAAAAAAAAAACATATTAAATGGCTACTCTATCAGTCATTGTACTAGACATCAAGAAAAACTAGATTGAAGAATAGCCCCATCTGTTTCAGCCTCTAAAAGAATATCTAACAATAAATAATTACAGTATAACAGCATAAGTGCTATAAAGACACTTTGTGCGCATTGCACTTACATGCAACAGTCAATGGGAGCAAAAAGGAATCAATTTCTTTTTCCCTCATGATTTCCAGTTTCTCCTCGTGCTTTCATTCACTTACCCATCTTCAATATCCGTTCACTTTGTGAAGCTTGCTAACTTTTTATCTTCTGCTCAGAACACTTGACCTGTAACTATGTATTTACAACTAGTATTTAACATTAGCACCCGAATCTGTTATAGTCATCTTAAAGTGGACATGTCATTCCTGATTTTTTTAAAAAAGAAATATAACCTATCAAACTAGAAATAAAAGGAAATTTCTTCTACTGTATAAAAGTCAGTCCTCTAAGAATTATCAAACTTCATGGAGAAACAGAATATTTCTATTAACATTAGGAACAAAACAAAGATATGCACCATTATTGTTAATTTTAAGTACTCCTAACAGATCCTAAACATTCCAAAAGAAAAAGAAAAAATGCACAAATTGAGAATGAGGAGACAAAATTCAAGAGTTGACTGAAAAGCTAGGAAAAAAAAGAAATCAGTGAATTACCAAATTCAAGATCAACACACAGATATTATGAACTCTCATATCCCAAAAAAGGATTGAAAATTCCCATCAAAATAATAAAAACAATGAAACGCTAGAGAACAATATAAAAGAATTTGAAATATTAATGTTAATATTATTTTTCAATTTTACTTTATCGTGTAAAATAATACCTGAGTAGCTTTATAGAAACACTTTGCATTACGGATTGGAATACTCAATACAGTGAATGCCAGCCTTCCCTAAATTAAGCTATAAATTAAATGAAATCATGATCAAAATCTTAACTGATTTTTTAAAATATAACAACAAATTAGCCTAAAGTTTTATATTAGAAGATAAATACAAAAGAAAAGCCAACTTTAAAAACAAAAAGCATAGAGGCAACCCCGGTGGTGTAGTGGTTCAGTTTGTGCACCCCCTTCAGCAGCCCCAGGTTCATGGGTTCGAATCCCAGGGACAGACCTACACACCACTCATCAAGCCATGGTGTCATCCCACATATAAAACAGAGGAAGAGTGCCACAGATGGTAGCTCAGCGACCATCTTCCTCAAGCAAAAAGAGGAAGATTGGCAAGAGATATTAGCTCAGGGCCAATCTTCCTCATCAAAGAAAAAAAAATAGATATGGGGGCTGGCCCAGAGGTGCAGCAATTAAGTTCACACATTCCGCTTTGATGCCCCGGGGTTTGCTGGTTCAGATCCCGGGTGTGGACATGGCACCACTTGGCACGCCATGCTGTGGTAGGTGTCCCACATATGAAGTAGAGGAAGATGGGCATGGATGTTAGCTCAGGGCCAGTCTTCCTCAACAAAAAGACGAGTATTGGCAGCAGATGTTAGCTCAGGGCTGATCTTCCTCAAAAAAAAAAAAAAATTAGATATGGATTACAATTACAGTGTAGAATGTAACAGCAAAATCACATTTAATTAGTAGAAAATTTTCATTTTTACTAAAACTTGAGTGGGAAAAATCTTTTGAAGAAAGGAATAAAATTCAAAAGAATAAAGAAAAACGTTTGCATAAGCAAGTTTAAAATTTGGATTGATGAAGATAGCATAAACAAAGTAAAGATATAAGTGACAAATGTCTATGAGGTACATATAAGAATATGTTTTTATTATATAAAGACCTTCTACAAACCACCATGAAAAATAAAACCAAACATGAATCCAGTAGACTAAAGCACAAAGGATGTGCGTAGACAATCCAACTGAAAGAACAACATGAAGAAAAAGAATCCAGTGGAAATGATCAATGAATATCCACAAACATGCTCGATCTTACTGGTAATCAGGGAAATAAAAAAAAGAAATCACAGTAACATATCCAGCATCCACCTTCTGTCGATTGACATAAATTAATAATTGTTTACTAATATTGATAATATCAGTTTGGGGTTTTTTTTTTAAAAAAGATTTTATTTTTCCTTCTTCTCCCAAAGCCCCCTGGTACACAGTTGTGTATTCTTAGTTGTGGGTCCTTCTAGTTGTGGCATGTGGGACGCCGCCTCAGCTTGGCTTGATGAGCAGTGCCGTGTCCGTGCCCAGGATTGGAACTGGTGAAACCCTGGGCCGCCGAAGCACAGCGTGTGAACTTAACCATTCGGCCACAGGGCCAGCCCGATAATATCAGTTTTATGTGGTTTGTAAGGCATGCTCTTATAGGAGTATACTTAGAGGATGACAATGAAAACTTTCACACCATTTGAACTCAGAATCTCACTTCCAGAATCTACCTTGAAGAAATATAGTACATGTATCTACAATGATATTTTTATGGAAATGTTAGGTGCTACAATGAACAAATATACAGGGAGCGGCTGGCCCCTGGGCCAAGTAGTTAAGTTTGACCACTCTGGGTTCACCAGCCCAGAGTTTTACCAGTTCAGATCCCGGGCGCAGACACGGCACCACTCATCAGTCCATCATCAGTGCATGTGAGGTGGCGTCGCACATAGCAGAAGCAGAAGGACCCACAACTAGAATACACAACTATGTTCTGGGGGGCTTTGGGGAGAAGGAGAAAAAGGAAAAAAAAAAAAGATTGGCAACAGATGTTAGCTCAGGGCCAATCTTTAAAATATATATACTGGGAAAAACATCCATTCATAGTAGGAGAGATATAAAATAATAATATAAAAAAGCCTAAAAGGACATATATCACTTGTAATTTCAATGAAGTAGAAAAAAATCTAAAAGTCGATCAAAAAGAAATTGGCTACATAAATGATGATACATAGTCAGTTACTAAAAGAAAGAGAGATCTTTCCACAAAGGGAGGTACAATGATTTCCATACATAAATTGTCTTACCGTGATATCCACGGAAAACAAATTCTGAAGCAAAGCCTATGTGCTACTATGATATTAAAGAGTGTAATTCCAGGGAACATCTCCCACGTGTCGAAGTTTTGCCTCACAGGTGTGTCAGTCCCTCTGCACTAGGAGATATTTGTGTGGCCCCTAGAGAGACCAGCTTCAATGGAGGCATGAACAAGGAAGCCCGGAGACAGAAGGTGGGAGGTTCAAGAGGGCAGGAGACAAGAGCTATCAGCTTGTGTCTACCAGAGTTTTGGCCATCTACACAAAACTGGTGATTTCAGTAAAGTCTCTGTCAGGAGACCAGTGGCCAATGGCCCAGGGGAAATGAGGCTTAGGGAACATAAGTTTGGTCTGGATATATTAGCATGTGTGTTGAGGGCCACGTAAGTTCCAGATGCATAACTACCCAACTTTGAACAGGGTTTACCTCTAAGGAGGAGGATAGATTTAGAAAAGGAAGGTAGAACATATCTCACTTTACACACTTGAAAATTGAATTAATTTATAAGACGTTGTTTGCAATTATATTTGCAAAAGACAATGTATGAAGTTTTTCATATTTGCATGCCTAATGGTAGGAACCAGTAGGCCTGCTTTCATTATAAATTCAGTATATCTAAAACTTAATTTACTGTATCATTCACCACTCTATGTTTTCTAGGTTATTGGCATCGTCATAGAACCAACCACCCAAAATAAAAACCTTAGCGACCTTCTCAATTCCTCTCTTTCTCTTTCACTCCACATGTAGTCAGTAACAATGAACACTAAACTATCAAATAAACCTATAATGAGTCAAAGCAGATATTTGCAGAGTCACAGAAATGAACGAGACCAGATCCCAGTTCCAGCCAACTGTCACTGAATTATATGTATATATACATTTAAAGAAATACTGTGGGGCCAGTATTTCTGTGGCGTAGTGGTTCAGTTCAGCATGCTCCACTTTGGCGGCCCAAGGTTCAAGGGTTTGGATCCCAGGCAAGGACCTGCACAACTCATCAGCCATGCTGAGGCAGCAGCCCACATACAAAATAGAGGAGGATTGATACAGATGTTAGCTCAGGGCTAATCTTCCTCAAGGAAAAAAAGAGGAAGCCTGACAACAGATGTTAGCTTAGGGTGAGGCTTTCTCACCAAAACAAAAAAAAAGAAAAGAAATAATGAGTCACTGAGAAAGGAATGGCACTGATGAAGAGAGAGCTAGAAGTTTCTTTACTTCTCTATTCCTCAGTTTTCCCATCTAGAAAATGGAACCTAAAGATAGTATCTGCCCCATAGAAACTGGAAAAAGAGAGGTTAATAGGGGCCAGCCCAGTGGTGCAGCAGTTAAGTTCGCATGTTCTGCTTCAGTGGTCCAGAGTTTGCAGGTTCGAATCCCACATGCGGACCTACACACCACTTGTCAAGTCATGCTGTGGCAGGCGTCCCACATATAAAGTGGAGGAAGATGGGCACAGATGTTAGCTCAGGGCCAGCCTTCCTCAGCAAAAAGAGGAGGATTGGCAGCAGATGTTAGCTCAGGGCTAAACTTCCTCAAAAAAAACAAAACAAAAAAAGAGAGAGCGAGAGGTTCACAGTGGCAGTGTGCAGCTTACAATATCCAGAAGGAAATCTGTCCAGATCAACACCTGTGTGAGGTACATTTCAGTGACAACAGCTACAATCACTACCTTTACCATTCTGATGACACTACTCTACTCCAGGCACTGGAGCAATCGCTTTACACTACATGTGCAACACACACACACACACATCTCAAGAATCCCGTAGGGTAGCATTATTTCCATTTTACACATAGACTCTAAGACATGAGCTATCCTGGTCAAAGACAAGCAGGTACTATGAGGTGGAGCTAAGGTTCAGTCACCATTGTGTCTGACATCAAACTCTGTTCTTCAACGCGTGTGACTGCCCCAGGCTAGTTACTGTAGCACAACTGGTCACCGTTATTTAATCCCTATGCCAAATTACCCTAATATAGACAAATGATGTTGAATTTGAGAGTCTAGAAAGCTGAGAAACAGCTCCTGGAACTTGTTGATCTCAAAGATGCTCACATCACACTGGGTTTGCTGGATGCCAGCTGCTCTCACACATGCCATAGCTTCCTGTTTCATTCCCCTTGCAAAGATGATGATTTTAATAGGAATAGTGGGTAAGAGCATGGCCCTCAGAGTCAGACTCCCTGTAATTGAATCCTGTCTTCACCATTTACTGTTTGGATGACCTTGGGAAAGTTCCTTTACTTCTGTGTGCCTCAGTTTCCTCATTTCTTAACAGGGCCCAATAGTGATCTCTACTCATAATGTTGATATGAAGTTTAAATGAGTTAATAATTGAATCAGAGCAATTACTGCCACATAGTAAGCACTTAGCCTAATAATTAGTTATTATTATCATCATCTCCTCTGCCAATCAGCTCTAACCCCCTTGTACAGTTATACACTCCCTTCTCAGGGCAATCACCACATCTCTGTCTAAGCTACTTGTATTGTATTGACATATTTTGAAATATGTCTATCTGCCATCTTGGATTATGAGCTCCTCAAAAGCAGGGAATTGATTCTTACTGTGCTTTGTCTTCCTAGCACTCAACACAGTTGCTGGAACATACCAGGTCCTACCTAAACATTGGTGGGATATTGAATAAATGGAATAAGATAAGTTATTTCGCTTATTTCTATCCCAAAACTACTTGTCCTTTAGAATCAGGTCAAGTTCTTCTCTTCCTCATTACTCCAGTATTCATTATTCAATCGGTTTGCCACTGGTCTTTGTCCATAGGTAGTCATGCCATTCTACATTTTCAAATGATTGGAGGTGGCTAATTTGTGAAGGTTTCTTTACAGATATACATAATCTATACTATAAAAATCACTCAATTTAGTACTAGCTGATTTGGTCACCACTTTGCCTGTTCATTTGCTCTTTCTTCAGCTCCAATTCAGGTTAAATGCACATTCCTCAGGAAAGACGTCAATACTTGCAGACCAGAGCGGAGTCCAAGTTACCTTCTCACAGAATGCTATGCTTATTACAACTACCAATAAATAACAATTTGTATAATTATTTAAGGTTCATCTCATTCTCTGCATTGTGGGCTTCATGAGAGCACAGGAATTATCTGGCTTACTCCTTTCTGTATTCCTATAATCAAGTACAGACCCTGTACATGGGATGTTCAATACATCATCATTGAATATATGTTCCTTGGAGCCACGTCTTTGACTTCTCTCTTCTTATGGAACCTTAAACAGTAGACACTTAACAATGGTTCCATGAAATGATGCCCTGGCACATGACAACTTTCAAGTTGGTTTGTTTCGTTTTTTTCCATAGACCCTTGAGTCTAGGAAAAGTCTGGATTGGCTATAATGTTTGGGAGCTCTGCCTCACCAGTACCCATAATTTGAAATCAAGACTTCCAATATAGAAAAGTATACTGTGAAAAAGATGACTTCTTTCTTGGGGAAGTTTTTGTAGCCCTTCAGATCAGCAATAAAATGATGGCATACTATAATCCAAAATACTGATACATTTCCTAGGAAACTATTTTTTTAAAACTGCTAAATTGAATTTTAGCAATTAAAAAAGAATATTGTCATAATTTCTTTCATGATTACAAGAAAATATTGTCCTCTTCATATAGTGTTGCTTTTAAATTGAACATTTAATCAGTGTCATTGGAAAGTTTATGCTGGAACAATGCATGAGCAACTATTTGTCTATCCATCTATCTATAGAGCTATTGAGCAATCTATCTAAATTCTATTCCAGTGAATGCAAAGAATGGTTTTGGAAAAGATTCATGAGTAGAGTTAAGCTGGGTTTGTTTCAATTCATTCAATTCATTCGTCAATTTATTAATGGTCTGCTACTACAACAACAGTAATTCAATTACATCAGCAGTTTGATTTAGCATTTAGAAACAAAATATTCCAACCAGAGTACATCAATAGTTTTCAAAATCAAGCATAAAAATGATTTTAAAAGATAATCCATATAATGAATAAATAAAGCTTAACTAGAGGGAAAGTTTCACAGGCATACATTAATCTCAGGAAAATATCAAAAATGTCCAATTAAATGTACATAAATTCTACAAAGAAGAATGAATAAAGGACTAAAATGGGTTTCCATTAAAGGCTTTTTTTAAGTGAATATTTCTAGGCTAAGTAACACTTTGTTATTCTGAGATCTGATTATCTTGATTTAGAAAAAAAGTAATCATCTCTATCTAATGACAATAGACTGAGATACTGAATTTTCTGACTGTGTTTGTCTTACTATACATTTTATATGAGGCAATTAGAGATAAATATCAATAAAGTAATAATAGGTAGGGAAAAAAGTCAAGCCTTTTGTTTGTAAATTGAAGCCCTGCTTTCTCATCAAAATTTGAATGTCATTTTCTTTGAATAAATGTGCCTATTTCCTGCTTAGGTTTCACAGGGCTAAGAAAATTCCAGGGCATGCAATTTTAAAGAAATCTAGTGGATCATTGATATGGATTTTAAAAGAAATGAATTATTATGGGGAATGCTTGTTGGGAGTAAAGAAAAAGTACACTGGCTGGAGTAGGAATAGACTACTTATTTCTTAAAGTGAATGTAGCCAAGAAGAGAAAATCAGAGCCAGGTGCTCAGTTGATATGATGCCAAGTAGATCTCTTTTGTGATTCCAGTTATTCCAAACAGTTCGTTTGAGTGGTCCAATTTTAAGAATTTATGGAAAACTGTGCTGGAGGATGGAGATAAGTGGCGGGATCTAGAAGATAAGGAGGTTGGAGGAAGCAACTCACACTGACCCTGGCCACTTAATTATGGGTTCATCCAAACACATGAGATGAATCTTACTTCGGTCACTGGCAAATGAGATGAGCTCATGACTAGCAGGCAATCTGAGATCATTTACAGCCATTGGAAGCCTGTTTGACATCATGCCCTTCATAAGAAGTAGTAACATACCTACTTCAAGTGCCAGGGTGGCCAGGGAAAACTGTCACTGCTCTTTATCTTGTGCTGATGTACCACGCCAGTATCTTGGCAGGAACTAGGGCGATTGCTCTGGTTACAAAGGCCCAGGACATGGTGGGCATGCCATCTTGTATATTCCAAAGGCACATGTTATACTTTTTATTGTTGTACTAAATACCTATGAGGCAAATTTTAGAAAGATACTTTGTGACCTCCAATATTCACTTTTACTATTTTCACTATTTCTTTCATGTGTTATCATTTTTCTTCCTATAGCAAACACTCTCTTTGATCATATGCACCTTAGTTTTGATTTTTAATACTCTCTATCTTTATGTTAGTTACCACTTATGTTATTTCTTTCATTTTGTTGATGGACGTCAAATTTTGTTTCAAGTGCGTTTTAATATACAGAATAATTTACATTTATCTTAACTAATCTTTCAATCACTGCCTTTATGTGTGTATTAATGAACAGTAGCATTTTAAGTCAACAGATTATTTTCATTTCTTTGTTTTTAATGCAGCAAAAGCCATTGATTGGATGCCTTTTATAAGTTTGATTTTTTTAAAAGATGCAAAGAAACATAAACATTATGATTTTCGAGAAATCTAGTACTCTGAAATTGAACACATTGCTAAAAACAATGAAAAGAGATGTGCAATTGACATAAGAAACTAAATCAATTTAGAGCTGTAATGTAAAGTCCTTTATAAGTTCAAATAGACACGTAGGATATACGTATTTTTATTTTATACTGATTTTCCTTTTCTCTTTTCTCTTGAATCCTATTACATTTTTGCTCAATTAACTATGATTATATATAATATTTTAAATGATTTAATTGCAATAAATCTCCTCCTACACATTCTTAATTGACACAGGCTATATTGAGAAGGTTATGTGTCTTCTTTCTTTGTACTCATCAAAACATTTCCTTAGTGTTTGTGGTTTTGACTACAAGTGGCTTTTTGGTGCTTAGCTTTCCATTTCATTATCAAGATGACAAACCTCCTACACAAAAAATGTGTGTTAGACCAAAAACAGCGGAGGGGAGGATTGTGAGGCATTGATGATTTCTTTCTAGACTTGTAGGGCCACAACCCCAGAGCCAGGACTCAGCAGTACCACAGGGAAAGTAGTGTAGACAGAGTTTGTTGCTGGATCAGTCCAAATCACATATCCAAAAGGAAGCCACCCGGGTAGACTCTAGCTGTAGGAAAGTGAGGCTGCTACATCAATTCACGTGGATGGAGAGAATTACTAGAATATGTTGAAAAGCAAAGACAAGGTAACTAGATGGGAAGAAAGTGGAAAGACTGTAAAGATGAGGGTGGATTATGAGTATGAGGATCATGTAGCTTGAAATGGTTTTACAACCAAGGGAACACTGAAAATGAGCAAAGTGTAGTACATGTTTGCAAGAACACTTTAAAGAACCAATGGCATGAACCGACCTTTGTAATATTGCAAGGATTTCCATAGGTAAAGATAAAGAGTCAAAGCATTTCAGACTGAGGGAGCAGTGGTGGCAAAAGTGTGGAGGCATAAATGTGCATAACCTGGTCACAGAACAAAAAAGTTAAAACTACCGGAGCCCAACAGAAAAGGAGTCTAGAGAGTTTGCATCAAGTAATATGAGAGGGGACTCTGAGTTCTGGGGACCGCTTCTGTATGGAGCCTGGGACCACCAAACATTTCTGAAAGAATGGGATGAACATCACTGATAATGTAGTTTAAGAAATAAGCTTTGGAAATAGTGAAAAGGATAGACAGGAAAGCTGACAGCCAGGAGGCGGAGTCGTAGTAAGATCATACTCCGGGAGACTAAGGGGAGAAGCTAGGAACCAAAGACAATGGAAACAGGAAAGGAGAAGCAAATATAATAATGATAGCAATAATAATTCCCAAACTTAAAGAGCACTTTTAATGTGCTAGAGTCTGCTATTCTGTCTTATGTGTATTACCTCATTGAAACTTTGCAATAACACTATAATTTAAGTACAATTATTCCCATTGACACATGGGAAAATTGTGGCACAAAGAAGTAACTGATGCAAGTTCACACAGCTAATAAGATGAAAGAGAGAAGAGAGAATAGGAGAGCTAGGAATTCTTTATGGATTTCTCATGTTCCTGCATGTTTTGGCAACATGTCCCTGACTATCTTTCTAGAATGTTTTTATCTTCTACATTCTTGGAAGACAGACATGATGTCTCCCTCCAGAGCAAAATTTTAGTTGTTTCACTTGCAGACCCCTTATAAAAGATTTGGGCTTTATAAGGTCAGTGTTTCTCAGCTATGAAACAAACCTATCGTGTGCATAGCATCCAGCTGGGTTTTCTTTACACCACACCTATGAGACTGAGGAGTCAAAGGGAATGATGTGATCATGAAGCTCATGCTTCCTGCTGTGCCATGAGTAATAAAGTCCTTTGTCTCTGACCCTGGAGTCCTGTGTCTTCTGCCAGCATCCATGAAATTATAGTAGGCTAACTTGTTAGCTTATAAATATAATAAAAATCTCAGACCCTCAGGGCTGGCTCCATGGCCTAGTGGTTAAATTCAGCATGCTCTGCTTCAGCGGCTGCAGTTCGGTGCCCAGGCACAGACCTACACGACTCATCTATCAGTGGCCATGCTGTGATGGTGACCCAAATACAAAATAGAAGAAGATGTTAGGCACAGATGTTATCTCAGGGTGAATTTTCCTCAAGCAAAAAGAGGAAGATTGGCAACAGATGTTAGCTCAGGGGAAAACTCCCTCAGCCAAAAAATATCTCAGACCCTTCACAGTTTTTTGCAGTATGGTGACATTTATTGACTACACAGATGAGAAATATAAGAATGGTGAATAACACTGATATTTTCTTCCAGGGTTATTTGGAGGGTAATGCCTCCAAAAACAATGTTAGGAAGCACACAAATAGGAACAAATTTGTGAAGAAGACAAATATTTCTGTACATGTTTAGTTTGAGATGCTACTAGGATGTCTTTAAAATTAAGGTCAACCAAATAGATTGTTCTGGAAAATATGAGGGATGTCACATATAGAAATACGTATTTGGTAGAAAACAAAATAGCCTGGAAGTAAACGATTAAACCATATAAATGGCTAAGATTAAACCATATAAATGGCTAAGAGAAATGATGGCTAAAGAGAAAATTTTGAAAAACACACTAATTAAAGCTTGGCCTTTAAGATCAGGACAATCTAAAGCAAGAGAAATCAGGGAAATAGGAAAAGAGCCAAGAGGGCAGAATGACATAGAGGTGAAGAGAGAAGAGCATTTAACAGGGAAGGACGAGATATTAGAGTCGAGCAAGGTGTGAAGGTTGAGGTTGTGGACCTGGCACTCGTGTTTTCTTTCTCTTTGTCCAGTGCTGTCTGTATGGGGATTATGAATACGACAAGCAGATCATGTTCAAGGCATATCTTGCTTGAAATAAACAGCACCAGGGATCAAAGTGACAGTAGAGAATTTCCCTGTAGAAGTTCAAGTACACTTTTAGGAATGCAAACAACCCTAATCCTAACGTGAATTCTAGATAGATTGTAGGCACCTAGAAAACATGTGCACAGATTGAAGTTGAAACAGCCTACTATATTTCTACAGGATGCTCCTATATCCACGGAACATTATAATGAACACATTTCAGGGAAAAATATTTATCAATTCTTTCTTCATACATTTCACAAGTGCCTATTATTTCCCAGACATAGTGCGTATACTGAGGATACAAAACCGAATGAAATATAATGTCTCTCTCCAGGAGATGTAAACCAGCATGCATCATACAATGGAGACTGCTACATCACTGACCAAAAAAGGATACTGTGAAATCCTAGAAGTATCTAACTTCTGGGGATCGGAATAGATTCCTCCAAGGAGTTGATGCTTGCTGTAAATCTTAATTCTCTGAGGATGCATACAGTAGGAAAAGCATTCCAAGCCACGGTTACCAACCATGAGAAGTGTCACAAGCTATGAGGGAACTGACATTCAGAAAATTAAACTGAGCACAGTTGGAACTTTCACTGTGATTGTGACAAAGGTAGAAGGTAAAATCTTGTGGTTGGTCAGGTACCAAAACATGGCAGGTCTAGCACGTTCTGTGTTCAGAAGTTGGAAATTTCTTCAACAGGTACTAAGAAGTCATTAATTTTTTAAAATAGGGAAATAAGATTTGCATTTTGGAAAGATTACTCTGACAGCTGCAAGGCAGGTGAGTGAGAAAAACAGAAGGAAGAATTAGGAGGTGATTGTAATTGTCCAAGTGAAAGATAATGAAAGACAGAGGTGAGCAGGACAGAGGAGCTGGAGGGAGTGGGTTGAAAGTTTTCACGAGTTAATACTGGCAGGATGCACAGCTGATGGAACATAGTGAAGAGGAAGCTCCCAGTAAAGGAAAGATCCAACTATTGGCTTGTCAAATTAAAAAAAAAATGTCGTTCTAGGGGCCGGCCCGATGGGGCAGTGGTTAAGTTCTCATGTTCCACTTTGGCAGCCTGGGGTTCACCGGGTTGGATCCCAGGTGCAGACCTATGCATCACTTATCAAGCCATGCTGTGGCAGGTGTCCCACACTTAAAGTAGAGGAACATGGGCACGGATGTTAGCTCAGGGCCAGTCTTCCTCAGCAAAAAGAGGAGAATTGGTGGTAGATGTTAGCTCAGGGCTAATCTTCCTCAAAAAAAAAGATAAATGTCTTTCTACTCCTACTAACCAACTTAAAAGAAATAAGGAATAGATTTGAAATTTACCAAATCTCTTTCCAGTTTGGAGGTGGTGTTATGGATTTTCAACTTTGTCTTAGAGATGTGACTAACTGCATTAATAAAGGTACTAATTTTGAATTACACTTGGTATTACTGGAATAAACCCCACACAGTCATGGCTGGCTTTAATCTGTCACCTATTCATTGTCAGAGCCATCATTTAAGCTAAGCATCGCTGATGATGACATCTGTAATGTAATGTCCCTTACATCACAGACATTTATTTTCCTGATAATTTATCAATAATTTCTTATGAAAAAAATTACTTACAAAACCACATTTTATTACCATATTAAAAACGATCAAAAAATGTAAAAAAGAAACTTACAAAAATATATATACATATGTGTGTGGATATATATATTTATATATATGTATATATATATCCAGATGTGCTATTACATACTGAAGTAGCAAAACTAATTTCTAATACACTACAGAAGGAATAGAATATAGAGCAATGTCTTTTAATGTTATATTTGTGCTTTTCTTTCTCTAAAATGCTATTTTTGACTGCTATAGCTGTTTTCCAACTCAAAAAACATTTCACTCTGAAGATTGGAGTAGCCTGAGAACTCTGTGTGTGTGTACACACGTATGCATATATGCACACACATATATGTGTGCATGTAGATGACTATATATTGAGACCATGCAATTGTAGTCACACTGCATGCAGCTTCCTTTAAGTCTCTTCCCCTATAGAGAGGTGGAGAACGCTATCAGACTTCTTATTCCTTAAAGAACATAAAAAGACATAGTGGATATGAAGACAGGTTTTCCTATTTGCATCTGACAAATTAAGGCGTTAGTTTGGAAAGTTATAATTTGAAGTAGAGACCTTTGTCCGTCTCTGACTCGTTCTAATTCTCAAGTGCCTTTCCTCATTACGAACTTCTTGGATCATCTCCACGTGTAGAAATCTAGATTCCACTCCAGGGGTTAAATACAAAACTATTGCTCTAAATAAATTGAGAAGGAAATCAACTGTCTGCAGGGTCTGAGGCACCACCCCAACCCTCATTCCCAAAGCGGCCGTGCAAAAAGTGACTGTCAGAAAACAGCATCTTTCAAAAAACAGCATTGGCAAGTTATTTAATTTGAAGGAAAAGAATCACATCTCTGTCTGGAATTGCGCTGTGATGCAAGAAGCAATGCTTACTAAAATAGCATGCACCTCCGAGATGCCGGGTTTCCATTTCAACATTTGAAAATTAAATTATGTGTCAGGCTGAAGCTTTCTATTTATCAATTACTTCACTAATTCCAAGCCCACAGCCTGTTTCAGAATACATGTAATGCACAGCTTAATCTCCGCTGGGCAGTTTCACATGATATTTTTGTGGCTTAAATCACAAAAGATCATTCAGATAGAAAATACACAATGGGTTCTCTTATCGTTCAGAACACAGACTCCATTCAAGCAATGAAATAGGTTTCAAATTCATTTCTTCGCATTTCCAGGTGTATTTCTATTGCTGTGTTATACAATTTTTGTCTAGTTTTCTGCCATCACCTCTCACGTATAGCTTTACTGATTCCATGAAAAATAAGTCACTCAGCTTGTAACTACCATGTTATTTGAAATTCCTATTCAAGATTTTCTGGACCATTCTCCTTTACAAGTAGAGTCACTTTCTTGTTATTTATTCTACTGAGTATAACAAAAGCGGATACAGAGGAAGTAATATTAGCTTTCCCAGGTGAGGAATAAAACTGACTTATGTTCTATCCCCGGTTCAGTTATGGGAAGAAAGTTCTGCACATTCAAGATTTGTGTATCTTGCCCCGTCTTCCTATTTAAAATTTAAAAGTACAGCATGTGATAGTCAGGAACATATCGAAATCATTGCTTTGCTGTTTTGGATAACAAAGTAATATCCATCTGTGCATAACTATCTTAGGGCAAATAATAATAGTGATAATAGTTGATCACAGAGGAATTTAAAATATAATTTCCTAAATTATCTGGCATTTATAAAATACTGACCCACACTACTGAGCATATCAATAAACTGTCCAAAAATCTGTTTTTAACCCATGGAAAGGACTGGCTTGAAAGTGAGGACCTGGAATTAAAGGGATGCAAGGATAAATTAAAGGAAACACAAAAGGGCCGTGAACAAGGAGTATCCAGTGGAATAAGACATAGGAAGAGGATATGGGTGTTGAATGAGAGTTATCCTTTCTGCTCTGCACCCCAACGGACCAGGAACTGTAGTAGATTACAGCTGACTAAGGTGCCATTTCTGACCTCAAGGAGCTCGTGGAGTGTGTTTGTGGTCAGGGTTGGGGGCTCATATTATCTGCTGATGACATGTTAGAATGCAGTATGGTTTAAGCTCCCAGAGTTCAGAAAAGTGGATGGACCCATCAATGCAGTGGAATACATATGTGCCGTAAGAGAGACAGATCCCGGAAGTCAGGAACAACAGATGAAGATGTCTTAGCAATGGAGATGGCTAGACCAGCAGATTCAGGAAATGTCACAAAGAATGTCATTTTTAGGGTAATTAGAAGAAATTAGAATTAGAAGAAATTAGAATTAATTTAATTAGAATTAGGGTTTTTAGAAGAAAAATTAGGAATTTACCAAACTGTCTAATGTCAGGCAAGAGGGGCGTGTGGTCAGGAAGGTAATCAAAAAAAATTCTTTTAATGGAAATAGCATGTAAAAAGTTACAGATTTAACTAGGGAAATGGCATATTCTGGGAACAAAATTTTCTCTGACCCAGCTGGAGCCGGGCTGGGTATGGTGGGCATGATGAGGAGATGAGGGTGTCAGGAATCTGCCCGAGATATATTTGTTTGTATTTGTTTACAGTTGGCTGAACCACCTTCTTAATCAGCAGAGAGTGACAAGTTCAATTTCTATAGACTAGATATCTCTGTTCTATTTTACAGCCCTAACCTAACATTCCTTGATTTGGGTAGCTGTCTTCAGAATTGATGACTCTTTTCACAAGCATGGCTGAAAGAGGCCAGCTCAATACATCAGTTTGATTCTATCATTAAAAAACTAAAGAAATGGGACATTGGTGTCCTCTGTATAAAACGGGCAGGCTACATGTACACACAGACTCCCACAATTGGAAAAGACCTTAAGAATTATGTAGCGCAATTCATTTATTTTTCCAAATGAAAATGTGAATTAATACAGTATTGAAATGACTTGTCCACTGAAACACAATATGTGTATCAGAGCTTCTCACACAGCTACTTAGATGTGTTATATATATATATATATATATATGAGCTACAGATGCCATATAGATGTGTGATTGCTCCTTTTGTATAGCTGATCTAATCATCTTCAAGAATCCTCCATTCTCCCCCAAATTAAATTCAGTTTGGGAAATAATTCAAAATGGACTCATTTGGTTTCAAACTCAGTTGGAAAAATTAGGTCTTTTCTAGTGTCCTTAAGAGAGTTGTTTAGCCTTTCAGATTTCTGCGGTCTTCTTTCTATTGCCCGTGTGGTACCCTGGATTAGCTTGTCCTTGTGCCCGTGGGTTGGAGTCATTCCAGGATCTACACCTCATCCCCTCACTCCTTTGGTCCTCACTCAGTGCCTTCATCGTCCTTCATCCTCTCAGTCCTTGCTAACATGTCAGCAGGGTGGCTTAATCTGGAGGAGGGTTTAACTCACAGGGTGGCCTCCCCAGGCTTCGTCAGACCCTAGTAGTGATCAATGGCTAGTTGCCCTCATCTTAACTCCTGCTTGCACTATAGACCTTTCTGCATCTCTGTGACACCTCCAGTGAGCCCCTAGTCAGGGCAGTCCATCTAAGGCATCACCAACCCCTCAAGTGGGCCACATGGCGGACTGGGCCACTCTCCACACAGCCACCATTAAGTCCCTCCTTAGAATGTAAGGCTGTCTCTGTGCTTCACAGAAAGGAAGAGTGATGCAGGCATGCTGACCATCAGCCCTGTCCGTAACCACACTGTGCCCCTGTGTTTCCCCTGATGTGTCACCCTCAAGCTGTCGCAGGGGCAGTCAGCTGAAGCTCACCCTTCACAAAATCCCAAACTTTTTTCCAGTCAAAATCCCCCATTTTGAGCATTTCTAGATTGCCTATCAACACATTGGACTTAAGAGAGAAGAGAAAGTTCATGTGGCTGATTCTCTGCCTCGCCCATCTCTTTTCTCATTCCTTTCAAAATCCCTTAGCTCCGTAAAGAGAGTTTCAGATTCTCTACCTCTTCTCTATCCTCCTCATTACTTAGAACAGTAAATTGTCCCAACGCCTCACCCTCATTGGTGGGAGGGGTTAAATCTCTCCCTTAAAGAAGAAACAACTTCATCTGAGATCTCTGGTTTTGACTTTTGACATTCTTTGTTAAAATATTTAACATTTTACTTACAAAATTCTACTTAGAATAGTAATTCTTTCTCTTTGCACTTCTTTTATAACAGTCCTCATCTCGTGATAACACTGCTGGAAAGATGGATGCCTCAGGCTCACCAGGAAGAAAATCAGTGGCAATGCCACGTAAAAGAGATGCACACACCCTGTGGTGTACTGAGAAAAGGAATGAATGAATACATAAATTTTAACTGAGCATAGGTACATTCTGGGGTTGCAATCGTAACCTGTGCTCTAATTTAAAATGCCACTGAAAGTATGACAAATCAGTTATTTCATATGATAAGAAGAATTAATTTGTGTTGGAAACTTTGTGTCCTAGGGAAAAATAATGCCTTCCGCCCTTCAATAATGTTCCTCCTCAGTTTCATAGAAAAACTGTTGGGTCAGAAAAACAGTATGTATATAGGATGACCTGAAAATACAATTTATTTAGGGAGCTGGGGAGGGGAAGGATGAAATGAAGGTAAAAAGGTAAAATATGAGACCCAGAGAAAACTGGGTCAAGATTAGCACATGAAAATGAGTAGAAAGGCATGAATGATTTTTAAGGAGCTTGAGAAAATTGAACATTCTAGGATAGATATATAAAGGAATTGGAAAAGCTCCTGGGAGCAACAAGAAAACAGCTAGAAATTATTTTTCTATGAAGTAATAACACAATTCACATAGGAAGGTGGATTTTGGAAACTCTATTTTTCATAGAGAGTCTATCTACATTTCTTAAGGGGAATCAGTGGGAGTCCAGTTAGAGAATTATGTAAATCTGTCAAAGAACTGGATCACTTTTATTTCTATGAGACTTGAAACAGAGCACAAGGGGCTTATCTAACAAACTTAGTAGAACATATTCCTTACTATGTAGTATCAGTGAAATGCAAATGGCATTTGTAATGCAGACGAGAGAGTTTTGATGTTATTGTTTTACCCTCTGAGATCCAGCGTATTCCTAGCATGATATTCTTTACCTTGTCTGGAAACCAGTTAGCACACCTTCTCCCAGTCTGAATCCTCTGTTATCACTCATTTTTGTGTATGTCTGAGATTTTAACTTGGTTACCTCTTTTTTTTTTCCTGGTTTTCTCTAGCTGATAAATATTCACGGAAGTTGTCCTGAAGTTCGATGAAAAAGGATATGTTAGGTTTGAAGGTATGATTCCTGAGTATGTAGTCAGATAAACTATTTTGTGCTCATATATTTACTCAAAAATATTCATATAGGGCTACTATTCGCCAGGGCCTGTTCTAATCTGTGGCTTTTACAACTGGAATAAAACACATAAGCCTTGCAATCATGTGGTGTGTGGTCTATGTAGGAGAAAGGTATTAATCAAATACCAGTGATTTTGCACCCAGAGTACACTGGTGTGATAGTGAGTAAGCACAGTGGACTGGAAAGTTATTGCGTAGCATTTTAATTCTGCCTAAGCTAATGAGAGGAGAGACCCTTGGTCAACCACTAGGCTATACGTGCCTTGGAGCAAAACTCATAAGTGTGTTCTCTTTTGAAAGATTCATTTTTTAAAAAAGTGCCCTTTCTCTGGTTAGCCCCAAGCCAAGGCACACAGATTGGTCAGGAGCTTTTCTACAGGATGCAACTTTCAGTGGTTCTGGAAACAGATGAATCAGTAAAAGAAGAAAACTTCAGTAGATGCTTCTCTAAGATACCCACATGTTGAAAATACCAATTTGTAAATCAAATTCTTAAGATTTCAGAGGTAATTAAATATACTTGCAAATATATTTGAAGATAGTCTTAAATAAAATCATAATGTGCTGCCACCTAGTGGAGATTATTTTTAATTTGGAGAATTTATTAACTTCATACTCAGCCACGCTTTTGGCCTTGGAGCACCCTTATAGTCCCTGCGGAAATTCAAAGTGATCAGCAGGAAAGAACCTTCTCCTTGAGGAGGCAGCAACCCTCACAAGCAAAGTTCTCCTTGGACATAAATTAGGCTATTTCTGTAGACTCTATTCCCAATGGAGTCTCCTTGGATTTTACTCATAAATGTTCTCTTTGTTACCCCAAATAGCAAAACAAACAAAAAAGCCTTCCATTTGAACCATAAAATCTAAAATAGACATACTCTACTGCTCTGCCTGTACTGACACTCAACATGTTTAGTAGGTTTCGTTACATTGTCACTGCTCCGTCTAATATTTTGCTCCCCCACTGTGGTTCAACAGGTTTTCCCTTCTGATTTCACATTCTACTTATACCATAGCCTCAAAATCCTCATTGCTGGGCCCTACCAACCTCCAATGTCTTTTCCCTCTGGACGATTTCTAAGTGAAACAGCAAGACACTCTCCACCCACACCTCTGATCCGTCATTCTCATGGCCTTTAGGAAGAATACATTGACATTGGTAGGACCCAACTTGATCAGTCATTCCTTCTATTAGATCTTGCCATCTCTCCGAACTGATGCATTTTCAAATTCTGAATTCTAGAATTCCTCCTTCTGGCCACAGCCGTGTATGATTTCATTTTTCAAGCCACAGTTTTACTTAGTGATGCTCTTCTTACAGAAAGCCCACTCTTGGGTGACTCAGGGAAGACCAAAGTGAGTGGTTAATTGTAGGTGGCTAATTTTGTTTAAACCAGAATAGAACTTAAAACTGGGACCTGAAAGACATCAGTAACCAAGTCAGGACAGGGTAGAGATAGAAATGGTGATCCTCTTTCCATTTGTTTCTCATTTCTGCCTGTTTCTGTTTTGAGAAGTCAATCTTTCTCTTCTACTGCAAGTAGGTTAAATCCATAGCGTCTAAGAAAGATGACTGCCAGCATCTCAGTTTAGCAACTCCCACAGGAAAAAGAATTTCTTCCTATCAACGTGCAAATAACAATCCCAAAGGAAAAATCTGATTGGTCTTGCTTGGACCACACGCCTACTCCTTGGACCAATCATTGTTGCCAGGCAGATGGGATGATATAATTGGATAGGCTTAGGTCATAGCTTACTTCTGTGGCCAGGGAATCTGAGTTTATTAAGAGAAGTTGGTTGGGAAGATAGAAAAATTTACCAAAATGATTGGACAACTCAACTCATTCCACCCAGATAACTAATTTCTCTCTATCAATCTCAGAGGCTGCTTTGTCTTTGGCTCATGAAATTTCTCCTCTACACTCCTTTCTCTTCCAGGAAGAATCCTTTGCTTACCCACCATTTGTGCCATTTTATCATTTCTCTGTCTTTCAAATTTTGCTTTAGTTCCTAATTCTAGATAAATCAGTAACCACTTTCCCAATCTTAGATTATCAATAGCAGTATTTGATTTGCCAGCTCTTCTTTTTAAGGAATGTAGTGGGCAGCCTATGAGAGTCACATCCCCCCCACCTGTCCCAATCCAAGGAGGGAGAATAACCTGATTTTAAAAAACACAGCTACTGAGGCGGGCAGGGCCTTAGGGTTGAACAGACGCCATTAATTTTGTCACGACTTCAGGCTGCCTTCCTGTTCTGGTCAACTGTGCTTTCCTCCCCAACTTTGATTTCCATGAAGCTATTGTGAGAATTTGCAATTTCTTAACCACTTAGGGGCTTCTTAATTTTCCCCCAATGATTAATTTTTGGAAAATTTAAATTGAAATGGTTTGAATAAACCAAAAATGAAAGAACATTTTAGTTTTATCGGCCTCTTCTGCAACCTGCTTATGTGAAAGATTACTCCACAATACACCTATTAGAGAATAGTTAGGCGATCAGTGAGTTCACATTTATTTATTAAAACTAAATCACTAGGATATATTAGGAAACAATACTGTCAACCTCCACTATTCTCCTCTCTGGGTCCTAAATTTATCATCTTTTAGGTTGAATTGGCTGATTCACTTTGGAATCTTCCCAAAACTCTCTTGATATGTAGACATTTCATTTGCATACAAAAAGGCACACAGCATGGCTGGATAAACCAACCATCTGGCTCAGGCAATTTATCTGGATTATTACCGAACTGTACAAAACTATGGAAATACATATTCCTAAAAATCCAATTGCTCCCTTCTCCGTCTGCCTGACTGCATTTCCCTTCAGTAACCCTAAGCAGACAAGATCATTTGTTTCCCCAGCCCCGGATAACACGAACACACATATCCACGCACACATATCTTCCTGCTCTATTGACTGTTGCTACTGAAAGTCAAGACCAGTTGGTCCACTGCCAGGATGTGCTTTGTAGCTGATTAACATGCCTTTTACTAGTCTCTAGTTGAATCTCCATCTCATTGTCTCATTTTTCATAATGCCCATTCCAAAACCTTTACGTTCTCTTCCAGTCCTGTGTTTCTCATTCTTGGAGGTGATCCATTTTAGAAACTCAAGGTTAAGGATACAAATGAATAAATATCAGTAGAATGGCACTTGCATATTCTTTTTAACTCTCTATATAAAGTAGCGTAGGAACTCATTACATGATGAGCCCAGTTTTTCATAATTAAGCTATTGCTGTATTTCTAAAGCTCTGAATTAAAGGACTTCTTTAGTTATTATTAAGCAAGATCAAATCCAGAAGATCTCAAATGATATCTTTAAGTCACTACTCTAGATCCTTATCGGCAAATCCAAGAAAATGTACAATGTAACATATTAAGAGCCTGGAAGAGCAGGGACTCTGAAGCCAGGCCACCTGACTTCAAATCCTGGCTCTTCTCACAGCACTGTGACCTTGAGCAATTAACTTACTCTTTCTGTGTTTCTGTTTGCTCATCTGTAACAGTAAATTTGTATCTCATCCAATTTTAAAAATACTTAAATAGTTAACATTTTTAAAGATATGTGGCTCTATTCCACTTTTATTCTTTCTTCCCGTGGGCAGCCCCTGAAGTTAATCCCTCCCCCCTATTCACTGACCCAGCTGGTTTTACAAGCTGGCCTGCATTCGAAGAGTTTGTTTCATCAACTCAGCTTATTCAGAAGAATATATTGGAGTTTGGGGTAAGAGCTTTAGCCAATAATAATAAGTAACCAGTGGACTACTTTTTGTCCTTTGTGTATATTTGCAACTGCAACATTGGTCACAGCCAATGGCAAGTTGAGGATCCAGGGCATTCAGTGTCCAGGCTATCTTCTCTCAGAGACACAACTATCAACATGTCACTTCCATTTCCTCAACTCCGCACTCCATCCACTACTCTACCCACTGAAATTTGTGTTCTACCCGTAGTATTCCACTGAAATTGCTCTTCCAAAGTCACCAATGATAACCTCATAGTTAAAGCCATCTTTCTTGTTCCTACCCCATCACTAGAATTTTTGTTGGTCACTTATTCCTTCCATTTTATGACAACGCTCTCCTAATTCCCCAAGTCTTTCTCTCACCATTTCTTTTCTTGTCATCTTTATGGGCTCTTCTCTCTGTACCCCCTATGCAACCCTCATTTCACTATGTGTTGAAATTCCTCTGTTTATTTGGCCTTTGATCTCTATGCTGTTGAAACAGCAAATTTATGCTGAATTATACCATTCACTCTCAAGTTTCAGCCATCACCCAGTGGTAACTGAGACAGGAACCAGCCTAACGAGATGGGGTCAACAGAAGGGCCCCTGGCCTAATAATTGGCAAGCTAGGAGAATCAGATAGAGACCATCAAGACCCACATTCTGCAGCTTTGGGGCTTCCTCAAGTCTACGCATGACCCCTAGCACCCATGAGTTCTCTGAAGGTGACTCTAGCCCCATTACCATACTAAAAATAACACCCAGGGGTGGAGAGCTAGCATGCTAATGATACACGCATTGCGCGTAGTAGCATGTTACATGACAGCACAGGCACAAGCACAACCCCCTCTCTACATGCCAGGACAAGGCCCTCCTCCCCAGCGTTTGCCTAATAAAAGCCCCACAATCCCATTCCTTAATGAGCCAGTCACCTGCCCTTTCCTTTCCACACCAGCTCCCTTGTGCCTCTCCTGTGCACAAGCTAACAAACTCTTACTTTTCTACTCCCATTTGTTGTCTCTCTTGATTTCTATCCTGGGGGACAACAAGAACCCCATGCACTGGTAATAGTAATCACACCTTTATCTTCTCTTCCCCAGATTGTATCAACAGAATCCTGACCAGTTTCTCTGCTCCTCGTCTCATCCCTTTTAAATCCCCAAGGTTATCTACCTAAAAATAATAGAGCTCCACAACATTTCTGGCCTTGCACACTACTCTCTGACAACTCTGCATTGTTTCACAGATAACACAGTTTTGTTTCATTTTGTTTTAAAAACTCATCTTTTTGCATGTCATGTCCTCTGCCTAGAATAACTTTACTTAGACTTTACTTTCATCCTTTACGTAAGATGCAGTTTTAAGTAAGTTTAAAAGTAAGACAGGTCAATTCCTCCAGCAAATTCGCCAAACCTGGGTTAAACGCCCAGTCTCATTGCTCCCACAGTATACTTGTTAGGTACGCCATGGTATGTTGATTGTATTTTACTTAAACTAGCTTCTTAATACTTTAGATGCTCTTTGATGGCAGAAACAGTATTATATGTGTACATATCACTAGTCCCTTTCAAAGTACTTGTCCTTTAAAAGGCACTCCATAATATTTATTGAATGGATGAATAAATGATTCAATGAATGAATAGTTGCATAGGGGCAGCAAAGCTCTTAAGAAATTGACCCTTGAAATATGCTCAGTAACCTCTTTCATGAAATTCTAAAACCTTATTCAGCCCAAAGACACAAAGCTAGTTATGCTGTCCTCGCGTTTCTCTCATATAGAGACAATGAATCACACCAAATTACAGCTCTTAAGACCTTACGGCAAAAGCAAAATGCCCTGTAGGACATTCATCTTTCATCCTGCCTTATATTTTTAAATAATAATTGTTGTCATAAATGTTCTTACCCACATTTCAGCTAGTTAAAAATTTTGCCTGCCTCAATAAAATGAAAGATGCCAGATTGTTTACAGATGAATTAATCATGACATTATCCCTGGAACTTTTAAATTACATCAATTATATTGCATTTAGCATCACAAATAACCTGCATATTAAACAAATGGAATCTCTTCTCCTATTAGTAAAGATTAAATCATTAACCATCACTGCTTGAATAGCAATGTGCCTGCAGTCAATGGCTCCCAGGACAGATAAAAAATCTTGCTCTGTCGCAAAATATATGTCATCCTTTCAGGGGCATCATCAATCTTTATGGAATTTGGGAACATTTGTTTTCTTTAGGAATTCATCTATGAGTTGATTATAGCATTCAGATGTGGTAGACTTCCTAACTCTGGGAGCTCCAGAGAGCTATGTGAAATAATTCCATGTTAAAGAACCCAACGCTTGGGCATCTTTGTGAAACATAAGACAAGTCTGGCTTTTCATGTTCCAATTTAACTTTTCAGATACTTAAAATATTTGCGTTTAGTTGATCAATGTTTTTCAAACGGTCACTTGCCAATGTCTGAATCAAGTCAGGCAGAGCCTTAAACACGTTATTTCTAGTGTCTTCTGTGAATTATGCATGAATGTACAATAAAGATAAAAATAATTAAATGAAAAGTCTGTTTAAATATACTGGTCTTAAAATGTTTGCACAAGTTGCCTTTAATCTATTATGCCAATTTAATTTTTGTTACCCTTTATATATTATAGAATGTTATAAACCAAATATTAAAAGCAAAACCAAATTTCTCTTATATGTGATCTGTAAATATAATGCTAAACAACAAAAAAAAACAATTACAATATATAAGCAAAGCATCTCTACCACACCTCTCCTTAATGTGTTAGCTGTTTTTTTAATTGAATTTTTTTATTGGCTTATTGAATTGTTGATGTCATGTTCTTTGGAGAACATGTTCTTCCGGAAAACCAGAAGCTGTAATCTCAGGCCCTCGGAAGCCACCCCATCCCACCATGGGCGTTGTTCTTTGCAGCCTTCAACTTCACTTTGTACAACCTTGGTGGACTTCTTAGCAGAAGAAGGAAAAGGAGTTGTCGTACTGTTGACAGCCTACAACACCACAGCCTCATAATTAAGATTCTGGCAAAAGGGGAGTGAATACTAATTCACCCTCACTCAGGGTGCACCATAGGGGTTCAGACCTTGTCAGGATCAAAGGCTGTCTTGGGTGGACTTAGCATTCCATAGTACCTTAATATTTTCTTCTCAATCACTCACATGAACGTTTTCTGAAGTCTTTAAGAAAGCCAGCTGTAAGCAACCAAGGAAATAAATCTAATGTTGGTGAGCAGAGAGCCCTGCTATCATAAAGTGACCATGGGTACAGGTTGCTCAAGCAATTTATACCTGTTGTCCCAGTGTAATTATTAATAGAATCCACTTTGGCTCAAAGATGTACCATTTTAGATGGTGTTACATGATCAGTCCAGCTAGAGTCCAGCTAGAGCAGCAACAACAGCCATTAAAATGTCCCTGCCAGGAGGTGTGATGCTAGTGTAACAACTAAACCAAGATCTGCTCCAGGTTACCCCTTAACAATGTTGCCTATGGCAATAGAGGCAACAGCAGGAGCATGGGAAGTTCAGGGCATAATATATTTGCAGATCAACCTAGTGGTTCCTGAAGGCAATCTCTCTAAGATCCTGATGCTGGAAAGCCTGGGCCATGGTGTGGGAGGAGGAACGAGAGGGAAGTTGCCAACTCACCTGTCCACAGTTGAGGGCTCGGAGACTGGAGACTAATTTACCTACTGTGTAGGTCTCTGCTGGTACCTGAGAGGGAGAGAGACTTTTCAAGGTTAACCCTTATGAATCTTTTGGATTTTGAACCATGTGAATCTAGTACTTATTCAAAAATTGCATTCAAATAATATGAAAAATGGTATGGAGAAAATCTACAAGTCACAAAGGGGAATGGTAGAGTATGTGATAATGCATCCATATCTCAAGTATTATAATAAGTAAAATTATTTTGAAAAGATTGAAAAGTGACAAAGAAAAATAGTTTTGTTATAATGTTAAGTGAATAAAATAAACTACACAGGTATGTGAATAATGCAATTATAACTGCATTTTTAAATATATGCATGGAAAACTGGAAGAACATAAATGAAAATGTAAATAATGATCTCAGTGAAATCACAATAGAATTTACCTGAATTCTGCTTTTCCACATTTTTCTAAGTTTCTTGACTATATAGTTTCCATGATGTAAATTTCCAAAATGTACATTTAAATTCCACTTTGATTCTTGCACACTTATTACATAAAACTCAAAGAAATAACAAGTGGATTTCTGTCCAGATTCTCTCTTCTTCAAAAGGTAAATAAATTCTTTTTTCTTTCTTTTTTTTTTTTTGAGGAAGATTAGCCCTGAGCTAACATCTGCCAATCCTCCTCTTTTTGCTGAGGAAGACTGGCCCTGAGCTAACATCTGTGCCCATCTTCCTCTACTTTATATGTAGGATACCTACCACAGCATGGCTTGCCAGGCGGTGCCATGTCCACACCTGGGATCCAAACTGGCAAACCCCAGGCCACCAAAGAGGAACGTGTGCACCTAACCACTGTGCAACCAGGCTGGCCCCACAAATTCTTAAAAATAAATAAAAATTTATCTACAAATGCCTTTTCAGATAAAAAATTATCTACAAATACCCGTGGCTGAGTGATTAACTCACGCACTCTGCTTCAGTAGCCTGGGGTTTGCCAGTTCGGATTCTGGGTGTGGACCTACACACCACTCAGCAAGCCATGCTGTGGCAGCATCCCACATAAAAGAACTAGAAGGACTTACAACTAGGATATACAGCTATGTCCTGGGGCTTTGAAGAGAAAAAAAAAGGCAAAGATTGGCAACAGATGTTAGTTCAGGGCCAATCTTCTTCCCGAAAAAGCATACAATAAAAATAAAATAAATTAAAATAGAAATGCCTTCTCTCAGGACTGTGAGTTTTCCCGAGAGAGTGGTAACTATCTTGTTCTCTGTATCAAGTGCTTAGCATAGTTTCTGGTTTGTAGTTGGCACGCAATAATGTTGAATGAATGAACAGACATAGTGGAAAATATAGAAGCAGTCAGAAGAAACTCCATGCATTTCCCATTATAAAATCTACAAGACAACATTTATCCATACCCAATTTTTCCTTTTGTTCATGAATGCGTGTATGTCCCCTTTTCTCATTTAATATAATCACTGAGGATGGTGAATTTCATCACTTTCTACTTCCTGAAGTAACTCACTCCATTGATTATATATACTCTTTCTCTCATTTGTATTCACTCTCTCTTTCACTGCTGGATTTTCTGGTTAGATTTTATATATATTTATAATTCTCCCACCTTAAAACAATCAAAGAAATGAACAAAACCCTTCCTTGAAATTCTAAATCTCACTTCAACTGCCAGTCAATGTTAATTTGGGTTCCCCTGAAACAAGTGCAGAGAGTTTACTTGAGAGGTGATATCAGGAAGTTGCTGCGAGTAAACAGGAAAGAAAAAAAGTCCAATATAAGGGCACAGTATCATGGTCACCACTATGAGACCTTCTGAGAAGTGAAGGGAACACTTCAGAATTGTGTGTCTGAAGAATGGCATGATGGGACGTTTATCCACCAGCTCCTGTATCCCAAGGGTGAGGGGCTCTCCTGAGAGAGGTAACTCTTCTGAACTGCAGAGCTGTGCTTGTTCACTCGAATGCAGAGTGGGCCCTCACAACATGGGAGAAGGCATGAGGACAAGAAGCTGAGCAATTCCTCACAGGTCCTTCAGGTGGGACTCTGTTATTTGTCCTTCAATCTGCTTCCATTTGGGCTCAAGTCAAACCACTCTACTGGCCTCACTCTTACCACAGGCAAGTCATTGGAAATAATTGGGGCTCCATCAATGGAGGAGCACCAACCCTCAAAGTTTAATCAGTGGCAGCCCACGGCATAAGAAGAATGGAGAAGCAATAGTTTAGGAAATAGATGGTGGCCCAGTCTTTATTTCCCTCTATCTTTCAGTAGTATTTGTCTCAGTTGCCTGCTTTTTTCTTCTCAAAACGCGATCTTCCCCTTTTTTCCCAAGACACACAATTTTTTCATGTTTCCCTGCAATTTCATTGCTGTTTTTTCTGTCTCCTTTGCAGATTCCTCTTATTCTAAACATTGGCGTTTCTTAGGATTCAATCCTAGACTCTACTCCTCACATCCATTCTTCCACCTCTAATGTTGCCTCAGTGTTCTCCAGCTCTGTTATCTTTTTATAATTGCTCATGAATGTCTGCCCGTCTCACAAGCTTGTAATTGCCAAAGGACCATCTCTTTCTTAACCCCGTGAGAAACCACACAAGAGGAGAACAATAAATAATCAGGACTCCAACCTGCCCAGTTGCCCTCAAGCATGCAGTTGGCTGTCCTTGCAGGAAGCAGCCACAGGGAAACATTTATTTTAAATGCATAAATTTAATCCATAAATTCAACATCAAAATTTTTTTTCAGCTGAGAGGAGGAAGAATAGACAAAAAACATAAAAGGAAAACAGATGTGGCTTTGCAAATTTTCTTCCAGGCTTTCTAATTACGTATTAGACCCTTTTTATGGTTGTGCGGAAAATTCAAGCATGGCAAAAATTGCCTCGTCAGTTGTCTGATTGGAAGAACTAATTTAGACTGAACAGGAATGTGCTGTCTGACAACGAGGCTTGACCCTCTGCAGCATCATATGTCCGTCCATATTTTCTTTGAAGAGTTTCTAAGTAATTTTCAATTTTAACATTTTCGATTCTATAGAAAATGTTATGTTTTCGTCTTAGCCAAACATATTTATTCAAAGAACTTATATTATTAAGGTTTAGTACAGTTACAAAATTTCAAAATGTAATAGTGTACTATATAAAATACTTACATGAAAATAAGGAGCTTCACATATTAGCATATATGTATTCTGCAAATAGCTTTGAGTGCCTACAAGGTGACAGACATCATTCTGTGTCTACTGTTTGAGTGTCTATTAAGTGTCAGACACTGAGAAAATGATAGCAAATAGGGCAGACATAAATCCGTCCTAGTAGGACTTAAAGAACTGGCTTAATTGCAAAAACTGGCATTGACAATTGAAGTGGTGTGTTTTACATAGCGTCTTGTAATGACGTTCTTTGTCTACACAACTAAATGTGCTAAACCACCATCAATTTCCTTCTTCAGTGAACTATCCAATAACACTGGCTGATTTCATCTCAAAATTATTGAAGAAGATGTAGAAATTTATCTTAACACCAATATTTTTTAAATAAAAATTGTAAATTCTCTCGTCTTAGAGATATAACGCTTATACATAAATAGCTATCAGTAACTGAAACAAATTGCTACAATCAAACCTTAAAATTCAGTTATGAGAAATTTTGAATACAGAATTAAGAATGAAGTTCATCCAAATTAGGGAAATTTCTTAAGAACTTCAATGCATGCAATCTATTCCTTTTTCTGTTTGCCTTTCCATTGATGTGGAATTAAGAGTCCTCATAATTCACCACCTCTTGCTAGGACTGTTTAAATAAATAGTGAGTCAAATTTTTTCAAATATTTTCCTTCTCAGTAGCAATATTTTTCTCCTCAGTTTTACCACATACTGCCAGCACTCTATCTTCCTAAAAATGCAATTCTATTTTTTGCTAAGAGATATTTGCGGAATTTTCAAAATCTGTAAGAGTAATGACAAAATTTTTATCCTGAATTCAAGGTTTTACACAATAGGAGCACAACCTAACTTTCTACTAATCTCAGAAGTCCCCCTCCTCAGAGATGATGTAGATGACCGGAAACATCCTGGTCTAAAAGTTTGAGAATCTCTGTTCTGTGTCGCTAATTCTTTGTATGAACTCTCCCCTCCTCCCCCTGCGCTCCTTCTGCTCCTCCTTCATCTTTTAATCAGCATCACTATTTCAAATCAAATCTAATATTCATCTCCTCGCAGAGAAGAGGTATAAAGCGAGCGTCTTTGGAAGTTTCTTGCTAAGAGATTAGACTCTCACTGGCTTGTCTACCCACTGCCCCTCCTGGTCTTCTCTGAAACAGCTCCAGAAACACCTTGGATTCTGCTGAAATATTATGAAAACTCTTGGCCTAAATAATTTCTTTTTTTTTTTTTTTTAAAGATTGGCACCTGAGCTAACAACTGTTGCCAATCTTTTTTTTTTTCTTTCTCTACTTTATCTCCCCAAATCCCCCCGGTACATAGCTGTATATCTTAGTTGCAGGTCCTTCTAGTTGTGGCATGTGGGCCACCACCTCACTGTGGCCTGACAAGCAGTGCCATGTCCACGCCCAGGACTCAAACTGGCGAAACCCTGGGCCGCCACAGTGGAGTGCACAAACTTAACCACTCGGCCACGGGGCCAGCCCCTTGAATAATTTCTAATATCACTTGTAACAAAATTTCCTTCCCTCTCTTCCAAAACAAATTTCATTAATGATTCTAGGTCCTTTATTAAATCTATCTTTTTTATTTTTGAGGAAGATTAGCCCTGAGCTAACATCTGCCGCCAACCCTCCTCTTTTTGGCTGAAGAAGACTGGCCCTGAGCTAACGTCCATGCCCATCTCCATCTACTTCATATGTGGGACGCCTGCCACAGCATGGCTTGACAAGCGATGTGTAGGTCCGCACCTGGGATCTGAACCAGCGAATCTCGGGCTACCAAGGCAGAACATGAAAATTTGACCACTGCGCCACTGGCCCGGCCCCTAAATGTATCTTGAAAGCTATAATCCAAAGGTATTTTCCTTCCCATCAACTAAACACATTCTCTGTCCTGTTTTGGTATGAAGCATTTTCCAAAGTGTATATAGTAAACACCAGATCTTTTAGATATTGAGAGTTGTTAGGGAGCAGGAGAGAGAGAAAGAGAGTATGTTCAATCTATGCTGAAATAAGTTTGGAAACTAATGGCATGAAAAAGATCAACCTGATATCTTTGCTTCAGGACCTCTCAAATATTTTTATTGTGATTAAGATTTTATATGATGAAGATTTAAATAGACTTCTGACTCCATCATGTACCATTGTTCATTTGGCTGCTTCTCATTATCTCAATGCCCTAGACATAATCTTTAAAGAGGATGTTGCTCCTTTTTTATTAACAGAGTGGTGAATATGGGACAAGCTATGCTTTCTTTTAATACTTTCATGCTTTTATCCACAAACTTTATATATATGTGTGGCAGACTAACAAAAATTGGGGGAGATATGTCACAGCAATGTGAGCAATCTAGAATATCATATTAGACATCCTTGCTCTCGTAGCTCAGAAAGCCTGCTCATCTCCAGGAATTATCTCAATGAATACTAAGAGAGATTAAACTACATTTTTGCTATTCCTCCCACTAAGAATAGAGTCTTATTTCTCCCCCATGGAACCTGGGTTGGTCTTAATGGCTAGATTTATCTAGAGCAAAATGACATTATTCCAGTTCTGGGCCTGACCTTTATAAAAGCTCTGGAAGTTTCTACCTTTTCCCTTCGAGCCCTTAGACTCCATGTAAGAATTCCAACTACCCATGTGGTGAGAACTCCCTGGCCACATGGGAAGGCTTCATGTGGATGCTCAGGTGGCAACTCCAGCTGAACAACTGGCCAACAGAGAGCGTCAGTGGTCAGCCTAGTCTATCCTTCAGATGACTACAGTGCCACCTGCCTTCTGCCTGCAACGCCTTGAGAGATTCCGAGTGAGAAGTCCTAGTGGAGAGCAGTCAAACCAAGAACCATGAGAGACGGCAAATTGTTGTTTTAAGCCACTTAGTTTTATGTTGGCTTGTTGCATAGCGACAGATAACAGGAACAGCTACTTTCCCCCATTCTCATACCCCCACACTATTATATAATTATATATTAACCAATACCTTTTCAAGCTCTTTCATTTTTATTCAGATTTTTTAGTGGGTATGTCTTTTTATAATCACACAGCTCAGAGAAAGTATTGGCAGTTATTTATGAAGTAGTTCTTTTAAATAAAGAATTCAAGAAATCCAAACATGTGAGAGGCCACGTAGTCCAATCACAGACTCTATAAATTAAAGAACTACAGAGCTACTCCCATATGAGATGAAAAGAGCTGCCATTGATGCATTTGTAGTCTCACATGTGTAGATTACAGTTGCCCTCAATCATGTCAATTTCAAAAAGATCTTAGTCATACTTTCAGAATGTGAAAAAAGTTTAAAACATGAAATATGAGGATGGTTATGTTGGTACAAAATATTAGAAAGCATTTAAGAAGTCAAGAAGATTTCTAACTCAAAATTATTTACCAGTGTTTTTAATAAGCAACTGATAGACAGGGCTGTGGTTCTGGACCGGGAAGAGAATCCAGGCTGGCGAAGTGGTGAGAGCACCAAACTTTAACCACTAGGCCATCAGGGCCCACTCAAGGGATTCTTAATACATGTTTCATCAATCACTCACGAGGTCTTTGGATGGACTTTAAATGTTAATCCATAAAATTCTGTGCTTATGTGTATTATCTGGGTAGAGGATCCATGTCTTTCATCAGATTCTCAGAGGAAAGGGTAAACCTGGCTGCTTTTCAAATTATAACTCAGATTTAGTTCAAAGAGACTCACTCTGTAGCAAAAGTGACCTAAAAGAAAACAAGAGAAAACTAGAGACTATATTGGAATAGATGATGGAACAGCTTGATTTCTGTTTAAACCTCATCTTTCCTTCTAGAATCCTTCATGTTAAAGAAACCTCTTCCCAGGACAGGCTATACCACCCTGATGTACCACCCCACCTTAACTTTACTTCCCACCATTCGGTTAGCCTAGACTATTTATTGCCTGTTTAGCTCTGGGTTGTGTAACACATGAGAGTCAGAGGAAAAGCTCCATATTTTCTATCATATTTTATAAACTATAATGTTGACCGGTTGAAAGATAAAAATCAATTCAGTCTAAGAGTCATGAATCTATATGTGACATAGAGTGGCCTATATGGTACATTCAGTCAAAAATGGCATGTATGATGCTCATGTTGTGGGTTTGAAGCTAAAGATGGACTTCTGATTTCACTTTTCTTTACAGATTCTAACGAGCGAGGAATGATTAATCACAAACCATCATTATTTTCACTCTAGACACCCTAGAGCCTCCTTCAGTGACCCAGAATACCAACCTCTACCTAAGTTAGAGAAAATATGACAAACACAAGGAAGGACTATTAGATTTAGGCATCTTTGGGGACCCCGCCAAGTGAGAAGAAAATACACCTGAGATATTATTTGACTATAGATTGTATCTAACCCAGGGCAGGGAGCTGACTTTCTTCAGGTGCATAATTCTAGAGAATATCCCAGTCCATTGAAGGAAAGGGAAGGATAATTGATAACACTCACCATCTAGTCTATTATGAATGTAGATTCAGACAGTGGAAGAGGGAATGTGTCTTTCTTCCATTTATTCAATTCTTTGCTTTCAATCCAAGGACCCAATATGGGGGTGCCTCAGGGCATCTTTCAGGGAAGACAAAATAAAAGATATTGTGTTATTTTCCACAAGAAGAAATGGATTCAAATTATTACAAAAGTCAAGAGAACAAGAAGACAAGTCACAGACTGGGAGAAAATATTTGCAAAAGATACATCTGATCAAGGACAATTATCCATAATATGCAAAGAACTCTTAAAACTCAACAATAATAAACATACAACACAATTAAAAATAGGGAAAGACCTTAACAGATACCTTAGCAAAACAAAGATACAGGTGGCTAATAAACATATGAAAAGATGCTCCACATCATGTGTCATCAAGGAAATGCACATTAAAAGAACTCTACAGACCTATTAAAATGGCCAAAATCCAGAACTCTTGATAATATCAAATGCTGGTGAGGATATGGAGCAACATGGTATCATACAGAAAATATTCTCCGTATGATACCATAATGATGGATACACATCACAACACTCTTGTCCAAACTCATAGAATGTACAACTCCAAGAGTGAACTGTAATGTAAACCATAGACTTTGGATGATAATGATGTATCAATGTAGGCTCATCAATTGTAACAAATGTACCACTCTGGTGGGGGGTGTCTCATTCATTTCCTGAAGAATGCAAAATGGGACAGCCACTTTGGAAGACAATTTGCCAATTTCTTAAAACTAAAAATACTTTTACTATATGATCCAACAATTACGCTTCTTGTTACTTACCCAAAGAAACTGAAAGTTTATGTCCACCATGAAAACCTGCTCATGGATGTTTATCACAGCTTTATTCATAACCGCCAAAACTTGGAAGCAACCAAGATGCCTTTCAGTAAATGGATTAATAAACTGTGTCACATCCAGACAATGGAACATTATTCAGCACTAAAAACGAAATGAGGTATTAAGCCATGAAAAGACATAGAGTTATCTTAAATGCATATTACAAAGTGAAAGAAGCCAATCTGAAAAGGATACATACTGTGTGATTCCAACTCTATAACACTCTGGAAAAGGCAAAGGTATGAAGATCAGTGGTTGCCAGTGGGTGGGGGTGGGGGGTGGGTAAATAGATGGAGCACAGAGGATTTTTAAAGCAATGAAAATACTCTCCATATGATACCATAATGATGGATACATGTCACAACACTTTTGTCCAAACTCGTGGAATGTACATCACCACGAGTGAACTGTAATGTAAACTACAGACATTGGATGATATTGATGTATCGCTGTAGGCTCATCAACTGTAACAAGTGTACCACTCTGGCGGAGGATGTCAACAATGGTGGAGGCTACACATATGTGGGGAAGGGGGGCATGTGAGAAATCTCTGAACCTTCCCTTCACTTTTGCTGTGAACCTAAAGCTGCTCTAAAAAAACAGTCTTAAGAAAAATCACATGGTATACGTTAAATACATACAATTTCTATTTGTCAGTTATACCTCAATAAAGCTGGAAAAATTATCACAAAAGTTTAACTGCAAAAAACTTCACGACTAAAATAATTTTTATGCTAAAAATGTGTCCAAAAGTCATGATAAATGTTATGGTTAAGAGTATTATTTCTGAAAAGAAAACTGATACCCATTTGTTGGGAATTTTGTAGACATTATTGTATACACATTCAGCAGGCAATAAATATTTCCTTTTACTTTATATTAATCCTGGGAGGGTCTGCATGTGTGTGTGTGTACTCACATAAATATTCAACTATATTTAACTTATCCATAAAGAACATGAACACATTAAGTAATTAATGCTTGTCAGTTACTTTGAGTGAATACCATTTTAGTCAAATGCCGTATCTGTGGAAATTAATAATAATCATCAAGATAATGGGCTGTCCAATTATATAGGTTATTTGCTAGAAGTTTTAAAGCATACCATATGTTTGCCCAGAATGCAGATATTGAATTTTTCCTTAAAAGGAAAGACAAGCATTCATCAATTTAAAAGAAAACATTTTTAAATGTGAGAGACATACTGATTTATATAACGATTCTAAAATTGTCTAATACCTACTGCACAGTCAATCAAGCTGCAGTCAATATGCTAAAGAGTAAATGAAGAGCCAATTTCCTTACATTTCTTCAGTCAGTTCTCTCAGAATTGAAAAACCTTCCACTTCACTCCCACTCAGGAAAGTCAGCTTATTTCCAAGATGACCTGCTTCTTCATAACTTCTTCCATGCCTTCTATTAGGCTGCTATAACTGTGGGAAATTTCCTGATCATAAAACTCATTTTACTTCAATAATAATTCAGAATGGTTCTGAAATATCACTGGGAGAAAGGAGTTAAAGGAACAGGCCAGCAATCCATTCCCTCCCCTGTAGGAGATGGAATGACCCTGGGAAGGGGGCAAGGCAGACGACACAGTTAATTTCCTTGTCAACCAGATTTTCTCAAGTAAGGAAACTAATAAGATTTGCTGGGAGAAAGATTCATTATCCCTAAAATGCCCTTGGAAAGATGGCTTTGGCTAAGGATTACCCAGAGTAAATAAAAGCTTGGGTCAGTGATGCATGGCTCCCTGGAGCTTGACAGCTAAGCTGTGCGACTCTGGGCTATAAAGGAGTAGAGCTGAAAGGCTCACCACAGTAAGGGGAACCCCACAAATTGCACCCACAGACCTCATTTACTCTGAACCGAAAAGACATGCCCGATGGGGGAAAACAGGACCCTATAAGCTGTCCTTGACATCACAGAGCTCTCTCTGCTTCATGTGTTCACTGACTGCCTATAACCTTGACATCATCTAGTCAAGTCTAATACTGGGTGAGATCTCTGAGTTGAAGACTCCAGTACAACTGGTTTTCTTTTTCTTCTAAATTGTCTACTGCAAAAGCCCATATGACCAATGTTTATATACAAAATTTCTCCTCCTATTTTTATAAGTACATGTAACTATGTTATGTTCATACGTGTTTTCTTCAACTCTTTTTCTTATAAACTTTTTCTTATAAACTCTGTAGGATACATAAGCTGAGATCAACATATATTTCTCCAAAACTCCTCTAACAGACACTTCTGTTCTGGCAGAGAGCCATGGATTAAAACCCTGGGCAAGATAGATGTTAGATAAGCAATACTTGTGATATTAACAACACAAGTAACACTGGAAGGTGTTTCAACACTGTCCCCAATGCCCCAGGTTCTTAATAACAGTCACTGATTCTAGTTTATCCTGTTTTCATTATAAGCTTCCCACTGTGAATCACAGCTCTGAGTATCTGACTTCCCATCTTAAAATATTTAGTGGCTCACCACTGCTTACAGCGTAAAGCCTAAACTTCTCTTTACAGCCACAAAGTCTTTAACACCATGATCTCAGATATCTGGAAAGCTAGATGTTATTAGCCCTCCCTTAGAGCTTAACAATGTTGCACCAAACTATTTAGTGTTCCAAACACTATACTTCAGTTAAGGCTGATTTCAAATGTGGCTTCATATTGACATATTGTCATAACCAATGCCAGAGCATTTAGTTGTAAAGGTTGTGTACAACACAAGGGCGCCATATTTAAAGATGATGCTATATATTCATAAACACCAAAGTAAATGTCTTGTTCTGACAATGTGAGTTATGTTATGACAATTTTCTAAAAGATGAAAGCAAACTTCTTGAGGAAGGATGAACTTTTTCTCCATCACATTTCAGAGTTGATGGTAGCTCACATGGCAACAGTTGCCAGACCTTTCAGATCAAGGATCTACAACTATCTGGATCTCTGCTACTTCTCTTGGATCTGATGACTCAACTGAAGTTTCAAATGGACTCAGCTCAACTTTTCAAGCTGCATTATTTATATTCTATATCCCTATGCAGCGCCATTGTTGGTTAAATCAGCTGTTGACTAAAGGAGTCTACTGACCACTCAGACAGAAGTCTAGGCAGGGATTTCCGAGAGGGAGATGTGGGTAGAGACAATTAGCCAAAAAACACTAGACACTTATGCTGTGATATCCTTTGCTCATGTTCCGTTCTGTCTACAATAACTTTAATTCACTGAATAACAGTGGCAAGGGTAGCCCTTCTGTCCTCAGACTTTCATCACTCTTTGTGATCACAATCTCAGAATATGAGACAACTGCTTTCTCTTAATGTATATTTCTTTGAAAATGAAGTGACTCTGGTCAGAACAGATCATATCCTTATATCTCTATTTGGAAATATCAAACCATCTTAATTAACAACCCATTGGAATCATATGAAATGGAGGAAATGCTTTTCTGAAGAGATATGGTGGAGATCAGAAAGAAAAAACTTAGTGGATGCCTTCTGTGATTTCATCCCTTGACTTTCCATCAGCCACAAATAGCCTTTCCAGCCATGCAAAAACTCCCAGAATGATGAAATGCAAGTACTCCATTAATAAACAACTCTCACTTGTCCTTTGCTCCTGAGGGTGACTAACTGAAGTCTTAACCAGTTAGTGCATTGGTCTCCAAGGCCAGGTTTTCTGGGTGATGGGCAGTCTTTCCCGTCATGTCCGGATATGGCCTCAAGGTCAGGCAGTCCAAGGCTAAATAACATATTTAACCACCACAACACACCGAGTATACACTCATGGAGATAAAACATTATAACCATCCCTTAAACCTTCCATTAGGAAGGGAAAGAAAAAGAACATATAGTCAGGCTGCTACGTCTGCAGGTTCCGCATCCGCGGATTCAACCAACCAGGAATGGAAAGGCCTACGATGGTTGCGTCTGTACTGAAAATGTACAACTTTTTTTTTCTCGTCACTATTCCCTGAACAATACAATATAGCAACTATTTACATAGCATTTATATTGTATTAGGTATTATAAGTACTCTAGATGTGATTTAAAGTCTGTGGGAGGATGTGTGTAGGTTATATGCAAATATTACATCATTTGATATAAGGGACTTGAGCATCAATGGATTTTGGTACCCTCTGTGATACCAAATCCCCCCCAAGAGATGACTGTACAAGGCATCTACCATACTTCCAGGACTCACTGCCAAAGCTGTGAAATGAGTTCTTTGGCCAACCAATCTCAACGATCCTGCTTCTTTTCACTGGAAAATTCACCCTTTTTTTGCCCTTCTTATTCACATGTAGAAAGAAAATTGGACAGCTAATTTGTTTTAGGATCCTGCTTTCTACAAGGTCGATTTCAAACCTTGGGGGGTAAACAATCATACAAACATTTTCTCATTTAGCTTGTGGTTTTCTTGGTAACAAAATATCTCTCAAAATTGCAGTAGGATGCTGGCAAATTTGCATTGTTTCTACTGCCCAACCATGTAATCAAAGCTAGAGATCTTTGTAAGTCAGAGCTGATTAATCTGGATCTGGCAGTTCCGCCTTCTAGCCACAGGCTTTGGTGCTTTGCCCACAACCTTGATCTTTATTTTACTAACCTCCCACCAGACCTCTGCCTTCAAATTAATGGCTAAGATATGAACTAAGTGTATTCTGCCCTTCACCACAAGGCTAAATCCTAGTGGGTGACTCTGCCATGTGAGTGGTAATTAATTTGATCATAAAGAGAACACAGTATGGGAAGTTTTCACAGAAGACTAGAGGATCCAGTTTCCTCCATTTTCCAATGGCATCCCTGAATGTTGTTCCTACGCCCCACCTTGCCAAGGGCACAGCATCCAGCTAGTGCAGTCTCCCACTATGCATGGTTCTCTAACTCTCTGTCATCCTGGATTCCTGGCCACAGCAAACTGAATCCTTCTCTTCCCTCTCTTCTGTCAGTTGGGCGAGTCAAGACCAAAGCTTCGATCTCTTTTCCCCTGATATTTTATTACAGGCTACAAGCATTAGGCAAGATATCCCTACTTCCTAATGTTACTCAAGCAAATATCCATTTCCAGACGTACTATAGGTATCAGTCTAATCAGTTGCTTTGCTCCTTATAAAAAAAATTAACCTCCCAGTTTGAAGGAAAGATACCTCCCCTGCCATCCACTCTGCCTTGACTCAACTTGATTCCACATCTTGAGGTCTTTCAATTACGAAATTTCTTCTCACTACCAATTTTTCTGTTTTTCAACACACTTTCTTTGTAAGTGTCAGAAAACCAACTCAAACTAGTTTTAGCAAAAACAGTGAATTTATGAATTCATATAAGTTGAAGATAAAGAAAGGGATCTGGCTTCAGGCCCAACTGACCACATTTAAGCAGGAACCCACACATCTCCCACTAGCTATGCTCTTCCCTGCACTTCTCCTTCTCCCCCTAAACTTACCTCTGCTTTCCCCTGTGTTGGCTTCATTTTCAGGCAGTCTCTCTTGCTGAAGAATAACAAAAACTTTGCACTGAATTTAGGTTCACAGATTGCCAGAAGCATATTTTAAACAAACCACTGCAGTCAGTTGAGAGAGATGGTTGAAACTGATTGTCAAAAACACTGAGCTTTCTTACAGGACTGGGAACAACGGAACCACAGTGAGACAGAAACAAAGAAAAGAAAAATAACCTGTGGGTCCTTTTACATCTTAAATGATTAACAACGAAAGTTTTTTGCGAATTGTTGAGAATTTTTGATGTGGATCACGGCTGCCCCAGGGAGAGAAGCCCAAGGCATCCTAGTCTATATGCCGATCTATATGACCAGATTCATATCTAAAGTTATATGAGCACACAATAACCATACCCCACCTGCACTGATACCATTTTAATGACTTTTTACATCATCTTCCCTTTGTCTAGTAGAAAATGTCACGTACGCATGCCTTATAAATTTAGCCCTAACCCTCAACACATGGCAGCCCTTCACTGCCCGTGGGTACTGTCCCCATGCTATTCTCTGAATAAAGGAGCGCTACTCCCAGACCTTGACAGTCCAAGAAATCTTTCTTTTGACTCTGGCTCACCGAGCCTGCATCAATTCTCAAATTGTTCTTAGTTTATGACAAGATTTCAAATATATTAAAACTTACTCTAACATAGTATACAGGATATACATACTAAAAAAATAAAAAGAAGGATCTCTAGGGCAAATCTTTCTCTATAGATTTTCAGGATATTTAGACAGAAACATCATCAGCAACAACAAGCAGCACTGACAGGAAAAGAATAAGAAAAAGTAAGATTATGTAATAAAATACCATTTATGTCAGAAAGTTATAATAGCACAAAGAGGTACAAATTTAGCACATTAGAATGGTCTTTTGTGGACATTTCTATAGATGGAGGAGTTGACCTTACAAAGAGGAAGACAATGAATGTCCTTCTCTGAGACAGGAGGAAAAGGGCAAGAGTGAATGAAAAATTGTGAGGAAATAAAAAATCATCTGAGGTATGCATTTCAATATCTGGGTACTGGAGGAAAACGGAACACGTTTCCAATGACTGCTGTAGCAAACTAACATTGGAAGATGAGAGATGTAATCATTGAATGGTCCTGAAGAAATCAGTCAAGGTAAGAAAGAACACATTTGGTGTGCACTTAGCAATTGACAATAATCACAGTTTAGACATCTTCAGAGAATACAACATTATCACAGGAAAGAAAAAAAAGTAGAGTTAATGAATCAGTATATTCATGAGTTCTTTATTCCTAGCAAATTTTGCCAGGCTGAAAACAAGAACTGAAAATGTTGACAGTGGGATTTACCCAGAATTGAATATTTGCAATATTTCAAAAAAAGAAATAAGAGTAAGACTATTTGTGAGAATTTATGTGACCATGAATTAGTTAGGAAGGAATGCTTCCTTCCCAACGCTAACATCTCCTTTCACATAGGGAATTTCATTAGCAAAACATCCCTAGCCTTCCTCTGCTCCACTGCTCCTCTTCAGAGAGAGAGGAATAAATTAGTATGATTCTCTTCCAGCCCCCTTCTCTCTCTTTTTTGGGGGATGTGGCTACCTGTCTATAGGGCTTTGTGTTCTCTGCTTTGCTCTTCCATGCTGTGAGAATTACTAAAGCATGAATTCCCCTTCTGGAAAAAGTGGATGGAGGAAGGAAGGGAGATTCTGAAATTTGTGAGAGCAGCAATTCCAGTTCAGGAAAGTGATAAGATTTGGTGCACTGAAAATGGTAATTATAAGATGGACATTTAGGGAGCAAAATAATGAGAATAAGGTATCTAGCAAAGCTGTCAATGCAAATAACCCATAATCAATCTATAAATCAAAATTGGGGTGAGTTTATTATGAACCAGATCTGAGGACTAGTCTGGGCCCTCCTTCTCTAAGAAAGGAAGAGCAGCAAAGAAGTGGAGTGCACAGAGTGGTTATAAACTCTCTTGGGACAAAGAGCATACATCACACATGACAGGAATGTCCCTTTTACCATAGTCACAAGATTGCTTTGCTGGCAAAGCAGATTGGTGAACACAGTGTCGATGCAAATAACCCATAACCAATCTATAAATCAAAATTGGGGTGAGTTTATTCTGAGCTGAAATGTGAGGACCATGGCCCAGGAGAGTCCTTCCACAAAGGAACGGAGCACTCCAAAGAAGTTGGGGTGTACGGGGTGGTTATATACCCCCAAGGAGGATGTTTCACATATGATTGAAATGTCCCTCTTACAATAGTCACATGATTGCTCTGTTGGCACAATGTTTGACAGACACAGCAAGTAGTGGGTCTGCTGTCTCGAGCTGGGTGGTTACAGGTGAGCTGGGTGGTCAAAGGCGAGCGCAGCAATCAGTTCCTAGCCTAAGAAAAGATGCTTAATCTTTAAGGAAATGCCAACATGGGGGAAGGGAAGTTGCACCCTTATTTCAAGGGCCTTTGTTCTTGCCATAGGAAATGTCTAAAGCAGATATACAATGCATGGTCAATGGCCATGTCAGGCCCTTTTGGAAAAAACAAAGTTAGGCCGAATTAGATTTACACCAAATGGCTTCCTCATATACTCCAGTGTATCCTATTGCTTGCCATCTCTATTTGTCAACAGCAGGTTGGGTGGTCACAAGGTGAGTGGCCACAAGGTGAGCACAGTAGGTCAGTAATTAATCCTTAGTTTAAGGAGAAGTACTTATCCTTAAGGACAAGCTAATATGGGGGAAGCTACAGCCCTGTCTTTAAGGGCATCATTCTTGTCTTTGGGACATAGCAAATACTTAAAGCAGATGTACAATGCATGCTCAACAGGTCATGTCAGTCCCTTTTGGAAAAACCAGTTCTGGCCGAATTAGTTTTAAACCAAATGGCTTCCTCATATACTCCAATATATCCTATTGCTTTTCGTTTATTTACCAAAACCTTGAAGAAGCAGCTTTGGGTGTTGGAGACATTGTATTAACTCAGGTCATGTGAGAAGTTTACAGAGGCCTGTATTTCTGCAATGTGACTGTATTTTTGTGGTTACAAGTTTAACAGCTGAGTCTTAATTGAATATCTAGGCCACATGGAAGATCGCATTTTCCCAAGGTTAACAGTCCTTGTATATGTCTAGCCCATCCTTGAGCTAGTGAGGATGAGTCTCAGAAAACACTCGCAGTCCTCTGTAAAGTCTGGGATCGTCTGAGATGAGCCCGGTGCCGGCTTTCAGGAAAGACACAAGCCTTATGTTTAGAGCTGATATAGTTTGACCTTGATCTTGATAGGGCAGTGTGCCATTGTGATTTATAATAAGAAATGTATATTTGGTCTTTGTCCCTGTTTCTGGCACAGAGCTCCTAAAACCCTTGAAATTTCTTAACTGATGACAGCGATAGAGGTGTCTTTTGTTATGTTAATGAGGCAGCTTAATAATGCCTATGCAATGAAGCCTCCATAAAAAACCAAAAGTAATATGCATTTAAGTTTTCTCCATGTTTTTTCATGGCTTGGTAGTTCATTCCTTTTTAGCACTGAATAGTATCCCATTGTCTAGATGCACCATGGTTTATTTACCCATTCACCCACATCTTGTTTGCTTCCAAGTTTTGGAAATTAGGAATTAAGCTGCTATAAACATCCACATGCAGGGTTTTGCATTCTATTTTTTTTTTTAATTAAAGTGACTAGCTGGAAATGCAAAGAGTCTAGAATAGCCAAACAATTTTGAAAAAGATGCATGAAGTAGAAGACACATTATCTGATTTCACAATTTATTCAAAGGGCCTAGTAATCAAGACAATATAGGATTGGCATAAAGGTAGACAGATAGATCAATGGAACCAAATAAAGAGTCCAGAAATAAATTAACACATATAAGATTAATTGATTGTCAACAAAAGTGCCAATGGAATTCAACAGGGAAAAGATAGTCTTTTCAAAAAATGATTCTACAGCCATTGGAAATTGACATGTTAAGGAAGAGAAAGCATAAGCCCGAACCCTTACCTCACACCACACACACACACAAATAACTTGCAATGGATCATAGATTTATATTTAAGTTCAAAACTATAAAACTTCTCAAAGAAAAATATGAAATAACCCTTGTGACTTTAGGTTAGGAAAAGATTTCTTGAATATAACACAAAAAGCATAATCCCTAAAACTTAAAATAAAGATAAACCAGACTTCATAAAAATTTAAATCTCTTGATCTTCAAGAAAACATCCTTAAGAAAACAAAAAGATAAGCCACAGGAAAGCAGAAAATATTTACAAAACATGTTTTTGATAAAAGACTTGTATCCAGAATATGTAATAAACTCTTAAAACAATCATCACCATAAGAAGACAAACATTTTTTAAAAAAAGGACAAAAATGTTTAACTAGACACTTCATCTAATAAAATACACAAATGCAAATACACATGTGAAGAGAATCTCAATAATATTATTCATTATGAAAATGACACTTCAAACCACAGAGTGATACCTCTACACATTATTATATTGCTAAAATAGAAATGACTTTCAACCCCAGGCATTGGTGAGGATGTAGGGAAATTGGAACCTTCATATATTGTTAGCAAAGATGTAAAATGTTACAGCTACTTTGGAAAAACAGTTTTCAGCTTCTCAAAAACTTGTAAGACCCAACAATTCTACTCCTTGGCGGGTTAGGAAGACACGTCCACACAAAGATTCGTACTTAAATATTGAGAGCAGTGTTATTTAAAATAGCCCAAAAGTGGAACAAATCTAAATGTTCATCAACTCGCATATGGATAAACTAAATATGGTATGTCCATATGATGGAATATTACTCAACAATGCAAAAGGATGAACTAATGATACATGCAGCAATATAAATAAACCTCAAAAACATTATGCTAAGTGACAGAGATTACGAAAAAGGGAAATCACAAGGTTTTAAATAGTCGGTGGTAAAGAAATGTATTTAGTGACAATAGCAGCTGCCACATCAAATATCTAAGCTTTGCAAGAAGACCGCAGTATTTTAATGCCACTCTCTGATAGAATGACAATCTGTGGTATTTGCTTACCACTATCACCCCCTGTGTATGATAAATTTTCCCCAAGCAGGGCCACATTTAACTGGTTTATGGGAGATTTCTGCTAATTAATATATTTTCTTGCGGTGATTTCTCAATGTCTGACTTCACTGACTAACATTTGATGAAGTGGATACCTAGAAGAACTTAGTCTCTCCTCCACTCCTTCCCTCCACTACCGCTGCGTTTCTGCTATGGTCAATGGAAAAACAAAGTACTGGGTTAAACGAATGCAATTTTAATGGGGAATTTTCTCCAGGGACTGGAGACCACTTTGTTTCCTAAATTTGTTGGCTGGTGAGGGGGTGGCAAGGTTATTGGTGATAATCTTGTATGTCCTTCTAACTCTTTGGATGTTCTTGGAAATGAAACACATAAGAGATTTCACATGGATATACATCTTCTGAAGTCCTGCAAGAATTGTGACTATTTCCATGGAAGACAGCCCATGTGTGGAGTTGCTAAAGGAACCCCAACTCAACCTAGGAATCCATAACCCCTTTAGCTAAGACTGCAAATAAGACATTCAAAAACATGTTTTATTTCATCGGGCTCACAAAGGGAAAAACAACTTAACTTTTGAAATTTACTTTGGATTTTAATGCCCATAAACTTTAAAATTGGCAGGGAGTATAATTTATATTTTTTCCAGGAATTTTGATATTGGGAGATTTATATTCAAATTGGGGGTGTGTTTATGTTCACTCCTTATTATTGTTAAGTTTTAATGTTGCCATTTGATCTCTTTGCAGAACTTTGATGGGCTATATTAGGCAATGTGTTTGGACATAGCTATTGATACAAACCAGAATAGATGGTAAAATTCTGGACTTGAGTACTGGATTTCAGTTATTGTACTGTTTTCACACATTTCAGATCTTTGGGGAAAAATCTGAACATGAATTAGGGGTCACAGGAGAATCTACAAAGGAATAATGGTTGGCCTTGGGGAAGTTGCCTCATGAAGACAATAGGAGTTTTCCAACAGGTGGATTAAGGGGAAAAAAAATCTAAGAATATTAAAGAAAAATGGGGGTAAGGATATGACAGGAGAGACCTGAAATTGTTTTTTTTTTTTTCCACTTTGGGAGTTTTTTTGGGCAGAAGTTTGAAAGGGTGTTTCAATTTAGGAGAGTGTTATCAGATTACAAAGTTTGTATCAGAAATACAAGCAACAAGGGGTGGCAGTCCCTCTTAATGACTAGGGGACCATTTTCCAAACTGTTTCTCTTGAAACAAAAAGGGTCAGCAAGGTGTTAGTAAGAAAAACATTTTAAAAAATGGTTTCAAATTCTTCTAGGAAGCATCGAACTGAACAAAGTTGATGAGTTTTTTCAGTTTTGTTTTTTTAACTTCAGTTTGGCTCAGATTTTTTAATGTTATAAAACAAAACATGAATCTCCAAAGAAGGCATATAATGTTGCATTATTTTTCTGAATGTCTCTTACCATACCTTAGAATCTACGAGTGGTCCGTGTACCGTGGTTTAGGAAATGTTGAGCAAGGTCAGGAAGATGAAGGCCCTGGATGTTGTATTGCAAACACAGAGAGCTTTTAACATATGTGATAGACAACAAGAATGTAAGAATCAGAGGAGTATCAGAGGGGGAAATTTCAGAGTTCATTTTTATGCAACTATACCAACTACTAAATAGAAATTATTCATTCACTTATTAAAGATGGTAAGGCAGACTTTATTCAAGGGACTGTCATGATAGACATAGGGACCACTGCAGAGGGCTTTTGCAGTAGGGGAGAGAGATGGGACTCAACTTTGAGTACAACAAGGAAAAGTGGGAATTATAGCCAAGGAGCAGGGTGAAGGGGTGGGAGGATGGAAAAGCACTAAGAGAAAACATCAGGGCAAGGCAGGGGATTGTGGCAAAATGGACCTAACAGGATTCCTGCTGGAGGCAAGCCAGGGTGATCAGACATCATCTGGGGGAAGGTGGGAAATAAGGAACCCAATCAGATATTGAGGTGATCAGTTATCATCGAGGGTGGGGGATTCTGACTAAACAGACTTAACAGGATTCCTGCTAGAACTGGGTTCAATAAGGAAGGACACAGGAGCCCAAGGTTGGGCCTAGTCGAAAAGAAAGCTCAGAAGAGCCTGCCCAAAGTTTGGTCAAGGAGAGAATCTTTGTCATTATGTAAGATAAGTGTGACCTAGTACAAAATCCAAATGTCTCAGTCTTAGCAGCCTCTGACCTCACATGTTCCATCTTTAACATGAACACTCAAAATTTTACTACCTCTTAATTTGTACCTGCTCAAATAGAATTTTCTTTGCCTAGTTGATTTTTCTTCCCAAACATCTCCCCTTAAAATGTCTCTCTCCAAGGAATGTAACATGGCTATCCATGTAGCAGCCCAGGAGACTGCTTTCCTGTGTAAGACTGGTGAATAGGCACCCCCCAGATACTGGTTCCATGATGGAAACATGCAGCTCTATTTAGGTCTGGGAGCAGTAGATTGAGGAGAAAGGAACTCTTCTCAAACGGCAACGTATGCACCTGTAAGAAAATGGTTCTGGATCGGAAATTGTCAAAAGGTGGCTCCCCAAATTTCAACAGCAACCTGTTGAAAAGACAAAGCTTAGTTTATTGCTTATAGCTGAGAACAGACTGTCGGGGATCAGAATTTGCCACGTGAAAATGTGTCTCTTTCACTTGATTATTTTTAAGAATAAAAGACTCTGAAAGAAACTTTGACCTTCCCCCTAACTGCCTAAGAGACTTTAAGATAGAAGGCCTGTCCCCCGGACAGACCATCACCATAGATAACTCTGGGTATGGTAGACTGCGAGGGTCCTTGCTAAGCCCATTTTTATCAAAGTTCTGTCTCTTGGGTCACATTGTCTATAGATGGCCCAGCAAACACTTGTTTATCAAATATTTGTTTTTTCTTCTCCATGTAAATTGCCTTCTTCCCCTTTGAAGCCCCAAACCACTACCCCCAACATCCTCCCTTGTCTTTAGCTGAAGATGGTATTTAAGGTGGTAGCTTTGGCAATTTTGGTGAGTTACTCAGTTTTCCTGGGTTTCTCTCATATAAAGACGTTTTTAAACTTTGTTTGATGTTCTTCTGTTATTCTGTCTCATGTCAATTTAATTCTTAGGCCAGCCAGAAGGACCTAAAGGGTAAAGGAATGGTTCTTCCTCCCCTTAAAAGCATTGGCAGTGTATCAGAGGGGAGACGGGAGGGTCAGAAATTATTGAGAATTGGAAATTTGATTTAAGGCAGTTCTTTCAAAGAGGGAGATTGATTAGGATTAGGTGGGAAGCAAGACACAACAGTTCAGTGTTGGTGGAGACATTCACAGAATCTTACGGCTCAAACTCAAATTGGAATCTTATATTAACTGTCTTGTATCTTCAGGGACAACATAATGGAGGCAATTTTGCAGAAAAGTGACCTTTGATGCTTTGATGTCTGTTAATACTTTCCATTGAGGAGTAGATGAGTCTTTTGAGAAGTGACTATAAGGAACAATCAAACTATTTGTCTGGGCAGAAGGGTCCCTGAAAAGCAAAGTAATGCTAATGAAGACAGCAAAATGGCAATCTCATACTGTCACACGCAGAAAGATGTGGTTTCTGTTCTCAGGGTCCAGGTGGAGTGTGGAGATAGACAGTCTTGGTTCTTCAATTGTGAGCTGCATCGTTGAACTGTGCAGACCAAGTCATTGTGCTATTGACTAGAGAGATTTTGTGTATCCTTTAGAGCCTCAAAAGCTGTGGACGTGGCAGACTTGTTGCAGTTCTCTGTGACAGGCTCAGAATTCTGGACTGGCAGCAGTGAGACCAGCACACAGGTGACCCTGGTGACCCAGGCTGGCAGGAGTGACCCAGGAAAAAAATGTTGTCTTGAGGGGGCATAGGGCCAAGAGCACACATGTGGAATCACATAACTAAATATAAATCTCTTCTAGAAATCCATTTAGTACATTTGTCATTTGGATAAATTATTTAATGTCTCTGAGCTTCTGTTTTTATTCTGATAACTGAGACAACATATGTAAGACATTAGCTCTTAATAGAACCCAACAAATATTTTTCTTCTTTTCCTGCAAATCTTACTATGAAGAAAATTACCTAAAACGTGATATTATAGAAGAATTTATTTAATGGCAAATTATACATTAAAATGAGATGTAGAGTTCTACTGAGTAATCAACAATTATTTCCTCTGTAAACATAATTGTCTGCTATGTAAGAAACAGGCATTTTGATTTCTGAAACTGATCTCCAATAAATGGAGAACTGTTGCTCAATGGGTCTAAATTTTCAGTTGCGCAAAAGAAATAAGTTCTAGAGATTGACCACACAACATAGTGTCTATAGTTAATAACATGATGTTGTGCACTTCATAATATGTTAATAGTATAAATGTCATGTTATGTGTTCTTACCACAAAAACAGAATAAAACAACAACAACCACACAAGGAAATTTTTGGAGGTCACTGATAATATTTAGTACCTTGATTGTGGTGACGGTACCACACGTGTGTACATAAGCCCAAACTTGTCAAAAAGTATACATTAAAAAACGAGCAATTTTTTGTATATCAATTATACTTCCATAAAGCTTACCAAGTATTCTGACTGAATTTCTCATTTTCCATTAAAATCAGTTATTCAAATTTACAGCTATCCCGAAAGTATTATATTTTAACTTCACATAACCAAGCTCTTATTGGATGTTTACTTAAAATAAAAGACAGGCTTAATGACATTTAAGTTAATTTGACTTTTTAAAAATTTTAACTAAAAAAAACTTCCTTGTTATTTTTAATCCAGATATATTTGGTGTGAAGATGTAATTGCAATTTTAAATGAACTTGTCTTGTACATTCAGAGACAACATAATGAAAGCAATTTTGCAGAAAACTGACCTTTTCTCTATAGTTTGCAGCAAGATGTGCTCCACCAAAAATGAATCAATACTCTAGAATCTATTTTCAGGGTGAAAAAAAAGATATATATTATATTCATAACAGTTTCATAGCATTTCTCTTGAGCCTATTTCTAATCTTAATTCAAATATGTTTAATTTATTTTTAAAATTATACTAACAAATTAAGCGCCAAAAATTTTAGCAAGACTTTTTCCTAAGCAGAGTGTTAAATTAATCTTTTAACCAAGGCTTGAGTAGATGTATAATTCTGTGACCCTTATTAATAGTCTAAAGATGTCCTGTTGCTTTAGAAGTTATTTTTGGATAACTTCCTTCAATTTTACACTTCTGTTCTCCTTAGCTCAATATTATGGATGATTAGGACTTAGTAGGATGATAATGTTAGGAGTAAAGATTTGGTGTTTGGATGGTAAAACAAATAGATACCAGAATAGGACACTCGCTCTCCCCTAGCCTTCTCTTCCATCCGGATGACTTTGCTTATTCTCCTGCTGATTTCTGTTTAACCATCCCATGGGATATTTCAGGGCACACTCTGGTTCTGAATAGCAGAAAGTTTAACTGGGTCATCAATATTATGCTCAGCTTTCTGTATGTCCATTTATCACCTGCCAAGTATTTACTATAGTCCCAGGCCTATAATTGCCACCTGTCAGATTTAGGATATTATCTTTGCTCAGCTTCTCTGTCACTGTGTTCCACCAACCAGGTTGGCCCTCTTAGCCTTGATAAGGACCTGAATCATGCCTTAGCTCACTAATATTAGGACTGGACCTTAGACTGCCCAGCTGCATTGGGGAGGGGTCAGCTCCTTCAGCATCGTTGACTCCAATTCCTGCCCTGTGCCCGATGAAGTCACATGTGGCCATAGTCTTCTTCTCATTCCACAGCTGTCATCCAAACATGCTCCAATAGTCACTGGTATATGGGTGCCCTCCACAGAGTTTGTTAAATTAAACTGAAAACTGAGACAAGGAGCTGAACCAGTCCACATTAGGATGGTTTTCCCAATTTCTTTTTACTCATTTAAAATGTTTCCTTATAGTAAAAATAAGCTCTGTGAAGTGAATCATCTAACCTAGAGGATGCTTATCCCAGGGTTTTGAAAGCATTTCAGAAACCTTATAAATGCAGATATGACTCCTATCCAACATTGGGGCCCCCAAGGACAGACGCATTTCACGTCACTAGAAATGTGATATGAACTTTGACGTGGTTTAAGATCACTTAACATCTCAGCAAATACAACCTCCCTCAGAAAACAATATGGAGTCTGTGGGAGGAAGCAACACTTGCAGAATAATCAGTACTACAAGACTATAAAAATATGTACAGAATTAAAGGAGAACGGGTGATTCGATTTACAGGCTTTAAAAATATTTTCATATAAAATGCACCTACTATTTACTAGGGATTTTTTTTCAAGCAACACTAGAGAGAAAATACCTTGAGTGCTTTAACAATGATTAACATTCTGTCAATCCTGTTCAAATTCATTTTGTTAATGGGTTTGCGGTAGGGCTTAAAAGCGTGGATCCTGAAGTCAGAATCCTGGGGTTCAAGTCCAAGCTCCATCACCTTATAGCTGGGCAAGTTTTTTATTTTCTGTACCTCAGTCTCACCTAAGAAATGGGAATATTAATATTAATGATCTCAAAGGACTGTTAGGAAGCTGAGTTAATATACGGGAAGTGCTTAGAACAGCTTCTGGGCCGTAAAAAGTGCCATATAAGTGTGAGCTATGATTATTGTTATTAGAGAGAGTGCTAATGGCATCACTATTTTTAAAATAATAGCGCCTTAAAATGAGAAAACCATGAATAAAAATATAGGAATGGCTTCCTGGTTGAATAAAAAGCAATGACAATAAAATAAGAAAATTAAAAACAAAAAAGCCAGAGTAGTATAAAGGACAACTTCTTGATATCTCTGCCTTTAGCCATCAGTTAAGATATTCAGCACAATTCTTAAATGCTACGTTTGAGTGACCTTATTAACAAAGGAAAAAAGCATTCATAAGACAATACCATATGTTTAGCATTTGGCAGCAGAAGCACTATTTTAAGAATTTAACGAAAGAAGCAGTGGATTTTGGAAGCAAGCTGGCTCCTTTTAAGCATCATCAAAAGTGTTAAAGCATAATAACAGTGATAAATGCTCAATCATATGGCATTGCATCCATGTAGCATGTCACTAAAATTAAAAGCATGCAGCATTTTCCACATAAAACATGCACGTTGGGAAAAGCGAAAGTCAAAATCAAGCTCATGTTTTGGCAAAAGATTGTAAAACAGGCTCTCTATATTCAGTGTACATCTCTGCTCGCAATAGAAATTGCCATAAGATTATTTAGCACAATTCTCTACCTGATAGAACATCTATCTTCTTGCTCAATATATACTAATTACAGATGACAGTCACTTAACACATTGAACAGTCTTGTCAACACAACTTTAGTTTGTGGAAAGATCTGAAACATTTCCTCCTAAACCTTGTGTGTGTGTATGTATGTGTGTGAATTTAATAGCTTATGATACTTTCAAGGTAATTTTGATTTTCCTAACAGAGCTTTCACTGCTTTAGTAATGACGTTTTACAACAGACTTATCTGATAGGAAATCAGAAATAAAAATCAATGCTTGTCGGGCCTGGTCTGGTGGTGCAGCGGTTAAGTTCGCATGTTTTGCTTGGCGGGCTGGGGTTCACCAGTTTGGATCCTGGGTGCAGACCTACACACTGCTTGTCCAGCCATGCTGTGGCAGGCATCCCATATATAAAGTAGAGGAAGATGGGCAGGGATGTTAGTGTAGGGGACTGGAATTAGCCACCCCAAGATACATCTCTTTGGCATGAGGATTATTTTGGGCTGGTTACTTTTAAAAAAACTGCAGATATGAGAGAAACTCTGAGAAGCAGAAGTTACCCTTTGTTAAGAGACATTGACATTTGTAAAGGAAATCTCCATCTCTAAAGGTGTCTCCCTCTCTGTACCAGGAAGAAGGGGGGATGACCTTATCTCTAGAAACTCTTATCAGTGCAGAAGGCAAGGACTTAAATCTGCATAATAACCTTGCTCTTGTTTGCTGTGCTTTTCTGGTAACCTCCCATAACTGGCTCCCCCAACTCCCGACATCCTCCTTTGTCTTCAGCTGAGGGTGGTATTTAAGGTGAGAGCTTCCACCATTTTTGTGAGTTACTCAGTTTTTCTGGGTCTCTCCTATGTATACATATTATAAAGCTTTTTAAAATTTTCTCCTGTTATTCTGTCTCATGTGGATTTAATTCATTGTCCGGCCAGAAGGACCCAGAGTGGGTAGAGCAAATGTCTTCCTCCTCTACATTATTTCAGGACCAGTCTTCCTCAGCACAAAGAGGAAGATTGGCAGCAGAGGTTAGCTCAGGGCTAATCTTCCTCAAAAAAAAATCAATGCATGTCAAAAATTTATCATTTGCATCATTGCTAGCAGACCAAATACTTGAAATCTAGTTGAAATCTAAAATGGCGGAATTTCAAATTTATCTGCATTGATAGTCGTTTCGGAACTAACAGATAAATGATGTTTTTAAAAAGAGAACATATTATCATAATTGTCTAGAAAAAGCATATGCCAAAAGTCTAACATTCATTTTTGAGAAAAGGGCATCTCTGCATAGACAGGTCCGTGGTGACAAGCTTGAATCTGAGGATATCAGTCACAGAAAAATAGTGTGTTTTTCTATTCAGTGGAACTGATTTCAGACAAAATTCACACCTTTTTCCTGTTTTGTCTTTGAAAGAAAATGAAACTATTTATGTGACTTACATGGATTAATGTAAAGTAGGCAAGCAAATAATTCCTAAGTATTTAGGAGACCCTATCTGCATCTGGAGGCAAAATGAACTCCTGTCAGTCATCATCTCTGATCCACATAAAACAGACAATGGTGGCTAATGGGGCCCTTAGAGTGTTTCTAAAACAACTATAGGCATTGAAAAATGTCTACATGGTACTTCCTGTGTTGCTTGGGAGTGGTGGGTCCTGGACACTGGCAGCATCAGTTTTGTTTTTCTAAATTGTTTCTTCCTAAGGGTATAGTAGAGGCAGTCATACAAAGAGAAAAGAAGGAAGAAGAATAAATGAAAAATTGTAACTGAATTTACAAGGCAGCCTTTATCCTCCCATCTCACCTTGAGGAAGAAGATCCCAATCTCTGAGGATGCTCAAGGCAAATGTTAGTCCCAGCGACCTCAGATGATGGGCAGAAGAGTTTATAACTCCTGGGAAAATCTAAAGGATCAGCGAATCTGTCACTGATATTATGGTATTCTTCATTTAATGGAAAAACAAGCATGTTATTAAAGAAAACACAACTACAACTGAAAAGAAAAGAGGTATTTTTTTATCTCCCTAAGTTTTGAAGGATTCATGAACTATACACAAGCTCTTTTCTATTTAGACAGTCACAAGTCTTCTGTAACATGAATGGATACAGCAGTACATAAGTTGATGAAATGCAGCTCTTTCGATAATAGGAGAATTAGTCTAAAACAGGAGTGAAAGCAGAGAGGCAGTTTGTTTTAAAAACCAGTACTCTTGTATTAATTTTCTACTGCTATCTCAGGGAATCATCATAATCTTGGCAAAATAAACAACACAAATATATTATCTTACCGTTCTGCAGGTTGGAAATCTGATATGGGTCTCACATAGCTAAAACCAAGGTGTCAGCAGGGCTGGGTCTAATCGGGAATCTGTTTCCTCACCTTCTCCAGCTTTTAGAGGCCACCCACATTCCTTGGTTTGTGGCCCCTTTGTATCTTCAAACCAGCAACATCGCACATCTCTGAGTCTTCTCCAATTTCATATTTTTCTCCCTAACCGAAGCTGGGCAGGTCATTCTGCTTTTAAGGAGCCACGAGATTAGATGGGACCCACCAGGATAATCCATGCTAATCTCTCCATTAGGCCCTTACCCCTAATCGTGTCTGTAAAGTCTCTTGGGCATATAAGGAAATATATTCACAGATGTGGACATTGAGGGGGGTTGTTATTCTGCCTACCCTGCCCTGTTTCAAAAAAGTTAATAAGTTTTTTTAAATGCACTTAAATTTTCTTCTAAAGAATCAAAGAAACCCACGTTAGTTGCGGTCTACCACATACACGCATAAGTTTGCTCACAATTAAAAATAAACATAACAATAAAATACAGGTTATTTTACATTACAAGTTAATAATAACTAAATTACAACAAATCTGGAATTTCTAATCATGACTAGTTTCATAAAATCAATGGTGGATGATCGTTTTATTTCTGGTAAAATAACAAGCCAGATTTTCTAGGGAAATTACTAAATAAGGAGTTAAATTTGATGGCAATTGTCATATGTCCCATGTGCTTTAGTGTGAAATTCTTTTATGAAATAAAGCGTGAAGCAAAAAACTAATATAATTGACTGATGGCAAAAAAATAGGAAAAAGACATCCTAATAGAGCTAGTCCAACATTTGGAATAGATAAGACACTTCATATGGTTGATTCCTAACAAAAGTTCTCTGAAGTCCAGGGAGCATAATCTTACCAGCACTATTGGTCGAGACAATGACTTTGGGGCACAGAGTATCATTTCATTGGAGCATCACTCTCGAGTCCTAGGAAATAAGAAAGAGTGGTTTCTTAAAAAGTAGCATACGACATCATTGTGTGGATTTAGTTCTTATATTTGTTCTGTGTTTACATAAACTCTGAGCAGGAAGTTAGGATTTAACTCATTTCATTGATGGTCCAACTGGACCCTCCACTATGATTTAGGATCGCATAGATAATCTTAATCCACTCTAAAATGACCAAATTAATAAATTCCCAGTTGCTAGGAAATTCAGGGTATTTCTGTATTTAAAATCTCCAGACTGATATTATTTCTTAAAATTGTAATAGTTAATAAATAGCATAAGTGAAATCTCGTGCTAGAGACAAAATTCCCACTGACTGGACATTGTGTTTCTTGAGCAAGTGCAGTTCAGCTTTTGGAAATTGGAGACAATGAAAAACCATTTTAGTCCTCAAAATGACTACTTTGTAAATCAAATTAAGGCTTGACAATGCCGAAACTTCCTATCGCTCAACACTATTCCCATGCCATCTAATCAATAGAAGCATTGTCAACAGGTACAATGTAATTGTCACCTTGCCCTTTTAAACTGTGGTCAGGCAGCACATTGATGTGAAAGGAATGCTCATTGTGAAAGCAACTGAAGAAAGTGGGTGGCATTTCAAGAGCAGTAAGTAAAAATGAATGTCTTACCTTTAGTACTGCCTCCTGCAAAGATTACTAACATTAAGGAAATGTATCTTTTGAGATACAGTTGTTGGCACTTCATATTATTTCATTCATTTTATCCCCTAAAGTTAGAAAGCCAGGGTTCTTACAACTTTATTCATCCTATAATTGCAAAGCAAAAAAGCTAAGCCTATGGGGAAAGATTTGGAGATTTGGGGTAAGATGTCTTAGGAATGGAATCCTGGGGGTCCTGGTAATTTGTTTCTTTGTCATATAAATCTCCATAAATTTCCTGATGGCTATCGTCTAAACCATCACACCAAGGGAATTACCTAGATCCTAAACATCGGCTATTTTAATCAAGTACGCATCCCAAGGATAAATAATATTATATCATTTTCCATATTCAAATTAACCTTGAATAAGCCATGAAAAATCAACCACAGAAAACTAAACTTAAAGTTAGAAAATAATACATATAATTTTGATCATATCTATTTATGTACTTGTTTATATCACAGAAAGAACTATAATCCAAATTACTGGATATTTCTAAAAGTGAATCTGCCAAAACAGATCTTCCTTATGAGAATGGGTACTAAAAGAGAGTTTGGTAAAGTCATTATACTTCTCTCTGTATCCTTTCAGTCTGGTTTTCAAGATGATCCCAGTTCTACGTCTGACTTCAAAATATATTTCATGAAGCATACACATGTATATGCACCTATATAGATGCATGGATGTGTATATATGGGCAGATGTAAACACTTTTATCCAAGACTTATGCAACTTAAAATGAACTCAGTTTTACAAGAAAATCTTTATAAACTTGAAAATCTTCAAATAAAAATAGCATTCTTAAGAAAAAATATGTATGAGTGGGCCGGCCCTGTGGCCAAGTGGTTAAGTTCATGAGCTCCACTTCGGTGACCCAGGATTTCACTGGTTCGAATCCTGGGCACAGACATGGCATGGCTCATCAAGCCATGCTGAGGTCGCGTCCCATATCCCACAACTAAAAATACACAACTATGTACCGGGGGACTTTGGGGAGAAAAAGAAAAAAAGAAAATCTTTTAAAAAAAAGAAAAAAGAAAAAATGTGTATGAAGATATACAGAATGATCCAATTATAGAAAACGATTCTTTAACAAAATCAAACACTGAAGTAACGCCACAGTGAACAAGGGAATGCGTATATATGTACCTCAACACTTTTCAGTAAATAACAAATTATTTCTGTCGGTACTGGAACATAAAAACAGAAGTAACGTTGAATTAAGGGTTTTTTCATTGAGTTATTAATTTCAGGTCGTTTTTAGCCACTGATGTCTATAACAATCTTTATATATTTTTACTTTGCTTCAATTTTGAAATTTAAAAAGAAATAGGATGAACCTAAGATTCTCTTTAGTTATTTTACTCATTCGAATCATTTGCACACTCACTGTTGCCTTTATTCTTATATAAAAAATATCCAAAGCTTCATAACGCATTGCATTCATGCTTCCAACGCTAGAACACTGGGTCTTCAGGATTTACGGCAAATATCCTCAAAGTCATATTGCTATTGCTATCGTGCTCCCTCAAAGAAAGAATTTTGCTCATCCTGATGTTTTAAAGGATTGCTTTCTTTTCATTGTAGTCTTTTATAAACATAATTTGAAATAACTTTCTCTTCAGAATCCTACCTTAAATTTCCACTCCTCTAACACGTGATTTTAAAAAAAAGAATTGCTTTTGTTCATTCTTTGTGTCTAATGAGAGGAAGAGTAACCATTCTATTTACCCAAAAATAATCAATTGTTTTAGAAGAATTTTTTTACGTATTTTTTGAAGACACTTGCCCACACACCTGATACTATTTTATTTATAATTTCCTTGTCTGAAATCTTAGTTACATGTGAAGAAATATAAATGTTGTGGTGATAATGTGTGTCATGTGTTAAATGACCATTGATGTAAAAGTTTATTCTGCATACACTGAAAATCAGTAATGCTTATGTTTATATTCCAGGTAAATTGAGAGCTTTATTAAAAGCACTATGTCAGGGCACATCTAAAAACGTCAAAATAATCAGCCAAGATAGTCGCCAAAGGATTTGAGCCACAAAAAAGAATGTGGGGGCTGGCCCTGTGGCCGAGTGGTTGAGTTTGCGCGCTCCGCTGCAGGTGGCCCAGTGTTTCGTTGGTTCGAATCCTGGGCGTAGACATGGCACTGCTCATCAAACCATGCTGAGGTGGCGTCCCGCATGCCACAACTAGAAGGACCCACAACAAAGAATATACAACTACGTACTGGGGGGATTTGGGGAGAAAAAGGAAAAAAAATAAAATCTTAAAAAAAAATGTGAATGATTTGAGGTTTAAATTATCTATCACATAATGCCTCAGCTTATGTTGTCCCTATTTCACTTGGCACCCATAAATCAAGTCAGAATCAGTCATTTAAAAGAAAATACATTCAAAAGTGTTAAAAATACTTTCAGTTTGGGGCTGGCCCCGTGGCTGAGTGGTTAAGTTTGCACGTTCTGCTGCAGGCGGCCCAGTGTTTCGTTGGTTCGAATCCTGGGCGTGGACATGGCACTGCACATCAAACCACACTGAGGCAGCGTCCCACATGCCACAACTAGAAGGACCCACAAGGAAGAATATACAACTATGTACCGGGGGACTTTGGGGAGAATAAAGGAAAAAAATAAAATCTTTAAAAAAAAAAATACTTTCGGTTTACTGGTTGGTTAATACATTTCCCTGTTCTGGGAATCTTGGTACTAATAAGCATCCATTTTCAGATTTCTTACTTATTTATCAAATAATATTAAGAAACTTGCAAATTTCAAGAGTTACATAAAAGATATGCTAATTAATGTAACCCCATCCCCTCACCCAATAAATTAAAGAAGGAATGGGTTGAATTAAAAAAGAAAACTAATTGATAAATATAATAACAGACTTCTAAATTTTAGTGTAATCCACCTCATTCTTCAGAATCAATGCTACTGAAGTATACAAAATAAAATTATATGTGTAGGATTTGATTACTTATGTATACTTCCCTTGGGCTAACAACCAATCTAGGCACTAAACTTCCATTTTATCTTCCTCTCAAGGGAAATACTTTTTCTCTGTAAAACTAGCTTATGTTTTAATGATAACATAATGATACTTGCTTCAGCTCCCCCAGGTGCCTAAAGACCCATGGAAGTCAATGCATTAATTCTGTCTTAACACACTACACTAGATGTAAACAACTAAATTTATGTGGCAAGACATCTTAATCTTGCTTTGTTCTCTAAAGCACATCTACAGTGTTAGTACAATTCTTTGCTCTAAAAAGTATCTCAATGTATTCATTAGTTGAACATCTAGATACAGTTATACCCACAGATAGATCATTTCCCATTTTTCAAATCTGATTTGCAAAAGGCTTAGAAAATCTGTAACTGCTTAAAGCAACTGAATATAAATTTTTAAAAAGATAATAAAACAAAGGCTATCAAGTTCCCAATCCTATACCACTCTACTTCCACCAAATATCCTCATGGAAATAAAAGAGTAGTGGGAATAGAGTATTTACTATGCTATGATTGTTTATCGACTCACGGTGCTGTATGATACCATTGCAACAATCTTGGTAACACGTAAGAATTCTCAAACAACTCGGCAGATTGACCAGAATATTGGAGGATATGGTAAAGCCTAATGTAAATCCTATAATTGCTTCCATATCAGAAAATATGCAATAGATAAGAAGGAAGGATGGAGTGATGAATGTTAACATACATGTCCAATTACCTCTATGAAAATAATAAAAATTCAATTTTGAAATATTGAAACTCATGCCTGGGTTGCAATGACATGGCAAAGAGACTAGCTGGAGAATTGAAATAAATAAACTACTAATTAGTAAAGACAGATAAACAGAATTTCTGCCCTAATAAGGCATACAGTCTCTGGGTAGACAAATGAGCAATTAATGGAACATAAGAGGAGACAGAATACAAATAACTATGCACATTTTCTTATGTTTTCTAATATATCTTTCGTAAGGTTAAGGAATTACAAAAGGAAATTCCTTTCTTGTTCATCACAAATACTATTTTATTATGAAATGTCTTAATATTCAGAAAGTTCGGTAATTTTTAATACCACCTAAAGAACAAAAATATATAATCCATTCTAATTTTTTTTCTTAGCCTACCAATGTCAGACTTCAACTCAAATCTGTACTTGAAACACAAACTTAAACAGAATTGTATCAGAGATTGTGATCTGGAGTCAACCTTGCTAATCAAGCTCACAGATGCACCAATCAGAGTAAATTTCAAGTAGTTTTCCTTGCGGGCCCTTGGAAGACGTTGTCCAGCTGCTTGTAGAATAAAATATACCCCATCTTAGGATCCCACCCAGATTCAATTTACAAAAATTGGATCAAACTAGGGAATAACTTTTCACAAGGATTTTAAGTTTTCTTAATTAGCTTTTAAATGTTTGTTTATAAATCATTAACCGCTTAACAAAGAGGCTGAAGGACTATACCATTTAACAAGGATATATAGTGCCATTGAAGGACAATCAAAAATGAATGTAAAACAGATCTGAGACAGGCATCAAAGATAAAGCTTAGGACACAAAACGTCAGTTTATGCAGAATTTTTTGAGAAACAAACACAAAGTAAGTTATGCCAATATTACAGGAGAATTGTCAAATCTGACTTTTGTTTCTTTAAAAAAACCTCTGGTCTCTTAATTGTGAAATAAAGTGCATATGTATTTTAAAGGACTTCAAATGCAATACTTTAAATATTATCTATTAAGCAAGCAAAATGCTAAAAATAATTATAATTGTGTTTAGTTATTCTATTTTGTTTGTATTTGTTCTTGGTTTTCTCCTCCAAATTACTTCTCTTAAATGGGGTATGGAATCGCTGTCTGCCTAACAAAGTCCCAAATGATTAAAGAATTCTACCATTTATGTAATTATTCAGTATTTCAGATAATAACACATTTGCAACAGAATCGTATGGATAGCCTTTTCTTTCTTTGAGGAAGTGTTTTAACTATATTTCTTCTAAAAATTTATGAATCAGGATGATAAAATAAGCAAATACTACTATTCACAATAAAACTCTGACTTTATGAATCTTTAAAAAAAAAAAAAGCTTTTTCTACTTCCACCTCTGTATATCTAGTTCCCATTACAGAGATCAAAATTTCTCTCTAGAAAAAAGATGATGGAAGGAAGGAAGGAAGGATGGAAGGAAGAGAGAGATTAAGGGAGAAAGAAAAGAAGAGAGTCAAGGAGAGAGGATGCGGGGGGAGATAGAAGCTGAATCTGATAACCAGTAGCCTTAGTACTGAGAAAGATAGTCTTATGCAAAAGCATATTATTTAATCCTTAGCCAAAAGAAAAACCAAGCCAGCACATTATGTAAACTGTTTGATCTAAATGAAGTAAAATCCCAATTGCTATTTTGTAATTATTCTTAATGTATTTATTAATAGTACAATTACTGTGTTGTAATCCTATCGAGGGTTCAGATAAAATTTACCCTGCTGGCTGTGCTCTTTATCTAAAAATGCTAACGCAAACTTCAAGTTGAGAATTCTAATATATTGATCTATCAGTTGGCAAATTGCAGGTTCGCAGAGTTGCACATGCCACGAGTCAAGCAATTCACAGTATTACAAAGCAATATTCATGTGTACACAGCTACTTTAAATATAAAGCATCAGCCTGTGGTTCCATTCATTCCATAAATATTTATTGAGCACATTCTGTGTGGCAGGGATTGCTCTGGGACCTGGGGACACCGTGGTAAACTAGGCATAGCTTTTGTCGGTAGAACATTTGTTCAAGGAAATACTTTGCTTTCTGCATTAAGGGTGATTCCTTAACGGCACAGATAAATACAAGTTAGGGTTAACAACCAAACTTTTCCTAATAGTTTCCCACAGCATTTTGTTCTTTTTAATTAAAGCTTACAATAACTAATATCCTTGCCTAATAGCTCTTTCCCTATAACTCTCATGGTCTAATTTGAGTTATAGAGGAAAGAATTAAAACAAAAATCTCCAAACATCCTACTCAGAACTTTCAAAATACAGAATATGATATTTATTTTAGGAAGGAAGATAGGGAAGTTGCATTGCTCCATTTAATCCTTCCTCTGAGGGCTCACAAACTTGAACTCTTCTGTTGGACTTACACTTCTTGTATAACACACCCTGCACCTTCAGTCTTCCCTGTCTCAGTAAGTGGCAACTCCATTGTTGCAGCAGCTAAGACCAAAACCTTTGAAGTTATCCTTGACTCCTCCCTTTCTCTCATACCTGATCACTGACTCCTTAGGAGAATCTGTTTGCTTGACCTTAATAATAACAATGCTCACTGTGTGCCAGGAATTGTTCTGAATTCTGTACATACGTATTGACTGCTGTAATCCTCACACAATTTTATGAGTTTGGCCTTTTGTCATCCACATTTTACAGAAAAACGAAGGCACCAAGATGTTAAGTTCCTGCTCTAAGGTCACAAGTTAGGAAGTAGAGGAGACAGAATTCAACCTTGGTAGTCTCATGCCAGGGACCATCTGTGACCAAGATGGCCATGATGTGCCCCTCAGCTTAACTAAACTTTAGACAGGTTTCTTCCTGGCTATAGCCCCGACCTCCTTTTCCTTAGAGCATTTACTTTAGAAAATTTGTAATTGCAAATTGCAAATTCTTTTCCTGTCCCTTTGGAAGGTAGATAAATTTTCTCCCAGCCTCTTGGCAGTTTTACAACCCAGGAGTATCTTTCTCAGGGATCTGGGAGCTATCCTTCTGTGACGTAATCATGGAAGGATCTAGCACCCCATCTCCCAGTCTCTGTGGCAAGATGGAAGCCTAACTGATAAGTGCCAGTCAGCAAACACACATGGCCTAATCACATTGCCCAACCTCCCTCCTTGCAGCCTCCAGGACTTTTCCACTAGTTTATCCCAAGTCTTAAAAGTCCTCCCACATAGGGGCCGGCCCCATGGCCGAGTGCTTAAGTTCACGTGCTCCGCTTTGGTGGCCCAGGGTTTCGCTGGTTCAGATCCTGGGCACAGACCTAGCACTGCTCATCAAGCCATGCTGAGGCAGTGTCCCACATAACAGAGCCAGAAGGACCTACAATTAGAAGATACAGCTATGTGCTGGGGCTCTGGGGGAAAGAAGAAAAAAAAAAACGATTGGCAACAGATGTTAGCTCAGGTGCGAACCTTTAAAAGAAATGCTCCCACCATTGTTTTTAGTGGAATTGATTTCTCTCTCTCTTCCCTATTGCGATAGTCTTGAATAAAGTCTCCCTTGCCTGTTTAATGTGTCCAGTGCAGTTTTTCTTTGACAAATACCACGCTGTAATTTCAAAATATAACCTGAATATAAACATTCCTTGCCATCTGTACTGCTAACCACCTTGCTCTAAGCCACCATTTTCCCTGTAGATTGATCTTCCTCCAAGTCTCCTTTTCTCTCTACAATCTATTTTCAACAGCTGACAGAGTGATCTTGTTAACATAAAAGTTAGTCATGTGATTCCTCTGCTCGAATCTATGCAACAGATTGAACTATGGGCCACAAGAGGCAAGTCAGCCCTTGTATCCACGCACTTTGCCCGTGACTTTACACTTCTTCCACTAGAGCTGGAGAGCTTGTTCCTGCCTCTTGACTTTGGACTCAGCCAAGTGACGTGTGTTGGTCAATGAAATATTAGCGGATGCAACGCAAGTGGAAGCTTGAACTGTTCTTGTGCATTTGAACATGCTATCATGTACCTCTAGCATCACTATGAGAAGAACATCCCCTGGGTAGCCCATGGGTGCAAGGAACATCAGAGACACATAGAGCAGACCTAGACCCAATCATTATCTTGGAAAGAATCTCATCTGAAACTAGCATGGATCAGCTGACAACCAGCCACCCAAAGATGCATGAGGGAGAGCAGACGATTGTTGCTTTAAACCATCAGATTTAGGAATGACTTATTACACTGAATTATTGGGAAACTGGCTCACTGATAAACCCAGCAATGCCTCGCTCCCTGTCTTACCCAGAACGAGATGGCCTCCGACATCATACAAAGTCTTGACCTGCTACCTCTCTAACCTCATCTCCTCTTTCTTTCTCTTTCACTTGCTACACTCTATCAACACTAATGAACTTGACTCACCTCAACCAGGAACCAAGCAAGCTCTTAGCCCAGGGCTTTGCGTTTGTTATGCTCTCTGCTGAAAAATCTCTTCCCCCAGGTATCTTCACAGTTCTCTCCCTCAACTCCTTTATATTTTCACTCAAATATTACCTATCCCTGGGACTTCCCCTGCCCAGCCTACCTAAGATTTTACACTCCGATAACATACCTGTTTCCTTTGCTCTACTTCTTGTATTTCTTTCTCATCATTTGTTGCTATCTAGAATACTTGCTGCCTTCATTCTCGACAGCCCCTCCATTGGAATGTAAGTTTCACGAACGCAGGTCCATTTCGTGTACCCTTTCATCACCAGCACCTAGAACAGTAATGTGATGATAAATATTGGTTATATGAATGAGTTTGTGTGAATGTTTTCCTCTCCATGAAAGTCAGCACCTCTCTGATTCCCAGCTGTCATACACACTCTTTCCTCACAACCGAGGCTGCTTGCCCACTCTTGCAGGCTCAGTCCCATGTTAGCTTCTCATATTAAATCTGGGGAGAAAGAAACTAAAGAGCCTTAACTCGGCTGGGAATTCAGCGTATGTTATTTGGTTTACCTCTTAAGCCTTGTATCCCATTTCTTATAACCAAGCTCCCCATCTGTGACATTCTGGCCAATGGGCACCGGTCATATTCCTTCAACTGATGCATCCCTGACAAGCTAGGATTTAAGGAGAATTTTCTTTTTAACAACATCCTCTGGCCACGAAAACCCTCTCTCTTGCGCGCCCTTTCGTGCAGCGGACTTCTGCCTTTAAATCAGCATAAAGAGGCAGGGAAGGACTGAACAGAGAGGAACCAGTCAGAACCTGCTTTGCTGCCTCCGAGCCCAGAAGTCGACTCAGCCAGTCTACCATGATGCTTGCATCTCGTGCTAGGGTAGCTCCCATGTTGAGAGGAGTATCACTTTCGTGTTTTGATTATGAGTCAACTGCTTTTACATACCTTTCCCTGTTAATGTTAATCCTCATACTGACAAAATGAAAGGTAGCTTTATCTCTGTTTTATTGGTGAGATCACTGGCTAAGAGGGATTAAGAACAAGCCCAAAGATCACAGAGCTAGTAAGAAGCAGAGCCAATCTTTGAACCTAGAAATTCCCGATTTTAGTCTCTTTTTCTTTTTGACCGGACCACAATTGTTCTAATCAGTTCACATTCAGGAATTGTCCTTTCTCTTCCTCTGTCACGTGCTTGTATTATTTGATTGATTCTTGGTTTCCTCCATCAGACCATAAACACTCTTGAGGACACGTAATATGTCTTCTTTGTCTTTCCACTTCCTTTTACTGCCCGGAAAGAGTGAACAGGAAGTTTCATGAAGTAGGCACACGCAATTATCTGGTACTCAGAAACAAATGCATTTTAAAGCATAAGGGTAAATATTTTTAATATATAATATGTTATACTACTTAATTTGTCTTATCAAAATTACTGTTCTCAAGCTCCCAAGAATAAAAACAGTAGCAATCGTGGCATCTTTTCCTTGCACCTTGGGGTGTAGTCATCACAAATGAAACGTATTAAATTTTTTTCTGCTCTTCCTTTATTTTATTATTCTGCTATTGTTATTATTATTATTTTTGCTGAGGAAGATTCGCCCTGAGCTAACATCCACTGCCAATCTTCCTCTTTTTTGTACATGAGCTGCCACCATAGCAAGGCCACTGACAGACAAGTGGTGTAGGTCCGTGCCTTGGAACTGAACACAGGCCACCAAAGCAGAGTGCGCCAGACTTAACCACTAGGCCACCGGGGCTGGCCTTGGTTTTTTTTTTTTTTTTAACTTTCCAGAGATTGAATCAGCAGATTGGTGGTTGTACTCTCTAGCACGGTCCCTCAATAAGTAAACAATTCAACTAATTTATCACTAGGTATTCAAGTGGTCTCAGTTTTATACTGAATGTGATAGTTTTGACAAATTCTCCAAATTAAGAAACTTCCAGATACAAAGAACATCCATAAACACAAATTACTGTTCATCACTGACTCAACATTAGTTGATTGGGTCAATATTAATTACAAGTGGCTTTGATTATCTTATTTCCTGACATTTTGAACTTTAAAAAAAAAATATCGCATCACATTTAGATTTATTGAGTCTGAGTAGCTCTGAACTGGCCCTGGAGATCCATTCTCATTGATCGGACTTTCTTTCTGTTACTCCCACCAAACATTCAAATTTACTTTGGCGTCTTCTGCGTGTCTAGAAAGACCTGAACACTTAAAAATGAATGCTTCCTCTTGGATAATTCATTTTAGATGCTGGGCTTTGCTTGCTGCAAAGAAGCTTTTTGAAGTGTCTTACTTGTTGATCCTGTACAATTTAGTCTGCAGATAACTGTAATATGAGAAAATATCAAAAGAGAATGTTTTAGAGAAATAATACCTTTTTTGAACAAGTCAAAATTCCTGTCCTTGAGGCTCTTTATCTATCTGGCGTGTCAAAACACTTCAATATGCACTGACCTTTCAAAGTTTGTAGTTCCAGCTCTTTTAGGAAGCTTTTGAAATTATGTAATACCTTTTGTACTTGTAATTCATGTGAATCCTGTCCATTACACTTTATTTTTCCTTTTATCTATTTCCAAGTTACATAGGAAAATATTTCAACATTTTAACCTTTTGAGGGAAACAATTTTAAATATATCAGTTGTTTGGAAGGAAAAACAGAGATATTTAGTTTATATTTTCCCTAACTTCTCATTTACCTGGTCAATGGAAGATTGGAGCTTTTATCGAGAAAGGTGTGATCCGAGCATTCTACCAATATTATCGGCAAAAAATGTTTTATTACTGTAGATGAACTCAGGTGAAGGATACTCTGCTATGTTTCGGATATGCCCAATTAATTGCACCCCAATTAATCTGCGATTTGAAGAAATCATTATTAGTTACAACACATTGCTTCTTCAATGAGAAGAATATGTGTGTGACATTTGCTGTCTGTATATCACAGAAGGACGTGCATCATCTTACATTTGGCAGCATCTGAGAGAAATGAAACATTTTAAAGCAATTCGATAATGTGGCGCTATAAATGTCTGCAGGTGTCTGTCCAGGGAATGTTACGTAGTTACTACAGCCGATTTCTTTGCATACAGCGCCGCCTGCCTTCCAGAGATAAAAAACATACGTACAAAATAGCTTCAATGCACCTTCGTTTATGTAACGACTGTGATTTTTTTAAAGACATTTTATGTCTTCTGTGTAAAACATAAGCTAAAAGAAATAGAGAGCTAAAGTGTTGAAAATAATGGAGAGAAACAGAGAACCCTCAGAGACGAGACAGAGAAAAAAGCAGAGACATAGAACAAGAATGTGCCTGCTTTGTGCATCTCCCCAGGACTGAGCTGGCTGCCGCAGAGCTGGAGAGGTGCGTCTAATATTTGATGTCTGGACAAACTGGTTGAACACAGAGTTCCATGGTGGCACCTCTTTGCAGCTTTGCATACCGTCAAATTCACTCAACAAAACAACAGCCTTCGCTCTCCTGTCCACGCAGGAGTGACAGACAGTGGCAATTAGTAGCTGTGGGTGGAAGAATATGGGATTAAAAAATCAATGATTCAAGAGGAAGAGATTGATGCTGACGCTTGCTTTAATGTCAGGGGACCTGCAAAAGAATGCAATGATCTTACTTTGATTTTCTTTAAAGATATATTGGACAATGATGTCAAAGGGGACAAAAGAAAAGTGTGCAATAAGGAAGAAGAGTTGAATGCATGGGGGAGACACTGGGGTGACTGTACTCCTCCTAAGTGGTAAAAGCTAAAGGCTACCTCTCTTTTCCGCTCCTTCAACAGTGTGAGTGGTCTTAATTGTTCTCTTAGTGTCCTGAGCCCAAATTAGGGGACACTAGAGAGCTAGGACAGTAGAGTTGATGACCCGGTTGAGTGGAGCAGAAGGACGTGGTATGGCTTTCTGTTTATTGCCCCTCACGTCTCCCTGGAGGCAAGAAACAGGTGGTAAACAGATATCAAGTATGGAAGCGCAGCAAAGAAAAACATGTAGTGGAGAAAAAATAGGGCTAGAGACTTAAAAAGGAGCAGAGAAGGGGCTAAGTATTTGAGACATGAAGGAAATGGAAACTTGGAGAAATGTGGTGCTTTAAGAGCAAAGCATTAGGAATGAATGCTGTCACAGTCCATGTGGCTTTCTCAATGATGTCCAGTCATTAGCTCTGCTTTGCAGGGCCAGGCAGCCATAGATAAAACAATGAATCCAAATAGAAATGAAATTTTTGTTTGATGTTACCTCTAGCAAGAAATAGTCAAATGGAAATCAATAAAAGTGTATGCTACCATCAGCCCTGCATCCTCTTCTGTAGTGTTGTTTGCTTAATTATTTCAAACCAGTTGAAAATGAAAATTCTTAAAACATGTATTTCACTGCCACTTCTGCTTCTTCATTTTTTTCTTTTTTTGGTGAGGAAGATTGGCCCTGAGCTAACATCTGTTGCCAATCTTCCCCTTTTTGCTTGAGGAAAATTGTTCCTGAGCTAAGATCTGTGCCAGTCTTCCTCTATTTTGTATATGGGACACGACCACAGCATGGCTTGATCAGCAGTGTGTGGGTCCATAGTTGGGCCACAAAAGTGGAGCATACAAATTTAACCACTATGCCACGGGGTCATTTCTATCTTTGACATAACTTTCTACTGGATTAGTTAACTCAGTTGCCTTCTTAAATGTTGTGTTCTCAGAATTATCATAAAATCTTCCCTGAATGCCCTCCCTGTGTCCCTCTTTCTTTTGCTCAAAGTACCTAGCGCTCACCTCTGTCCTTGTGCCCATAATGCTGCATTTCAGTCACTAGTTTCACCAGAAGGAGACTTCTTGAAGATAACGTCTGGGTCTTACCCTGCTTTTAATCCTCACAAATGAGATACAGTAAGTATTCAATCCATGTAGGGTATTCTTTCTCGAGATTAGTCAATGTTCTCAATTACTAAACTCCTAAAAGCCCATAAGGAAGCATTCAACGTAATGTCTAGGACACCTACATGTTCCTCTGGCTTTTTCGCTCCCTTCTCTTCCACAGTGGCTTTTCCATCTTATAGATCTTTATGCTACATTTCCACCATGGCCAAGTAAAAGATGAATTAAATTTGATGAACTGCTAGTGACAGAAGAAAAGGTCATTTTAAAGTTAAATGCTAATATTATCTTTTCTCATTATTGGGCACATTAGGTTGTCTACATTTTTGTCTAAGATGTTTATCATTATTAGTTATTCAAAAACAATGCCCAGCTATTCACTCTACCACTGATGAGACAGTAAATCATTTAATGAAAAGGCTTTGAGCCTGACCATTAAAAAGATATTTAGTTTGAATTCCATTAGCAGTAACGAATGTGCTCTGTGACACAAGTAACTTTCAAAACCATGTTCATATTTCACAAGCCAAACAATTCCACACAGTGGTCACAGAGACGGCAATGTACTGTCTGCCACTTTAACCTAAAGAGATGAGATAAAAATATTTCTTGACTATTTAGTCTATTGAAGGAATTTGGAGGCTATTTCCTCTTTAAATATTTTATTATAATTAATTCTCAATTTAAGTTAGCATTTATAAATGCTGGTATTAGCTACTATTAGTTGGCCATCCATGTTTATTAGGCAAAGTGCTACGTGTTTTACAAATAGTATTACTAAATCTCAAAGCTTTTGCAAAGAGAAGTTATCGTTCCCCTTTTATAGACTGAGAGACTGAGTTTCATGGGTAGGAAGTGACTTGTTCGAGCACATTTACCAGCCATGCTTCCTTTCTCAGGGCAGACTGAAAACCTTAACTTCAAAGCCAATAATTCTCCCATCACATCCATTGGCCTGATTTCTTCTTTGTGGGCTGAGAAATGTCGGTATGATCTTCTAGGAAAAGGTCTCTAGAATGCTAGTGGATCCTTATCCACAGAACCTGAGGGGCTTGAGACAAGAGAGAGTGTGTGGTGGGAGAGGGTGAGAGATGTGAATTTGCCTCTGTGCTCACAGAAACTGCGAATGGAGGACTATAACAGGTTAGAGATGGTACCTTGAGGACACTCCACTCTAGAGGCATCAAAGGAACAGCTGTCTTGACTAGACACAAATGAGTGGACTAAGAACACGAATCATTAAAATCCATGTTACTATTCTATCAGATTGCAGTTAATATAGATATGACCGCCATGTGGAGATTACAGTCTTCATTCTATTTCCTACACAGAAGACAAAGGAGACTTTTAAAAAATACCTATCTAGGGTACAGTATTGTTAGCCTTCTTTAGGAAGACGGGACATGTTAAGGAGAAATATTAAGACGCCCTTAGAGTTGATCAGGATGTGCTCCTGATGTCGTGACTCAGCAGGAGGGAGGCACCTGCATTGCCCAACCTGGATGCCAGTTTCACTGGACTGCCATGGTTGATACCAGTGAGAAGGCATAGGCTACAGAAGATTGTAGTAGGGAAAATGTTATTTAGGATTTTTTTTTAATGTTTGGGGATTGTTTTTCTCTTTTAAGGCACAGGAAAATAACGTTCTGTACATTTCCTAAAGTCTTCAGAACTAGGGAAGGATTTCTGTTCCACCTCAAGTATAACTTGGATACGAGTGGACCCATCCATCTTCTTAATTGTTCAAATATGTATTACTCAATTCTGAACAGTAAGAAGCATCTTTTGAGATTAAGCCCCAAAGAAAACCATTAGCTAACATTTACTAGCAAATTTATTGTTGGTTGTGGGGGTTCTTGAAACTCTCTATAATCAGCATCAATTACGCTGTTCCAGTCCATTTTTCCCATCTAATCACCACTGTCTCCTCTTGTGAAGCAAGAACTTGTCCAGAAAAAGAAGCATATTTTGCACAAAGATGCTCTAACTTCCTTTTTATTTTATCTCTCTCAAGTTTGAGTAAGTAACAAGGCGAACCGTAACCATGGATATGATGACAACCAAATGCAGAGAACCAACTCGGTGAAGCAGAAATGACAGGAACTCTGGGATGTGATGAACATGCACTCTTAGAGTCTGTGATCATCAGATGGGAGACCTGGGTCTCACCAGAAACGTGCTCTGTGCTTTAGAAAAGGAGATTTTCAAAAAGTTCAGAGAAAGGGCTGCTGAATACGATGGCAGATTTAACCAGGCATCTGATCTGTTCCTTCCACAAACCCCACTAAAGCTACGGTAAACCGATTTTTTTTTAACTAGACACAAACCCACAAGGATGGAGGGAATAGAGAGGAGACAACCACAACAAACTTTTAGAAGCTGCAAAGGAGATATACAAGTTCTAACTGACCTGGCAGAAAAAACAAAACTAAACTAAACTAAACTAAAAAGCCAAACCCTAAATTGGCAATTGGAAAAAAACAAGAAACAATGCAATCTGTACACAGAATTTCCAAGTGGCTCAGGAACTGGGGGCATCAGATGCCACAAGATACTTAGAAGGACGAGTGAAACTATTGAGGATGGATTGAAAGCTATTTTAGAAACTAGACACTTAGAATCTTTTCCAACACATAACTGTCTGACCACCTGCCCATATCTCAACAGACGTGGAAGCTTCATTCTTTGGAGAGGTTAAAACCTGGACTCCACAAGTTGGAAGAGCCCCCATAACTGAGGGTGGAGACATCACTCCAAAGCATAAAATAAACATATGCAGACTGAGCGTTGAATGCTCAAATCTCTCCCACCCACTCGCCTTTTCCCCGTTTGAGCTCCAAAAACATTGGCTGGCCATTACTCTGCAAGCAAAAGATTACAAGATTCTTTTCTGCGAGAATCTAACAAGCTCAAGAAGAAATATTTCACCATACGTACCTTAGAGTTTCTCCACAAATGGCCCACACCTGTGGACAAACGGCCCCCAGTAATGTCCTTAGTTACCAGTACCACCTATAGGTTCAAAGTTGTCAGTTGGCCTTTTAGTACCTCACTCTTTAACTGGAATAGACAATCAAGGATTACTGGACTTCTGAGAAAAGTCTCTTAACATGTGACAGCAAAAGCAAAAGAAATGAAAAGATAAAGAATATTGGAAAAAACAGGCACCCTGAAGGAGGAAAAAATTCTTCAAAAATATGTTATTAATAACCTCAGAGAAATAAACATATTGCATCCAAGAAAGAAGTGGATCTATTAAAGAATCATTCAAAGGAAAAAAAAAGCTGTCAAAAAGAAAAACATGAGAAAAGAAATTAAAAATTGAATAGAAGAGTTAGAGAATAAAACTGAGGAAAATTTCCAGAAAGGTTCTTCCAGAAACAGAAGAAAAAGGATAAGAAACTTTAAAAAGCACTTAGAAAAACTCAGTTTCCAATAAGTAAGAATGCTACCAGAAGACAAAAGGAGAAAAAATTGTAAAAGGCATAATTCAGGAAAATTTCTAGGATCTTGAGGACAAAGATTGCCAGATTGAAAGATCCCACTGAGCTCCCAATATAATGAAAGAAAGTCAGCTCACATTAAGGCATGTCATTTTGACATTTCAAAGCAATGGTTTAGCACTGAGTGTACTACAAAAATCCAGAGGGGGAAAATGGTCACATAAAAGGGAAAGGAATTGGAACGGCTTCAAATTTTTTAACAGCACATGTTGATGAGAGACGGCAATTGAAAATTGCCTCCAAAATATTGATGGGAAATGATTTCCAGTCCAAAACTTTATGCCCAAACTGTCAGTTAAATGGGAGAGTAGAGTAAAGACATTTTCAGATGTACATGATCTCGAAATATCTACCTCCCTTTCTCAGGAAATTGTTAGAAGATATGCTCCACGAAAAGAAAGGAATAAACCAAAACACAGTAAGGTATTGTGTAATCAGAAAACAGGAGCACAAACCCTTGAGAGAAGTTGAAGAATCCTTCTCTAGGATTATGATAAAAGGGAATCCCAGAATGGCAGGTGTGTGCTAAGCAAAGAGAAGCAGTGTGACTCATGGTCAATATACTGAGGCCGTTAACACCATGTTCTCTATCATTTGGCTTCCTCTTTATTTTGATGAAGCTACGAGAGAATGTTCTCCAATGAAAGAGAGAGAAAGAATCAAGAAAGATAAATACATAAGATCCATCAAATGGGTAAATAGATAAGCCAACTAGGAGAAAAGCAAAGAGAGCTCTTAGGAAAGCACGAAGTTCCAGAATGGGAGTTATTCAGTAGGACTACAGAGTAGACGAAGAGGTCTCTAGGAGAAATGATTCCAAGAAAGCTTTGGAATTTTTAGATTACATGATGTAATTAATCTTTTGAGAAGTACTGAGAAGCTATTTCAAAACATGGGAAAAAATTAGCAATAGGTACAAAGAAAACTGCAAATTCTTAAAAAGGTAATCATTAGCTTTAGGGAAAAGCAGGAAATGAAAAATAATTATAGTACACAGCAATATGTGAATCATATATTCATAAACAGAGAAAAGTAAAACTTAATATTGACTTAAAAAATTGTCACTCAACAATACAAAAGGAAGGCGGAAGGGAAACAAAAGAGATGACAGTGTTAGAGAATTAAATTCTCCTCTACCATAAGAAGTCAATGTGTAATATCTAAAATAGTAAGTCAAAAGTACCTAACAGGGTCCAAAGCTGTCAGCTCTGGAGTGAGGACGCGGGAGACTGGGAGGAGGTCCCGGGCATGAAACCACTGTTACTATAATCAAAGGTATGCTGGGGCCAGTTCATTCTAGCTCCCAGAGCTAGATGTTCTCATCTCTTCCCTACTCCCAGTTCAGTAACATAATACTGATAGCTTGAAATTGGCCATGGTGAGAGTGTTTACACTGAGGAATTCAAGAAATGCTACACGTCTTCGTTCCCACTGCCCCTCAGTCCCCGGACAACTGGTTTTGTTAAACACTTACCAGAAGTCCATTGACTACAGGCCTGTTTGACTTTTATTCATAAATTCACAAAACATGTATAACTCAGCTAATAATAACTAATAAATAATTTTATAACATTAAAACATTCTAGGAAAATATTTTTATGACCCTATGTTCTTTTTTTTTTTTTTAAAGATTTTATTTTTTCCTTTTTCTCCCCAAAGCCCCCCAGTACACAGTTGTATATTCTTCGTTGTGGGTCCTTCTAGTTGTGGCATGTGGGACGCTGCCTCAGCGCGGTTTCATGAGCAGTGCCATGTCCGCGCCCAGGATTCGAACCAACGAAACACTGGGCTGCCTGCAGCAGAGCGCACGAACTTAACCACTCTGCCACGGGGCCAGCCCCTGACCCTATGTTCTAAAAGTCTTGTGCATATTGATAACTCAAGAAGACTTGAAGACTATAAAAGTTATGTTAATATAATCACACATTATTTCAGTGAAGGAGAAAAAAGAAGGCACTTAAATCAATGCAAATGACAGGGAGCTATATGATGAACTCGGAATTTTTAATGATCTATACAAATGTTGGAAAGAGGGCTATAAGATCAGGTGTGATTATATGAAAGAGCCACAATGTCAAAAGAACAAAACAAGCTTAAAATAAGCTCAGGCTTATTCAAAAATTTGTTTGACAGAAATCGTTTTAAAGCTATTTATGAACTAGGAAAAGAGGTAAACAGAAGAATCATAGGATGTCTTTTTTGAGAAGATAGTAAGTGTTAACATATGATGGGGAAGAGAGCAAAACTGTTCAGCTCCTCTTTTAGTACAGTGTCACCTCTATCAAGAAAAAGGTCAGAATACCTTTTCGGGATTGTTCAGAGTCTCACAGACGCTAAGATGTGAGTGGTACTGTGATGTCATGCCTTGTAGCCTGGGAACTAGACATAGATGCCTCCATCCAAACTCTAAAATGAATGTATTGACTAAGACATATAATTGCAGAGAAAATCTCCTTCTCCCTTCCCAGTGACCTTTCTCCTTTACTCAGTTCCCTCCCTATAAATCTCAAAGTATCTGGATTTCATTAGTCTGTCACATGAGTCATCCCCCTGACCTAGCATCAACATTTTGTCAAGTACCCCAAATTATGGAGATTCAGCTGGCAACCAAGAAAAAGATGAAACCATCCAAATGGAAATAAGTGCAATTCTGTTTCTGTGTAATGAATAAGCAGAAGATGTAGTGGGCTGGGACAACAGCAAAGATGAATTATTAAAAACAACTCTCTTGATTCCAGAATGCCAATGCTTAATTAATGAACCTGAAATACATCCTCAATTCTGACAGCAGAACTTCAACAACATTTAAGACTTTAACAACATTTAATCTGCATTTCTTTCCTTTCTTTTTAAGGATCCTCATTTAGAGAGAATTTCAGTGTGGTCATTATTATTAAAAAATTCTCTCATAGTGATATAATTCTGTTTTTCCCTGCAAAGAATATTTGAAAGCATTACTTTCTTATATGAGGAATCAGTAAGGAAATATGCCAACAAACCCATGGAATAGAGCAAATTATCCCTTGTCTTTATAGTTTAAGTCAATTATATACTGATTCCAAAATGTACTGTTGTGGAACGATGAATAAGTCGTAGATGTCTGTCTCTTGTGCTTCTAAAGCCATTTTACAATTAGGAAATATGACTGCTAACAAAGATAAGACACACTCTCATTTTTTTTAAACTATTTTCGTGTGTACACTACTTTTGCTCATTAAACCATTTATAATTTTGATTGATTTGTCTACAAGTTATTTATACAGTAACTTGAAGCTTTTCACAAATACATTTTTTCTTACCATAACTCCAAGCTATAAAGGAGTAATTTACATTGCTAGCCGCTTTGCTCACCTTGGGTCTTCTGAAAGAGAGCTGGTGAAGCATGGAGAACAGACTCAAAGACAGCTAGCTGAAGGAAGCTCAGGATTCTGCAGGTGGTACCATGCTGTGTTATCACTAGATTAAGGTATTTGTTTGTCTTAGGCCATTCGAGCAGCCATTAAAAAATGTTGTAAACCGGGTAGCTTATAAACAACAGAAGTTTTTTTCTTACAGTTCTGGAGCCTGAGAAGTCCAGGCTTTGGGAGTTTCACTGTCCAGTGAGAGACCACATTCTGGTTCATGGATGGCACCTTTTCATTGTATCCTCACATGGTGCAAGGGGCAAGGGAGCCTGCATGGGCCTTTTTTTTTGCTGAGGAAGATTTGTCCCGAGCTAACATCTGTGCCAATCTTCCTCTATTTTGTATGTGGGTCACCACCACAACATGGCCACTGATGAGTGGTGTAGGTCCGGGACCAGGAACCAAACCTGAGCCACTGAAGCAGAGCATGCCAAAATTAACCACTAGGCCATGGGGCCTGCCTTTGGGCCTTTTTTCATAAGGGGACTAATTCTGTTCTTGAGGGCTCCACCTCATGACCTAATCACCTCCCAAAGGCCCCACTTTGAAGTACCATTCACTTCAGGTATTACGTTTTGAGCCTATTAATCTTGGTCAGACACAAACATTCAATCTATCACATTGTTATAAAAAGAAAAGTCTTTATAAGGAGAGGGAGGTAAAAAACATATAGTTCTGCTAGAGTCCTTTAAAATGCATCTGTTAACTGCTCACCCAAAGAAGAATACGACTATATTTTTATGTTAGACATCATGGGAATAAAACAGAAACATAAGCTTTGTCTTCAAGGAACTCATAATCTACTTCAAATCTCCTTGAAGTATTAGAAATGATTATCACACACACAATATGAATAAGCATAAGAGACAGGAAATATAAGGAAAAAGAGAGTTTTTATGCTTGGGGAGAACCAATTGCCAAGCTTGACCAAACTGAATTTAATTATTCTTATGGGTCACTCTCAACTAATCCCAGTCTTTTAGCATAGTAAGACTATTTTCTGCAGAGGAAGTGACTTTATCTTTCTTAGCAATACAATTACATTATTGAATTTTTTAGAAATATTCAGTTCATTAAGAAGGTGACAAAGACAAATACCATTGGCTTGAAACTGTTAGTTCAGAATCACATGGTGTGAAATTGAAAACTTGCATTGACTGAAAATTATAAATATGCTAACTACTAACTGAAAAGTGTTATTTGCCCTTAAAATAGTCATTTCTGCTCACTTAATAGGGCATTAGGAAATAATGTTACAACTGCCCAAAATGTTGTCTTATGGGTTGTGTGGTTATGTTATATGTGTTATATGTGCCCATATAATATGGAGACCAGGCAACGTCTTATGAGAAATGTAATGGTACAGATGGGAAACCAACATAATTTGCAGTTTAGAAAGAAAAGAGTGTGGAGAGAGAAGCATGACCTTTGAGTTAGAAAAATCTGGTCAATATGCTAGCTTCACATCTTACTGGCTGTGTAACTTTCATCAAGATGCTCAACCATTCTGAATCTCAAGTTTCTTATCTGGAAAATGGGACAACTACTTCTGAACTACACGTGACTTTTGGAGAGGATGAAGCAACAAACAGAGCACCAGGCATAGTGTCCAGAATATTGTAGGCACTTGGTTAGTTTCCCTTCCTCGGTTAATATTAGTGACTTTGTTCTGGAATTTAACAAAGCAGATCTGCATATACTTCTCTATAGAGCTCAATAATTTTTATCCATTTCTCATTAGTTGTGTATGTAACGAGAAGTGGAGGATTGGCTAGAAAATAAATCTTAACATTTTTTCAATTAAAAGAGTACTTCTCCAAGAGAAATAAAAATCAGTTTAGATCCATTCGGTGAAGATTTATTCTGATCATTCCCACTTCAGTATTCATCTCAACGCACATACATTATTTTCTAACTCATGTACTTTAAGTCTTCAAATAATGATTTCTTTATCCATTTTTGGATTGAGTTTATCAAAGCTCTGAATCTTTACAGAAAAGTCTGCATATATTTATTTTCCAAAAATATTATAACTATAATTGACATGTAAAAATTCTTACTATGTGTCAGGCTGTGTTAGGCAGAATAATGGCCCAACCAATGATGCCCACGTCCTAATCATTGGCACTGTGTTAGGTTACATGGCAATTGGGAATTAAGGTTGCAGATGGCATTAAGATTGCTAATTAGCTGACCTTAAAATTAGGAGATTGTCTTGGATTATCTAGGTGGGCCCAACGTAATCACAAGGGTCTTTTACATGTGGAAGAGGGAAGCAGATGAGTCAGAGTGACACAATATGAGAGAGACTCAACCAGCCATAGCTGGCTTTGAAGATGGAAGGGGGCCAGGAGCCAAGGAATGCCAGCAGCCTCTAGAAGCTGGAATAAGCCAAGGAAACAGATTCTTTCAAGAGCTTCCAGCAAGGCACACAGCCCTACTGTCACCTTGATTTTAGCCTAGTGAGACACGTTTCCAACTTCTGAACTACATAATGGTAAGACTATAAATTTGTGTTTAAAGCCACTAAGTTTGTGATAATTTGTTACAGCAGTTAATAGGAATCTAGTATACAAGCACTCTTCTGAACATTTTATATGTACTAAGCCATTTAATTTTAAAAACAATCTTATCACTTAGGTTTTATTGTTATTATCTCCTTTTTACGGTTAGAAAAAAAAGGTGGATGCATGGAGAAGTCAAATAACTTGCCAAAGTTCACAAGAATTTGATCCTAAGGGATCTGAACTCGGTACTCTGGCTCCAGAGCCTCTATTCTTAAACACTGCAAAACACTACCTCTCTTGAATTAAACACATTTTTGGGTGGTCCATGGAGCCCCTGACAGTTATCCATGGATGCTAGTGGTCTGGAAAATGTTATCTGCCAATCACTAAGAGAAATAATTTTTCCCTTACCTTAAACCTTCTTTTTATGGTTCAAGCACATCACAAGCATGTTAGGATGGGTTGATGTAAAATAGTTTTAGAATAAACGAGTCTCTCAGTAGAATAGCAATATAGTAGCGATATTGGCAAAGATCCCAGATTTAGGGGGAAAAGTGTGTTTTTGCACTCTTCTCCTTTTCTTTGCTTCTGTCTATCTGGTCCTCTCACTCTCTCTCTCCATCTCTCTTTCCCTCTCTCTCTCTCTCTCTCTCTCTCACACACGCACACACACACAATACAATACATTCCATAAGAGTAATAGATGTGTAAACAAAGCAACGCAATGGCCTCACCAAGTGAAGCCGGTCACAGGAAGGCAGAGGGGAGTTCAGGTCGACGGCGTCACTTGTGTCTGAGATGGTTGGCCATGTAGCTTTCCTGAATGCACCTTCTAGCATTCTCTCAGCCCTGGCCCTGACTCACACACAGGGTGTGTGCCTGTCATCTGACATCAGCATATTTTTATTTCATCACACTGTGAGCAATCTAAATAAAAATAGATAAAAAGAAACCAATAATAAAAGTCTTTTAAAACAGCCAAACACTTTCATTGCAGGCATTGTACTAACATAAAAAATAGAAAAAGAGAGAGAAAAAAAGTAAGGCCATCCATTTTCTATTACGCTCCCCCAGCTTAATAACCTCCTACCTCCTTACTCTGAGTCTTCAATACCCATCTTTGTAAAAAAAATGAGCCTTCTTTCTTATGCATAAGACTTCAGAATTGTTTTAAATAAAACTCTAAAAAGTAAATAAAAATTAATAAAATCTAAAAATATTACAGTCAGTCCTCTGTATTCACAGATTTCACTTTCAACCAACAGTGAAGCAAAAGGCCTACCATGGTTTTGTCCGTACTGAAAATGTACAGACTTTTTTTCTTGTCATTATTCCCTAAACACTACAGTATAACAACTATGTATATAGCATTTATGTTGTATTAAGTATCATAGGTGATCTAGAGACGATTTAAAGTACATGGGAGGATGTGCATAGGTTATATGCAAATATTACACAATTTTATATAAGGCACTTGAGCATCTGGGAATTTTGGTATCTGCTTGGGTCCTGGAACCAGTTCCCTGTGGATAGTGAGGAGTAACTATATTTTTATTTTCCATATATATGTATTTATACTTTACTGGAATAATGAAAGAAAACATGTGTTGTGTTTGTCAAGGGTGCTGAAATGCAATCAAGAAATGAGAAATGGTTAGCTGTACCAAAAATTAATTTTAAGTCCTATACCAGGCATTTAAATTCCCAAGTATGGCAGAAACAGCTTGGCTCTAGAGAGCAAACCCAATTACTGATTTAGTGACACCGCACGCTGAATGGAGAAAAGCACACTGTGCCGGTGAACTGAAATGCCACTGTCCCTCACTGAACAGAGACAACACACTTCTCCTCTGCCTGTAAAAGTGTTTTATTAAAATCATTTCTCTGAACTCCAAGTCAGTGACAGGTGTTAACCAAGTCAGTTAGCAAACATTATTATGTTTTTTAGATTGGATGATTCTAAATGACAGTTTCATAATAACCTAAAAGTGCACACAATATCCAGTGCAAGCCCTACGCTAAATTATTAAGTAATAAAATGTAGTGTGATTGTAATATTCTCCAGACTACCCATTCTTTTTGGCAGATCATTCACACACACACACACATATACTCACAAGAGATGTCAATTTCAGCTGCTTTTCAACTTCTAGCCTACGGAAAATGACTCTCAGGAAAAGAGAAAAAGATCTAAATACCTTGCTCAGACTATGTCAGTTATAACACTTATAATGTGATAAATTTGTTATTTCTAGTGGTGTTTATATTTGGCCCTTAAAAAACAGAAAAACAAAAAATTGGGGGAGGTCCTGAAGGAATTTATATATTGGTAAGATTTCAGAAATCAAATGGCAGCTGGGTCCCTTTTTGTGTAGGGCCCTATTTTCCTGTGACTCTGAAGTCACACAATTCTAGGTGACCATCTTTGTTTTTAAAGACGCCTACTTAAGCTGAACACATAATATGAGTTCCTTTGTTAGGCCCAAGATTCCAAAGTTATAGGCCCTGAGCAGGACCAAGTATCTGTAGACAGGTTTAAAACACACAACATACTTACTTGATCAAGAAAGCATTAAGGATACTTCAAAGTCAAAAGAAATCATCCATAAGGCAGGTGCAAGGGGCCATTGTGTTGGCAATAAATAAAATCAGTCAGTTCCAGGCAGAGACGATTTCTTGACTGGACCACACAACACTATATAGATGATATTTAGATTACATGGGAACATTGTATATGTGTTTATATAAAAACTTCATTTTTCTTAATACACAGTACATGGTTCATTACTTAGTGTAAAAAGTTGGAAGAAACATCAACATTACATATTTTAGCAATGGGTGTTGTTTACTGATATTTTGAGGCCAAGATAAAAGTTATCTTGTATTTGGATTTCCAATTAAATCTTGTTCTCATTTTAGCCGGTAATTCTCCTTTATAACTATGTTACAGAAGAGGTCTGTATTAATTGGATAAAGCATGATCATAGAAAATACAGAAGTAGTATGGTTGTTAAATATTTTTTTAAAAAATGTAACTAAATCCTTCTTCAACTATACCTTGGTTTCTTTAAAGCTTAATATATTTCAAGCTAAGGTTTTATGAGCATCTGCCAATTTATACTTATCTTTGTAAGAATAGAAATTGATTTTCTACTATGGGTGCTACTTTCTCTAGGAATAGACATATTCTGGAAAGAGACTTGCTGGAAATGATTTTTTGTAATACTTGCATTTTATTTTCCCCTTAACATTCGTTATAAACTTGAGGACTCTATGGTAAAATATTACAACAAGAAAAAATCAACTCAAACTAAATCTCTGGAAAAAAATTATTTTTTTCCCAAGAAAAAGTAATAACTTTAATGCACAAATTGCAAATTAGAATTTGGGGGTTATTAATTTTAGCATGTTGCCTTAAAGGTAACGAAACTGAGGGTTGACACAAAGAAAAGGTAGGAAAGAAACTAATAGCTGTTGAGTTCTACTAGGTGCCACGTGTGATTATATACATCAAAATGTATGTAATTTTTACTCAAATTGAGATCCTTGGACTAATTGCATCCTTATTGGCTGAGTTGTAAGTTTCAAGGCTGACTCTAAGTTTATTGAATGAGAATCCAAATCTCTGGGGGATGAGGCTGGGACAGGTGCATTTTTAACCAGCCTATCTGGTATTTGTTAAGCACTCCAAAGATTAAGAAGAACTGATCTATGTTGTAGGAGGTCCCCCCTTCCCAAATAAAAATTTTCAGAAACTGAATTATCATAAAAGATACTGTTCACATAATTTAAATTCTTAATTTTTAATTTCTTAACCGACTCTGGGCTTATGAAGAATTTCTGTTCATGAATTTTAGCTGCTGTACTTGGCCCTGTTGAGGATGGTATATAAATATTACTGACTGAGACATTGGAGCTCTGCCTATTGTCTCCTTAATTCTTAACTCAAGCATAAGAATCGTTCTTTGAGGAACAGAACAAAGGCTGTAGTGCTTGGATCTGCCTAATTGTATTTCCCCATTTCTTTCAGATGAATGAATCTTCCTAGGCTGAAACCCCAAAGCATACCACAAGAATGATGCTGAATGGTGGCTTAATCAAAACACTTTGATGAGCCATCTAAGGCAGATATTGTCTTTTACTAACATTCAGTAGAACGCATATTGCTACATACTAGGAACTGATAGCTCAAAAGCCAATTGATGTCACAGACAGTGCTAAAGTGGTTCATGAATTTGAAATGACAACAGATGCTTTGAAAAAGGAAAGTCGGTTGGATTTTGATTGAACGTGCTAATTTTCAAAAGAATCATTCCCTAGCTCGATTTTATACAGAGCAACCTGTTAAGGCCATTTGGAAATCACAGAGGCTGGTGATAAAATAATATTGAGCTCAATTATCCATTATCAGAGGAAAAGATACCAGCATCCATTTAGTCCCTTTGCAGGTTTATTTGAATACACAATACAAGCAGGGAGCAGTGAGATGACTCCTAGGACAAGTGGCTGTGCGTTCAGGCAAATATCAGAGAGAATAAGTGACAGAATTTGGGGATATATTCCTGCTAATTTGGTTCTGCGTTGAGAAAAAGCTTTAATTTCTACCACTTGAGAAAAGAGAGTTAAACAAACAGCCTCTGTCCTTACGGCAAGATTAAACTGAATCCTTTATCATGGGGGTCCATAGAGGATGAGATTAAGAATTCTCATCAGTCAGTTAACTTTAGAAAATATTGAAGTGTAAGATCTTATGGTAGAGAAATGTTTCTTTATAGCCAAATTTCCTTTAGCTGCAAAAACTAAATGTAGAAATTCAATATTTTTTGGACTGATTAACAAATCAATGGTGGCCCTTGAACTTCCTGTGCTCAACCGTTTTAGAATTTCTCCTGATTAAATCACTGGGAGAGGATGGTCTTGTTACACCAACAACAGCGATGTGGCCCCAAAATATTTTCCCTTGTTGCCTGATAGCTCTTCTATTTCATCTAATTCTTTAAGGCTCTTCCAAGAATACAATTTTTGCTTGAATGTTGACATTGGTGAGGGCTAGGATTAGGATGAAGTGAATGACGCACTCACTTTAGGAACAAAATTAAGAAAGTGCCAGAAAACTCGGTAATCAAGATAAGTAACACACCACAACAGTTCAAAAATCAAAATTAATGCAAAAATTCCATGAGGAATGTGGGGGACTGGAATTGGCCACCCCAAGATATGTCTCTTTGGCATGAGGATTATTTGGGGCTGATTGCTTTTAATAAACTGCCGACAGAAAACGAGGCCCTGAGGAGTGGAACTTGCTTGCCCTTTGTTAGGAGACATTTACATTGTAAAGAATCTCCATCTGTAAAGGTCCCTCGCTCTCTGTACCAGGAAGAAGAGGGGAATGACCTTATCTCTAGAAACTCCTATCAATACAGAATGCAAGGAGTTAAATCTTCATAATAATCTTATTCCTGTTTCTGGTAACCTCCTGTAACTGACTCCTCCCACCCCCAACATCCTCCTTTGTCTTTAGCTGGATATGATATTTAAGGTGGGGACTTCAGCCATTTTGGTGAGTTGCTCAGCTTGCCTGAGCCTCTCCCATGTATACATGTTATAAAGCTTTCTTTAATTTTCTCCTGCTATTCTGTCTCATGTGAATTTAATTCGATCTCCAGCCAGACGAACCCAGAGAGGGTAGAGGAAATGTCTTCCTCCTCAACAGGAACAAAAATATCAAAATTTTAAACAAATATAGTCTGTTGTCTGTTTTCTGACCCTCCACTACTGTGAAATGGGAGCAGTATTTTCCGTTTATTCTGGGCCTGGAGTCATTGCATCTTCCTTGTCCATCCCCCAACCTCAGGTCCACCACCAGGTGCGTTTATGAAGGTTGACAATGACATGAAAACAGATTGGGCAACCATAGAGTTTATATAGTTTTTATTATTAGTGTAAAGTTTTTATTACTTTTTACCACTTGGTACAAAATATGAGAGGATATTTGCATAAGTGACTACAGGGGTGCACATTTTTTCCATTTGTCTCTGGCTGATGCTGGAGGTATCTTAAATTATTTATATACAGCTAATATAAGCTATCTCATTAGCCGTGTCTGAATGTTAGAATAAAGATACTTGAAATTTCAAATAGCTTTCCTGTTTATGTTTTTAAGAAGCCATAGTCTTGCAGTTAAATTGATTCTCCTTTTTCCCCACTATTTAATTTGTGTTATGTCCTTTGAAATATGATGAATCACCCTTTTTACAAATCCAAAATGTGGATTTTGTGTTTTAAACTTAGGAACATTATATCCTGATTGACAAGCAGTCAGAAAGGTTAGAAAGAACTAAAGAATTTCATTCCTACTCTGGGCCAAAAGATCCAGCTTAGAAAGCTGCCTGTAGAGGAGCTTAAGAGAGATTTACTAGAAAAATTTTTTGGCTTTTAAATCTCTTTTTAATGGGTAACCCAAATGCTGTAATAGTGTAGAGTCGGAGACTTCTAACAGCAGTAGCAGAAGTGTCCCTTCTAATTGGCTACTTAGATAGCTGAGGTCACATATATCAGTCAAGACAGCAGACATTTTGGCAATCTATCAGTGGAAAAAGTAAGACTGAAAGAATCCTTAAATACTTTTCATAGTTTTCTTTCTAAAAAAATATAATAGTAGAAATCTAATGTCAGAATTGTCATATACTTGTTATTTTTCTGATTAACTGTAAAGATCTAACTATTTCCCTATAAAATTTCACCAATTCAAGAAAAGTGGTATTAAGGACTCCTTGTCCCCATTTTAATTCCTAAAGGTTTCATAATAAAATATTTAGAATATCCCACCCAATGTGACTATCTAAGAAACTCACTTCTTTTGGGGAGCAGTTTGAAAGCCAATAAAAGTTTAAATGGCACTTAGATCAAATCTTTAATAGCTGACTGAAATTATGAAGATAAGAAAATTCAATTCAGGATATATTTCAAAGGATTTCTTCTTCTTCCTCTTCTTCCTCCCCCTCCTCCTCCTTCTCACTCTCTACTTCTCTGCTTCTTCCTCCTTTTGTTTTTGATTTGTTGTCATTTGTTTTTAAACGGGATTGACCTGAAAAACTATGTCTTCATCAACGTAACAAAAGGTAAGTAACTTACTCTGAATGTAGAAAAACCATTGGCTGTTAGCAAAAACAGAAGAGAGGAAGCTTAAGCCAAATGTCACAGAGAGGATGTACAGTAAAGTCACAAGTTTTAACATGTAAATGTAGGCAATCTCTTCACTAACTGAGCAGGTGAATGAAGACTTCTAAGGTAAACCTCTTGCTTCATTTTGAGCAATAAAGGGTTTAGCTTTAACAGCATAATACAGAAATGGAGAACAAGGGAGTTTCCAATAATTAAAAAGAATTTTCTTGAGAAGCTCTTTGGGTGCCTTGCATTGTATTTTATCATACACACAACTACATGCATAAATCTCTTTAAGCAGGATTTCCCATTCAAGAAGTTTTGTACGCAATAATTAAACAGATTGGACTAATTTAGCAGGCATCAGATGAAAGAAACAAAATTATTTTTAAACTTTCCTGACATTCCATGTCATGCTCCTGAAGCCATTATGATGATGATTTCTTTTTTAAAGATTCACACCTGAGGTAACATCTGTTGCCAATCTTCTTCATCCTTTTTTTTTTCTTCTTTTTCTCCCCAAAGCCCCCCAGTACATAGTTGTATTTTCTGGTTGTAGGTCCTTCTGGTTGTGTTATGTGGGATGCTCCCTCAGAATGTCTTTATGAGCAGTGCTGTGTCCACGTCTAAGATCTGAGCCAGCGAAACACTGGGCCGCTGAAATGGGGCTTGCAAACTTAACCACTCTTCCATAGGGCTGGCCCAGTCATGATTTTTTTTTTAAGCTGTAGGTGTTGGTTCATGTAAAACATGAAATGTACGCATATTTCTGAAAGAGTTTATAGGTCCATGTTTTTTCCCTTTATCAGCAAATAAGGGAGATGAACAGGCAAGGAAATTTCATAACAACCAGCAGCAGAAGGAGAGAAAAAGTAAGATAAAGGGGAGAGGGAGAGACGACATGAAGAAAAGGGCTGATAGTACACATTCTGTAACCCATACTTCTTTTATTTTTCTTCACTTACACCTTGTTATTGAAAATGAATAGTTTGACCCTATGTTAACCCAAAAGAGTATGGAATGTAAAACCAGAAGAAGAACTTGCAAATATGTCTTTTATAAAGAGAATTTTCCTTTTTTTGGCAATGTTATTTGAACATCTACTGCTGGCTATCAAGATTCAAACTGTTCTTTTATAAACATCTCCCTAACTTCTCCCAATGCATATATTCAAGAAAGAATAAAAGGAAAAACATGATGTGTCTAAGTTTCTCTCTTTCTTTTTATGAAAGGGAAAGTCAGGCTTTTGTTATTTTCTCAGGAAAGTATGATTCATATGCCACTAGAGGAAAGTGTATCCCTAATAGTATGAATATCTCATTCTCTTTCTTTTTCATACACACATATACTGCACAGTCTGAATAGGATTAATTCGTTTTATCTCCACGTTCAATCATTTGTTTCTCCCCTCATCCACAATAGGCCAACACCCACTACATAGAAAGGGATTCTGATCTAGGCACTGCTGGCACAGCTCTCAATGAAATGTTGTTAGTACACTAAAGATTTCCTAATCTCTTTGTGAGCGGGGATGTGATGTGTCTGGGTGTACATGTGCCTGCTACCATTATCTACACAGGATAGTTCCTTGTACACAGAGACTATTCAATAACTACTAGTGAATTAAGTTGACTTCATTGAGTTCATTTATACTTTTATGTTTATTCAGGGTAAAGGTTAGTGATTATAAAACAAAATGCAATGGAGACATTCTTAACCTTAGTAAAAGTTCTCAAAATTAAGTTTTACACCATACATGGTTTCTTATTCATTTAATAAATATGTCTTGAGCCGTATTATGGCCTCAGCACTCATACTTGATAGACTATGATAAAGAGACACATGCACACACACACACCACTGACATAGTCCCTGCTTTGCTGGAGAAGGTGATGCTCTTGATGACTCCATTTTCTTTTCTGAATACAAACTAAGAATAACATAGTGTAGGGGATCATAATTGGCCATCCCAAAATGCATCTCTTTGCCTTGATTGTTTTTAAGAACAAAAGACTCTGAAGGAAACTTTGACCTTCCTCCTAACTGCCTAAAACAATTTGAAATAGAAGGCCTGTCCCAAAAAGGAGCTATCACCATAGGATAACCATAGTCTAATGTAAAATAGCTGTGATAAATAGAAAGGCACCAGCAAGCCCATTTTTATAAAAGTTCTTTCTCTTGGGTCACATTGTCTACAGATGGCTCAACAAACAGTTGTTTGAAAAACATATGCATTTCCATCTCCATGTAAATTTCCTTCCTGCCCTTACATTTGATTACATTACATTTAGTGATTACATTTGGGTATTCCGTTGTGTATATTTACCATATCTTCTTTATCCATTCATCTCTTGATGGGCACCTAGGTTGCTTCCAAGTCTTGGCTGTTGTGTATAATGCTGCAATGAACATAGGGGTGCAAGTGTCTTTATGCCTTTGAGTTTTCAAGTACTTTGGATAAATACCCAGCAGTGGGATAGCTGGATCATATGGTAGATTTTCAGCATATGTTACAAAGAGTTGAAATCTTTGACCTATAAATTGCTCTTATATCAACAAGAAAAATACCAATGCCCATGAGAAAAAATAATGAGTGAAGGATGTGAGCAGACAATTCCTAGAAGAGGAAATATAAGTTGATAATCAATAAAAAATAATGTTCATTCTCAGTAATAATAAATGCAATTTATAAAAAACAACAAAGTATATTACTTTGCTTTTATGTTAACCCCAAAATTCCAGGAACTTAAAACCAGGATTTCTTTCTTTTCTTTTTTACATGATTTATTTCTTGTCCTTGCCATATGTCATTCATGGGACAGGTGTGGGTTCTGCTTAGCACTCTCAGACCAGACCCAAGACCTCCAGTCCAGACTAAGGTGGCACAGAAACTATACAACTTTACAAACTGTCCAACTGTACAACTTTGCCAGTCATGGCAGTAAGCAAAACAGAGGTCCCTGCTGTGGCTCTGCCTGTCTACTCAATACCCCAGCTCAGAAAGTGACGCAGGTCACTTTGACTCAAAACTCACTGGGAAGAACTAGTCAAATGGCCCCAGCCAACCGAAGGCTTCCAGAATTAGTTAGAAGTTTAAAAGTAACAAGTATTTGATGAATAGCGTAATGACAACTGCACTGCCATTCTCTTTCTCTGCTTTATTTTTCTCCATGGTATCATTTCTAAGTTGCATTATTAATTTACTTATTCTTTTCGTTGTCTGTTACCCTCTCCCTTCCCCATTTCCCACACAGAAGGTAAACTCCAGGTAAATACTGTCTACTGTGTTCACCACTGTATCCCTGACACTTAGAACATGGTTTGCTGCTTAGTAGTTGCTCATTAAAGTGTAGTAAAATAATAAAGAGTGTATTTCTAAAAATCTATCGGGTTCATTTTTTTTTTTTAATTTTAAGCATAATCCAAAATGCGAGCAAGAGTGAAGTGTAATAGATATTTGTATATATAGCCAGCTAATCAGAAATTCAGGTTCATACTTTCTGGAAATCAATTTGGCCATATATAACAAGAATTTTAAAAGATTGAGATACTTTGTGGAAGCGATTTTTCTCATAGGAATCTCTCCTAAAGTAAAGATCAAAAATGTGAGAAATTGACTTGGAGAAAAATGTTCATTTTAGAACAATTTACTCATAAGTAGAAGATAAAAATGACAAAAAAAACACATAGCATTGGAGATTGGACTGGTGGTTACCTTTGGGGAAGGGGGGAGGTGGGAGGGGGGACGGCAAAAGGGGTGATTAGGCTCACATGTGAGGGGATGGACTATAATTAGTATTCGGGTGGTGAACACGATGTAATGTATACAGAATTCGAAATATGATGTACATCCGAAAAAAATAAAAATTAAAAAAATAAATAAATAAATAAAACTACAGATACCTTAAAAAAAATAAAATAAATTCTTAATGGCAAAAATAAATGAATAAATAAAATAGTAAAGATTTAAAAACAATCTAAATTTCCAATGACAACATTATGGCTAAATATATTTGGGGTGTCTAGTTACACATTTGCTATTCTATCATTGAAAATTAATGTTGTGAAGAAAATACTCATAATGCAATGCATATACAGCCTAAGTTATTATATTAAACACAGACATTAGGTAAAGAAAAAATTAGGGAGAAATTTCTTAACTAGATGCAGACAGAGCTTATGTTCCCACATTGACTTCCTGTTGCAATTTCCTAGAACTGACCAAAAAATTAATAAATCAATCATAGCAATAGAAAATAAGAGACATAATATTTTTATACTACAACCTTTGAGGAAACTTTAAAAAGGAAAGCAGACAAGATCTGATGGATAAAAAGAGAAGCAGAGTCAAAAATATGCACACAAGTGAGCTGTCAAAAAAAGATGGGAGCTGCTCTGGGCATTCTCAAAGTGCAAATGGAGGCTTATAAAGGGTAGTGAGTTCCTGGGCCCCTGTCTGGGTGACTAGAGAAGAAAAGTAGACTGGGTTCTCTCCCTCTCCATTCTGGTTATTAAGCAATTAACAACAGAATTGTTTAATCCCAGACTACAGTAACGTTTTCTCAAACCGGTAAATTAACTGACATGGAGTAGGAGTCAACACGGTTCCTCTTTCAGCTCTTTGACAGTGGCTCAAATCTCTGCAATTCCCCTGGGGATGTGGTGTTGCTTTGGGGGTACTATTCAATCAGGGCATGAGGGAAGGGGAGTTGCAGAAGCTTCTTTTATCTGGTCCTTCCTAAAATAATAGCTCAATGAACATGAATGCATTTAGCAACATAACCTCAAATGATGTTACATAATAAAAATAAAAGGGCAGAATCATAAGGATAAATTTAAAAATGCACAACAATAAAAAATAGTCCCACTATCAATTCTAGACTTGCGAAATAGCTATAGAATGGGTCTACAGCCCTACTGGAGCAACGGTGAGATTGACGTGGGCCAAGATTCCCTTTATCACCTGACTTTTATAAGCCTCACTTTGACCCATGCGCAGTGGCATTTTTGTCAATTCAGTGCTGGTATTTAATAACTCCCAAAACTTATGGACATTTCCATTTCCTTCATGCACAGTTGGCCTGGTAAATTGTTTTGAGTCCTTGCACTAAAATCCTGGAGGAAGGTTTACTTGTGGCTATGTTTCAGGGACCTTTCTTAAAAGGACCTGGACTTCTTGTCAATCAAGGGGCTCTGGGTCCTGAGTAACAGGCAGTAAATCTCTGCCATAGTGACTTGAGTCAAGTCTCTGCCTGGCTAACCTAGAACTTTACAACTTCTGTGGGTCAAGCAGCACTTGAGCATGCCACCTATTTTATTTGTAAGGACACAACAATCAATTTGCCACCACCACAGATACTTTGGACAAGAACATTTTGCTTACCACTTTGCTCCTGTGGCTTGTTATGGTAAATGTTGCCACCTGTCTCTGATAGGTCTATGCTGCCACTTGGCCTCCACCACTCTTAGTCCCATTGATCTTACAAAATGGGGGAAGCAAATTCCTCTGTGGCCTTTTCCAATTCTTATCGTGTTAGTCTGCTGGGGCAGCCATAACAAAATACCACAGACTGGAAGGCTTAAAGAGCAGGAATTTATTTCTCACAGCTCTGGAGCCTGACAGTCTGAGATCAAGGGGTTGGCAGGTTGGTTTCTCCTGAGGCCTCTCTCTTTGGCTTGTGGATGGCCACCTTCTCGCTGTGTCCTTACATGGCCTTTTCTCTGTGTGCACACATCCCTGCTGTCCCTTTTTTTCCTTCTGATTTCTTCTTCTTATAAGGACACAGTCAGATTGGATTAGGGCCAACCCTAATACAGTTATGTGTCGCTTAACGATGGGGATATGTTCCGAGAAGTGCATCATTAGATGATTTTGTCGTTGTGTGAATATCATAGAGTGCACTTACAGAAACCTAGATGGCATAGCCTGCTACACGCTTAGTCTATATGGGACTAAACTTATGGGACCTCCATCATGTATACAGTCCATCACTGACTAAAATGTTGTTATGTGGTGCATGCGTGCATCTCCCTTTAACTTAATTAACTCTTCAAAGGCCCTATCTCCAAATATAGTTATATTCTGAGATACTGGGTCAGGGTGTCAACATTTGAATTTTGGGGGGACACGATTTGGTCCATAACAATTTTTTCAGACATCTGAAGACGACCAGAAGAGAGGTTTTAAAGGATGCTTGTGCTCCCCTCTCAATGCATTCCTTATGCGTTAAAAGTCCTTTGGACTATTCCTGGGGAGTGTGGTTAGGGATTGCCTGAGCAGTTTACATGTACTAGATCTATTCCAACATTCCCATGTTCCTGAGCTTCCAAAATCGTTCCTGTATAGTGTGCTACCATTGAATCCAACTATTAGTACCACTTCCAGGCATTTGAGCCAACATATTGAATCTCTATTTCTGGGTGAGTGGACTAATGCAGCTTGATCCAATCTTTTATTTCTGCCTAATAGCATTAGAATCCATTTGCATATTTGCCAATAAAAATTGGCAAGATCTTTCAATTTCTTGAGACTATAACTCTCCAGTTTCACGGAAGACCTTGCACTACTCCATCTCAGAAATTCTGTGATCCAACTCTATGGACCTGGAAATAACAGTTATTGCCTTATGAGCAGTGCCCAGATAATTCATTAGAAAGTTTAATCTACTGAAGTCTGGTTCCATCAGAAAGAGGTAAAGAAGAGCTCTTTCCACAAGCAAGATCATTTTAGGGATATTTGGAAGTTCAAACTCTCAGACCTGATTGTGTTGGCTCTAACGTCTCCTTTCTACATCTCTGAGTTTTCTAAGTTTTCCTCTACTTTAGTAAGTGAGACTTGGGGCAGGTAACATTTGGTGTTGCAACTCTGCAACATTTGCAGTGTGGACTTGGGGCCATTGTCAGCCATGACTACAGAAGATAACAGATTTTTGAACAATTCCATACAGGCTTTTTGACTTGCTGCCAATGCATTTTGGGATATTCAAAATTATTGGTGTGACTTTTCCTTTGTGTAGGATCTTCCAGGGAAGTCAGAAGAAGTTAGCCCACAGTAGTCGCCATAATCACCATAGCAATCAATAGCCATAGTCACTTGATCCCACAACATCTTCCAACTCCAACTCAGGCAATGATGGTGCTATTATGAGTAAACAAGATGTCACTGCACTTTGGACATCACTCATGTCCCGTTTTCTCGAGCAAATTATTTATTCATGTCTCTATCAACATGTGAAAAACCTATTTCCAGAATCCCATGGTGAAGGTCAGTCTCTCTAGATGCTTATTTTATAGCTGTAGACACAAAGGTCCAGAGAGTTTGAAAATTTTGCCCTGAGTCTTACCTCCTAACTGGCAAACTGAGAAACGGAACCCAGAGAATCTGACACTAGGCACTGTTAACAAGTCACTTTGGATTTATAACCAGTTAAGTCTATTATATTTAAAACTTCAAAAAACATAGCTTCATTCTCAGGTTTGTACCTGTGAATTTAAAATAAAATATTATGAAGTCATTTCTTTTCTAGAGCAAAGTGGAAACACATTTTTTGTTGTTGTTATAGTTCAGAGAATATCTTTCAGATTAAGGAGTGCTGTCATTTTTTTTTTTTTTTTAAATTTTAAAATGTTGCCTTTCAAGCAAAAGAAATAAAATGAATCCAAATTGGAAAAGAAGAAGTGAAACTGTCACTATTTGCAGACGACATGAGTTTATATGTAGAAAACCCTAAAGAATCCACTAAAAAACTTTTAGAAATAATAAATGAATATAGTCAAGTAGCAGGATACTAAATCAACATATAAAAATCAGTTGCATTTCTATACACTAACAACAAAGTAGCAGAAAGAGAAATCAAGAATATGATCATATTTACAATTGCAACAAAAAGAATAAAATACCTAGAAATAAACTTAACCAAAGAGATGAAAGATCTGTACACCAAAAACTATAAAACATTGTTGAAAGAAATCGAAGAAGACACAAAGAAATGGAAAGATATTCCGTGCTCTTGGATTGGAAGAATTAACATAGTTAAAATGTCCGTACTTCCTAAAGCAATCTACAGATTCAATGCAATCCCTATCAAAGTTCCAACAACATTTTTCACAGAAATAGAACAAAGAATCCTAAAATTTGTATGGAACAACAAAAGGCTCTGAATAGCCAAAGCAATCCTGAGGAAAAAGAACAAAGCTGGAGGTATCACACTCCCTGATTTCAAAATATACTGCAAAGCTATAGTAATCAAAACAGCATGGTACTGGCACAAAAATAGACACACAGATCAGTGGAGCAGAATCAAGAACCCATAAATAAACCCACACATTTATGGACAGCCAATATTCAACAAGGAAGCCAAGAGCGTACAATGGAGAAAGGAGAGTCTCTTCAACAAATGATGTTGGGAAAACTGGACAGCCACATGCAAAAGAATGAAAGTAGACCATTCCCTTACATCATGCACAAAAATCAACTCAAAATGGATTAGAGACTTGAATGTAAGACCTGAAACCATGAAACTTCTAGGAGAAAACATAGGTAGTATACCCTTTGACATCAGTCTTAGCATCATATTTTCAAGTCCCATGTCTGACCAGACAAGGGAAATAAAAGAAAAATAAAACAAATGGGACTACATCAAACTAAAAAGCTTCTGCACAGCAAAGGGAACCATCAACAAAACAAAAAGACAACCTAACAATTGGGAGAAGATATTTGCAAACCACATATCAGATAAGGGGTTAATATCCAAAATATACAAAGAACTCATAGGTCTCAACAACAAAACAACCAACAGCCCAATTAAAAAATGGGAAAAAGATCTGAACAGAGATTTCTCCAAAAAAGATATACGGATGGCCAACAGGCATATGAACAGATGTTCAACATCATTAGCTATCAGGGAAATGCAAATCAAAACTACAATGAGATATCACCTCACTCTGGTCAGAATGGCTATAATTAACAAGTGAGGAAACAACAAGTGTTGGAGAGGGTGTGGAGAGAAGGGAACCCTCATACACTGCTGGTGGGAGTGCAAACTGGTGCAGCCACTATGGAAAAGAGTATGGAGTCGCCTCGGAAAATTAAGAATGGCTCTACCATGTGATCCAGCTATCCCACTGCTGGGTATTTATCCAAAGAACTTGAAAACACAGATGCATAAAGATACATGCACCCCTATATTCATCGCAGCCTCATTCACAATAGCCAAGACTTAGATGTAACCTAAGTGCCCATCAAGGGACGAATGGATAAAGGAAATGTGGTATATATACACAATGGAATACTACTCAGCCATAAGAAATGATGAAATCTGGCCATTTGTGACAACATGGATGGACCTTGAGGGTATTATGCTGAGTGAAATTATTCAGAGGTAGAAAGTCAAATGCTATATGATCTCACTCATAAGTAGGAGATAAAAATGACAGACACATAGCAGCAGAGATTGGATTGGAGGTTACCAGCGGGGAAAGGGCGGAGGGAGGAGGGTGAAAGGGAGGATTAAGCACGAATGTATGGTGATGGGTTGTATTTAGTCTTCGGGTGGTGAACAAGATGCAATCTACACAGAATTCGAAATATATTATGACGTACAACTGAATGTTATATACTGTTATAATCCAATGTTACTGGAATTAATTAATTAAATAAATAAAATTTAAAAACCAAAATGTTGCCTTTTTTGGTTTGAGGGCCTACATAATATACAGATTCTCCCTTTCTTTTTCTTTACCAATATTTATAATTATAGCTGTTTTCCTATAGCTGCTCTTCCTCAAATCATATTATTTTCATATTTCATTTTAAATATAGAATACATCCTGACTTCCATCCACCCCAAAGACTTACTTCAGTTTTAAGTACTTAACTTAAACTACTTTAAAAATTGCTGAAAAAATCTGACTCAGTTTATTATTTTAAAGCATCCTGGCATTGCCGAATTTGAAATCTGTTTTATGTAGTAACACGTCACCCTGCAGTTTGAATTTATGTGTCAGGAATCATCTGTTGGATCACCCAGGGAGACGTTCATGCCAGGGAGAAGAGCAGCAGAGGGGGCCTGAATGATCTGGAGATTATGACGCACACGCTCCTAGGATTAGTTTAACAGAACTCCCCCACCTCCGTCTCCATCGTACGGAAGCCAGACAAGTTGCAAGTGGCTGATGAATCATCCAAATGTTTGATGTGAGCGGTGAACAGATGTTTTCTATGAAACAAATGCTGACAGAAAAAAGAAAAAACAAGTTCACAGTAAAACTAACAGAAAGTTCTGTATCTCTCTGCCTGGCTGACAAAGGGATTTTCTTCTCCTCTTCCTTTTCCCTTTTTGTAAAGTTACTCAGAAACTTTTAATAGAGGTAAATAAAGGACATTCCTACCTAAACCCTTTCTTTAGATACCAAAGTGCCATGTGAAATAATATCTTGATTTCCTATTGAGACCACACGTAAGGATTTGGACAGCCAAATAGGTTGACCTCATGCAAATCTCCTGCATAAAGTTACCATCGAACAGAAGACCCTCAGCAACAAGATGCATGGAGAGTTGGACATCTGAAATGTAATGGTACAAAGCAGAGCACACATCCTTTTCTGAGGACACTTTCCTTGAGCTCCTCCTTCCTGCTTATGTTTGATTTATTTTCCCAGTTGTGATTTGTTATTTTGTTTACCTGTACTTCTAGCATTTATTTATTTAATCCATTTATTATTGAGGTAACATTGGCTTATAACATTATATAAATTTCATGTATATATCCTTATACTTCTATTTCTGTATAGACTACATCACGTTCACCACCCAAAGACTAATTACCATCCATCACCCTACACGTGTGCCCTATCACCCCTTTCATCCTGCCCCCTCCCCGCTTCCTCTCTGGTAACCATCAGTCTAATCTCTGTGTCCATGTGTTTGTTTGTTGTTGTTTTTATCTTCTGCTTATGGGTAAACTCATAGGGTATTTGACTTTCTCTGTCTGACTTATTTCACTCAGCATAATACCCTCAAGGTCCATCTATGTTGTCACAAAAGGCACAATTTCATCCTTTTTAGGGTTGAATAGTATTCCATTGTGTATATATACCACATCTTCTTTATCCATTCATCCATTGATGAGACTTAGGTTGTTTCTAAGTTTGGACTATTGTGAATAATGCTTCAATGAACATAGGAGTGCAAATACTCTTTCGCATTCATGTTTTCATGTTCTTTATTTTTGTCTTTATCTCTTCATGTGTTTATCTTTGGATAAATACCCAGAAGGGGAATAGTTGAATCATACGGTCATTCTCAAAACTCTTCTGAATCTTTCTCTTGTCCTGGCTTCCAATCCTTTTGACATGATTCCATAACTCTTCACTTTAAAATCACATCCAACTTCTATTTGTAGGCTACATCAGAGTGTAGAAACGATGGAACCCAGTTCCCCTACATACCAGCTCTATACTGATTTCTCTGCACGGTAACAGGATTATGCTTACTGAGTATCTGATAATTTTTAAAGTCCTTATACATTATTTCACTTGATGCTCATTGGTATTTTTGTGAGATAGTTAGGACAGATATTTTTACTGCCCACATAGACACAAACACCAATCATTCCGGAAGCCTTTTCAAGAGCTCCAGTTAAAAAGGCCTACCCGGGCCGTGCTGGTGGGAACTCACTCTTCAATATTTTTGTAGCATCTTGTACATACTTCTGTTATTCCACTATGACGCTTTTCAGATGGTGAACAAATATTACTTGGATCCAGGTACAGAGTGAAAGCAAACCAGATAAGGTTCGTGACCTCTGGGGGTTTTCAGTCAAGAAGGAAAGATAGGTATTCAACAACAGGTTTCATTTTCAATTCAAGTTTATAAAGTGTGTGCAGCAGTAGAGAGCACTATGAATGATATAAAAGGATGGGCTCTTAATCCACTTTTAAAGATAAAGAAAGGCTTTCCAAAGCAATGATTTTTAAGTACGCCTAAAGAGGAAACAGACACTTGGAAAAGGTTAATAAAATTGACAAATCCTTAATAAGCCTGATCAGGAAGAAATAGAAGAAAAATTACTAGAATCATAAATGAAAAGGAACACATCATTTCAGATCCAAAAGACGTCAAAAAGACACACAGAGAATATTATGAACAAATTTACAAATTTAGATAAACTGGACAAATTCTTGGAAACATACAACTTACCATAACAAACATAAGAACTATAAAATTTGAATAGTATATATAATACACACACATACATCCAAAAGGCCAAGGTTTTATCACTCTCCCAGAGATTTAGGAGAATATGACAGGATGACGTCGTGGAACAAGTGGGCTTCCCCTATAGCTTTCTCTCTCCCCATCCTTTCTCTTTTTCTACCACCTCTCTTCTTTATTTCTGGGGAAACAACCTCCTTCACTCGTATGCAGAACTATCCAGCATGACAATAACCAACTGTCATACTCTACAGGTCTCATCTTGTCTCATCCCCTTAACCAAGCTCATTAAACCACTTTCTTGAGAATGTCGACTCTTTCACAAAGAAAATTCTCACACCAGCTGTACATAGAACAAACTCTTTCTAATTCTATTATAGTTATATATAAAGACTAAGTGAGAAGTAGGCACTTTCAAAGAGGAAACTTGCTACAATTAAAATAGATTATTATTTGATTAAAAATGGCACTTATCACAGAAATAACAATATCCATGTTTTATGGGATTGTCAAAATTAACAGGCTCCAAACTGAACTATGGATTTTCATGATCTTCTTCCCACCGTCTCTGTCTTCCTTATCTTCTCCATCTCAGTTAATGGCAACAGTACCACGCAACTACTCAGCAAGTAGGCATATTTATCTCTTTCTCCTTCATACTCTACATTCAATAAATCAGCAAATCCTGCCGGCTTAACCATGAATATATATCCTTCATCTAATACTTCCTCAACATCACCATTGTGACAACTCTGGCACAAATAATGCTCATTTCTCACCTGGACTGTGGCAATAGCATCTAAGCTGATAGCTAGAGAGATGTCATCCAAATATAAATCAGATTACATCATCTTCAGGCTAAAATCTTCTAACGTTTTCTCATTGTAATTAGAATATAATCTAACTCCTTGCCATGGCTAACAAAATCCAACATACCTCCACCTAATTATCTCAACTCATGTCTCACAATTTCTCTTCTTGTTCACCAGGCTCCAGTCACCCATTACACATGTGGGCTAAGGTTCAGCCTCCGAGTCTTTGCACCCCTGTTCCCCTGCATGAAATATCATTTCCCCAGATCTTCAAAAATGGACTCAGTGCAGATGTCATCTCCCAGAGATTTCTTACCGCTGAAGTTGACATACCGCTGTCCTGCCCCCATCGTGTATTTTATACTCTTTAGAGCAGTTTTCATTAATCAACATTAGAATTTTTATTGCTTACTTGTTAGATACCAACCTTCCCTGGCTGTAATATAAAGTTTATGAAATCAAAGACTTTTGTCTCTTGTGGCATCTAAACACTATCTGACACGGAATAGGCAGACAATAAATATTTGTGAAATAAAGAAATAAACAAACAAAAAGACCTGGCAAAGAGTTACAAGATGTTAATCATTCAAGGAGGAGAACTAGTCAATTTAAAGAAGCTCTGGTATACTTAAAAGAAGAAAAGAAACTGAGAGAGGAATTATAGTGTTTGGCCGAAATATTGTAGAAAGCAAATAGCAGATTGATTCAGCTTTCTAGCTCTGCTCATCATTCAATTATTTCTTCTTTCTAATCTCCTCGTTATTTTCTTGTGATATATAACATTACCAGACAGACTGTTCTAAGCATTTATACTGGGAAGTAGTTACTACAATTTTGGATGAATTATACATTTTGAGTAGCTGAAATTGGGGGAAATTGATTCAAGTCTACTATTCTTTTCATGCAAATAAAGTTCGAAAGCACAAGAGAAACCAGTAATTTCAATAAAGTATCTGAAAGCATTCATTGGGGATATTTTTCTAGTGAACAGCTGAGAATCATCTAAAGTTAGCTCTATTTGTGGAGACACATCAAAGAATGGTTCATTTAAACCAAGCTAATGCATGTAGATAATTATAGTCCTTTTTTATACAAAGAAGGATGCTGTGTATCTATTAACGTTAGTGGAACAAAAGAGCAGGGTATATTTTGTGTCAACTCGACTAGTTAAAAGAGCTCAACAATGAATGATTATCAGTTTGCTGAAATAAAGTTTACTTAGGGATGATAAAATAAACTTTGATATTGATTTATGAGGAGGCTTCGAGAAGGGAAATTCTCTGTAAATATATGTACTCAGTGGACCATCAATAACTGTGGCCTTCTTGCTTCATTTATCCTGATCTTATCCTAAGTAAAGAGTCTAAAAATAAATATCAGATGCCAAGAGAAAAGCGTAAACAACATGTCATTCCAATAAACCTCTTTGCAGATCTCATTTTTAAGTCTTAAAACACCTACTTACCATTTAGTTTTTGTCTAGAGCATATTTATATTTGGTATGCATCTCTAAGAGATTTTCTCAGGAATATATTTTTAGATTGCTGACAACATCTCTATTTCCTGTACTTAGTACAATTCATAATTCAAGTGATAAAAAATATTGTATCTGAACTTTGGAAACTAAAGATGTATCTTAGACTAATATACTCAGTTGTACCCAAAATCATTTGATGGAAATTTAAATTACTATTGATTGGAATTATATTGTTTATTTTATTATATAGCTTCCTCAGAATGACATAAAATTGGTTGAAGTTTTATTTAGTTCAAATAAGAAACATAGATGTTTGTGCATACAATAACATTAAATGATATTCTGCCCATAAATAATCACTGTGAAATTATTTACAAATAGGAAAGAATATTTATGAAATAATATGCAAAATGTAGACTATAATTTTGTTTATGATAATGGTTACAACATAAATTATTTCACATGTGGATAAACATTGAAAAAATTTAAGTGAAAATGTCTTTATTAGGTTGATATTTATAATTTAAGAGTAAATTATATAACATAAAAATTCAGCATATATGTTAATCAATAAAAAGCAGGTGAAAAATTCTAAAACATCAATTTAGACAAATGGGATTGTCTGAAATCCAAAATGAAAAATGTGATATGGAAAAACTAATAAAATATAATATAATTAATATAGTAGCAAAAGTGTCAGAGTAGTTTAGATAAGGAATTTTGAAAATGAAGAGAAATGTTGGCAATATATAACTACAAAATTGAAAAGTATACAAATACGGTTACTAAATTTTCAGGAAAATGGGAGGAGCATCTAAAGAAAATGTTTTCAAAGAGATTGGATGTGAAAGCACCTACCATAAGGCTTACCTGAATTAGCATATTTTATTCTTCCTTTCTTTCTAGAATCTACAGATCTGATGACTAAAAGACAAGGAAAGCAGAGTGTAAAATAAGAATTTGGGTTTGACAGTTTGAATAACTGTAGATGATGTTACTCTCACTCATACACATACTACAAGGAAGAAATTTTTGCTTGGCTGTGCACGGGTAGTGACTTCCATTTTGAATTGGAGATGCTGAAAGACGTCCAATTTGAGAAGCCAGGTAGGCAGAGCTGTGGTACTTGCAAAACAGGCCCAAGATACAGATAGACTTGGTAGTTATCAGAATATACAGAGATGAGGAGGACAGAGGGAAAAAGTCTCCTGTCTTACTACTCAGCGTGTGGTCCTTTGAACCATAGCATTTGGTTCACCCGGGAGCTTGACAGAAAAGCAGAATCTTGGGCCCCACACTCACCGGGATCACAACTGCAGTTGAAGACGATCTACCAGTGACTTGCTTGCACATTAAAATTTGAGAATCATGTCTAGAGAATAACATGAGAAAAGCAGACTGTGCCTGAGGAAATAGAAATTCTAAGAAGAGGCATGAAAGAAACCACAAATATCAATTTAATGTATTAGCAGGGGTTTAGGGAAACAGAGAGACTGGTTTCAGGAAACAAAACATGTGACATACACCCCTAAAATTTTACCATCATGCAGTCATTAGGGATTAAAAGTAGAGACTTGATCACATTTACAAAATCTTGGCAGAGAAGATAATGAGACATCTCACAGTAACGGGAGGGTTGGAGGAACATTTTTGTTACAGGAGAATTTTATGTGTAAAGACAAAGAAGTCAGAGGAAAAGGAGCTGATTACTAGAACAAAGTCATTGCAGAAGAATAGGGGTACAGGGGCCAGATATTGGAGAAGAGGAAGGTGTTACCTCCTCTGAGATAGAAGTGAGAGACCTAAGGACAAGTGCAAAATGCTTGCCTAAAATCATCTGCATTACATATAGAAAAATTAATAGAATAAGAATAATTAGGGAGGTAAGTTGAGAGGCATTCCAACTAATTGTCCTTATTTTTCTCTGAAAAAGAGTAATCTAGATTATGTGTTCATGAGCCTGAACTCAAGAATCAAACTGCTTGAGTTGAATTGCAGTCCCTCAACCCTTCTTAAACTCAGTTTCCTATCCTGTAAGATGGGACTCATAATCGACCCTTTATATCAGAAACAAAGTACAGAAATTGTTCGTAGGTGACAAAAGCAGAAAATGAATTAAGTGGAATTGAGAATGTCACAGAAATTTCTGGTAGGCTGATAACTGAGGTCAGAAATGGGCAAGATCAATAGCAGGCTGGGTAATAGCACATTTCCTCTCCTCCTCAACACTCTGACGACAGGCTCGTGGCCTCTAATGCTACCCTCTGGCTCTGACAACGAAAGAGGTCAAGGAGACTAACAAGAGCTGGTGGCCAATGACTGAAATCTAGAGATCCATGATATTTAAAAGACTGCTGATAAGGAGGAGCAGGAGAAATAGAGAAAGGTCAAAAGATGATGGAATCCAAGACAAGAACTTTAGGAAGAAGGAGAATAAATGGTCAACAATGTCAATTGTCTTAGAGGTCAAGTTGGATAAAGATAGAAGTACAGATCTTCCTCAATATACGATGGGGTTATGTCCCAACAAACCCATCGTAAGTTGAAAATATTGTAAATCAAAAATGCATTTAATACACCTAACCTACTGAACATCATCTCTGAGCCTAGCCTTCCTTAAACATGCTCAGAATGTTCACTATAGCCTACAGCTGGGCAAAATCATTTCACACAAAGCCTAATTTATAATAAAGTATTGAGTACCTCATGCAATTTCTTGAATATTGTACTGAAAGTGAAGAACAGAATGGTTCGATGGGTCAGAATGGTTGTAAGTTGATCAGTTGTTTACCTTCGTGATTGTGGGGCTGACCAGGGCTGCTGCTACCCAGCATCACAACAGAGTATTTTACTGAATATCGCTTGCCCAGGAAAAGAGCAAAATTCAAAATTGGAAGTACAGTTACTATTGAATGTGTATGGCTTTCACACCATCGTAAAGTCAGAAAATTGTAAGTAAAACCATCCTAAATCAGGATCCACCTATAGTTGTTAGGGATGTCTGTGGTCAGAATAAAAGGTACGAATTTATATGTGGGATTTTGAAGGAAAATCACACAATTAGGGCTGCAATTCAACCACTGCAACACAGCCGGGTCCCCTACACATGGCCGGGACCCTGGGGTGAGGTGCCACCACACTGCGAGTCTCAATGGAGGCAGGCAAGAGGTCCTGGAGGGTTGGGATTTGCTTGACGGGTGGCTTGAGCCAGACTTCTTACAGAGCCTACTGGAAATTTCTGTGACCTTCTCAATTCCTTTTAGTTCATTCATTGTCTGCTTTATTCACCTATGAACAATTTCTGTAGTTTGCTTCTGATATAAGGGGTTGACTATGATTTCCATCTTACAGGATAGAAAATTGTGCTTAAGAGGTTGAGGACCTGGGATTCAGCCCAGGAAGTTTGATTCTAGCATTCAGGCTCATAAACACATAATCTATCTTACTCTTTTTCAGAGAAAAATAAATACAATTAGTCTGAACACTTCTCAACTTTCTCCTTCACTGTTTTCATTCTATTAGTCTTTCTATATGTAATACAGATGTAGTTTATGTGTTTTATGAGGGAGAAATTCTATAGAATTGGCAGTCAAATCTATAGAGGTGACCACTGAAGGCTTAAGAAAGGAAAAACTCTCTGAGGCAGAAAATGCCAAGAGAGAAGCTCAGAAGGATGGGGACCAAGATCTGCCAGCTTTCACAACTAGAGGATCATTCTGAAAATGAATAAGAGAGAAATATGAGAATGACCAAGTAACTGCCAGGTTGACATGTGGAGGGCAAGCTCAATATGACTGAGCTTCTATATTCCAGAGGGTACAGCAAGTTCTATAGCATCAGTAATAGACATAAAGGGAGGGCAGAGTTGGTGTGGTGCCTATATGCCAGGATGTCTATAGGAGGTTTGTCTAAGAATAGTGGTAGCATTGGTGTTGCTAATGAAAGAGAACAAGCAAGGTAGGAAATCTTGAGCTAATGGAGTGGACAAAGTGGGAGCTATTGTTAGAACAGTGGCTGTGTTGTCAGGGGACAGAGTGATCCATTAGAAGGTATGTGCCAGCTGGAGGAAATTTCAACATGAAGGTGGAGAAGACCCCAGGATGCAATCGTTTTCAGCATGTGGTCATGCCCATTTATCCTAATGTGTAGGGGAGGCACAGTGTATAGCAAGGAACCCTTGTTATTCATGTCGCTTTGTTTCATTCCTTCTGCAGAAGCAACCGTCACTAATTGACTATGATTTCCTTCATATCAAGCCCAGACAAACCCTGGGATCTTTCCCCACTTAGTGAGTGGGGCAGACAGTTTGTCTATCAAAGGCAATTTGCCTCCAAAATAAACCTCATTGCCACTCCTAGTTTGACTATAAAAAACTACAAAATAACACAAGAAAAAGAGGTCTGATAGATGGTTAATGAGAATATTTATATAAGGAAAACTGCAGAGGGACAGAGGTGCAAAGAACCAAGCTGAGATGCTGAAATAATATAGGAAGTAAGAAATTGATAGAGGTAGGAGGAAAGTAATATGTGTAATCTTTTAAAGCCTATCCTTGCCCTCTTAGGTATTAGCTTTCATTTGGCTTAAGGAAAATTAGTGTTTAGCATTAGCTTGGAAACTAAGAATTGCTAAATTTGTCAAATTATGATTTGCTTGGTTTCTTTCATAATTTTCTCCCTTCATAGTGTGACAGATCACAGTTCTTTATCTAAGTAATTATTTGGGTTTGTATTTGCTTGTTGTTCAATGTACAAATATCAAGAATTGTATTTTAAGAACGCTGCAACTTTTCAAGGAAGTTTTAACTCAAAGGTGCTGTGACAACATTTGCAACAAGAACATAAAACTGAAATTTGCTATGAAAAAATCTCTTTCAAGGTGACTTTTAACATGATCAGAAAGAAAATCAAAACGAAACCTCCCCAATCTCCCTTTTTAAACTAGAGAGGTTTTCTTTACATGTTTAACCTTGTTAATGGCATATCTAAGCCGTTTGCCCTAAAGTCCTTAATTATAACACAGGCTTTAGTTCAATTGCATCTCATAGGATTTTTCTGAGACAATAGCCATCCAATAATTTGGTTTTATTATTAAAATAATTACAGCAATATATCAAATACTATCAAATTACCTAACAAAAGTGTAAGGACGAGTTGCAGATGATTAAAAACAAAGATGGTTTCTAGAAAGAAAACATGATTATAAACTAGCCTTGAGAAAAGAAAGGACAATACCACAGCCACGCGGTGCCCGATAATGGTTTATCACTTACATGTGAGACCTAGAGAAAAAAGGATGAAATAATGAGTTGATAAAGAAAAATATGCAATTTATATTTCAAGTCAGCTACAAAAATCAAATGAGGAGAGAAAGTCCAGTGTTCTACTCGTTACAAGATACAGGAAAGGTAATTCTGTGTGCAGTTTTATTCTTGTATCGTTTTAGAAGAAGAAAATGACTAAATTTACTATTGCATTTAAATTGGACCTGTGCTGCAACTAGGAAAAAACATGAATAAGACACAGAAAGTGCCCAGCCAGAGGGAGTGGGGGAAGAGGCAGAAGTCATATTTCTCAGGTAAGTAAACTTTCCTTAACCCCAAACACAACATTTATCATGAGACGCAACAGGAATACTGCTGGACAACATGACACATGAGCTGTAAATTTTCTAAAATTCCAAGGAGAATTTTCTCTAAATCATTCTGCCCAAGAAAGTCTCCACTTAACGTTATATATTTATGAGAAAATCAGCTGCTAAGAAACAGAAGAGAGAGAAACATGGTAAAAAAATCCCCTTAGCACCTCTTCAAGATTTCTTGTGAAAATTTAGTTTTCTTTTAATTTCTTACAGCTTTAATTTTATGTATATCTGAATCAAGATAAGATTAAGCGCAAAATATTCACGACATTACATGGTAATAATGTCATAATTGAGAATTGCACTTCTTTTCCATCTGCAGGCCCCTTATCTCTCTATTATTTCTATTTGAAATTGTACCTTTTATAATGTTGGCATTGTAGCTTCTACTTTCCTTTGGAACTCATTGCATCTTATGGACTTCCCCTACATTACTTTTACGTTTTCTGTGTCATTTGGCTTTACAAACAGTTTACAAGTGGACACGTTATTAATCCGGTCTGAAAATGTTGACTTTTAAAATTCATTTGCTTAATAAAAAGAATACTCTTTCTGTGCCAACCACTATTCTAGCAGCCGTGAATAAAACAAAGTAATTGCCCTCATGGAGTTTATGTTCCAGTGGGAAGGAGCTGACAATTAACAAGCAGTGCATCTGTAATATTTTGAGTATCAATTAGTGCTATGAAGAAACATAAAGCAAGGTAGAGAAAAGGTGTACATCTCAGATAGGATGGCACGTGTACGGAGCCTCAAAGGAAGGAAGGGAGAGAGATTTTTGAGCATCTGGCCAACTACTTTCTACGTCTTATTCATATATTTTTTTTTCCTAGATGCAGCACAGGTCCAATCTAAATGCAATAATAAGTTCAGGCATTTTCTTTTATTTTCTTCTTCTAAAATGATACGGGAGCATCTGCTGAAAGAACATCCCAAGCCGAGGTTGCAGAGAGTGCAGAGGTGGTAGCATGCTTCCTGTGTTTGCACAACCAAGGAGGTCAGAAGGAGGAGGACAGAATAAGTAAGGGGAAGAGCAGTAGGACAGATGAGAGAAGTTGTGGGGTTCAAGGCCATGTAGAATCTCGTAGGGCATGGAGAAAGACCTTGAGAACTTCCTCGGGGTAAGACAAAAGCTCCAAGGCAGAGAAGCAGAATGCATTGCCCTAAAAATCTTCTCACAAATATTTGACTTGGGGGGCTTCTACTGTCATCCATTGTGCCAGATATTTATCATGTTTTCTTAGCCCGGCAACTCATAACTTGGACTGCCACATGGAGAAGAGACTGGGGGGAAAAGCTGTGAGGTCATTTAAGAAACTATTTACGTTAATCCAGGATAGATGGATGGTAAATAGGACCCATGGGTTAGCAGAGAAGATGGTGAGCAGTGGTTGAAACCTAGATATGTTTTGAAAGAAGAGCCAAGAGGATTTGATAATGACATGTGAGAAAGAAAGATCAAGGCTGGGCAGTTGGAATAATGGTTCCATTGACTGAAACAAGGGAGTTTGGGAAAGAAGTATTGGGAAACAACTGATATTTCCATGTTTCTGCATGGTTAGGGTTTACTGAGCAAAGATCTTTGGCAATCTGGATAAAAAATAATCGAATCAGGGCCAGCCCGGGGGCATAGCAGTTCAGTTCAAGTGCTCCTCTTCTGTGGCCTGGGTTTGCAGGTTTGGATCCTGGGCGCAGACCTAGCACCGCTCGTCAGGCCACGCTGTGGCAGCATCCCACATAAAATAGTGGAAGATTGGCATGAATGTTAGCTCAACAAAAAGAAGCTCAAGCAAAAAGAAGAAGATTGGCGACAGATGTTAGCTCAGGGCCAATCTTCCTCACACACACACAAAAAAAGATAATTGAATCATGTTTTGGAAGTTAGAGATTCTGAATTGTTCCAGATAGATTTATAAATTTATCTCCTTGGGAGCCCTTTGCCACTTATTTACGTTTCCAAGGGTAAGAAAAACTTGGTGCCACTCATATATATTTCAAAGGATTGTATCAATTTAGGGACCCCCCCCCCATTTCCCTGGGAGAATTTGTTTACATTAGAAAGTTAAGATCTCTCTTCCTCTCTCCAAAAAGGAGGGGGGGGGGGCGCAGTTGTTCAGCAATTCCTATAAAGCTCCCAATTCCATAATTCCGGGGTCCCTCTCCTGTATTCCAGACCCCTCTGTATGTGGAGGGTGACATCTCCCTTCATTGTGTCACACCAAAGGGGTAGTGGGGAGTGAAGAGTGATGTTGTTATTGCCATAATTTAAAAAATCAGTCTGCTCTCTAATCCAGAAGCCCTGTGTGTGCTCTCAGGATAAAATAAATAAATACAGACGTCAAACACTTATCAAGAAGGCTTTCAGGTTGGTGGGTAGGAATTAAGAATATATTTACCCCATCTCCAGTGATTATTACAATTGACATTCTTGCTCCTTTCTTTTAGCTTTCTATTTTCTTTTAATGGCTCTCTAGTACGTTTGTTTTTGTTCATTTGGGTTGGTTTTAATTTTATGTTCTATATTGATTTTGAAACATGAATCACTTAAAAAAATTTTTTACTTTACCAAAACAGTACATTCATAGAATTTAAAATTCAAGTATTACTAAAAGCACATAACAACAAAAAATATTCCCTGATATGTCCTTCTCCACTCCTCCACAATCTTCATGCTCAGAGGCAATCACACCAAACTATTTTAACTGTGTCTTATGGCATTTTTGCACTCCATATTTCTAAATAATATGTATATGTTGCTATTGTACATTTCAACTCTTTTAGATTGTGTCTGTTGAGTCCCTATTCCAGTGAAGATTTCCTACTTTTATCCCACCATCTCCTCTGCTTTTCCTTCCCTATTTTTCCAATGTAATTATATTATAATTTTAATCAAATATACAATTCATGTTTATATTCCAATTCTACAAAAATATTGTTCATGGCTAAGCGTCACAGCAACCTTCTGTCTCATGACTTCACAGCTCAACTCTGGGCTGATTTTCTACCAAACTTGGTGCCCCGTTGTCAGCACAGAATACTTCTTCCTCGTCATTCTGGAGGTTCCCAGAGCCTCTCTTCTATGTTAGACCTTTGGCCATTCCCTAAGAAATGGTGCATGGGAGGGAGACTTTTTGGATCTTGGAGCATCTGGAATGGCTTTTCCCTACTTTGAGCCTAGGTGTGGATTGTTAAACTGAAAGTCTTTTGCTTTCAACGTTTTAAAGGGTTTTGCTCCGTTTTTTCTGTTTCCATTGTAGTTGTTGAAAAATCTGAAGCCTTCACATGTGACTGCTTTTTTTTCTAGAAGCTTGTGGGGAACTACATCAAACTAAAAAGCTTCTACACAGCGAAAGAAATAGTGGACAAAATGAAAAGCCAACTTATGGAATGGAAGAAAATATTTGCAAATCATATATCAGATAAAAGGTCAATGTCCAAAATATATACGGAACTCAAACAATTCAATAACAAAAACAGACAAGCTGAAAAACGGACAGAGAAATTGAATTAGACATTTTCCCAAAGAAGACATGTAAATGGCTGACAAGTATGTGAAAAGATGATCAAAATCACTCACTAATCATCAGGGAAATACAAATCAAAACCACAATGAGATATCACCTCACACTGTTAGAATAGCTATTACAAAGACGAGAAAACAAGTGTTGGTGACAATGTGGAGAAAAGGGACCCCTTGTGCACTGTTGATGGGAATGCAAATTCATTCAGCCACTGTGAAAAATAGTTTCAAGATTCCTCAAAAAATTAAAATAGGACTACCATAAAATCCAGCAATTCCACTTCTGGGAATATAGCCAAAGGAAATGAAAACAAGATACTGAAAAGATATCTGTACTCCCATGTTTATTGCAGTGTTATTCACAATAGCTAAGATGTAATAACAACCTAAGTGTCCGTCTATGAAGGAATGGATAAAGAAGATCTGGTGGATATATATGCATATATAATACATGTATATATATATACACAATGGAATATTATTAAGCCATGAGAAAGAGGGAAATTCTGTTATTTGAGACAACACGGATGGAACTTGAAGGCATATGCTTAGTGAGATAAGCCAGAGAAAGACAAATACAGTATGATATCACTTGTATGTGGAATCCAAAAAAGCTGAACTCATAGAAACAGAGAGTAGGATGGTGCTTACCAAGGGCTGGGGAGTGGGGGAATGGGGAGAAGTTATTAAAAGGTATAAACTTTCAGTTACAAAATGAATAAATTCTGGAGATCTAATACACAGAATAGTTATTACATTCAACAATACTGTATCATATAGTTCAAAGTGCTAGAGACTAGATTTGAAATGTTCTCACCACAAAAAAGAAATGATAATTATGTGAAGTGATAGAGGTGCTGGCTAATGCTACAGTAGTAATCAAATTGCAATTTAGGAATGCATCAAATCAACGCATTGTACACTTTTGCACAGTTATGTCAATTATACTCAACAAAAAAATTTTCAAAATGGAAGCTTGTGGGCCTCTGTCTACATAGTTCTCACAAAGATTTGAGTTGGTGGGATCTCCTTTCATTCATTAGACCAGATACTTATGATGGTTTCTTAGCCTGGCACCTCATGTCTTCAATTCTGTGCAATCTTAAAATATTTCATTGATGATTTTTCTCAACTCTGTTTTCCCTTTAAATTCATTAGAGAACTCACATTATTTGGATATTGATCTCCTCAGCCAGTTTTCTAGTTTCTTTTCTACTTTGCATCTGTTCATTGCTTTGCTTTACTTTCTGTGAGTTTCCCTCGAATTTACCTTCCAAATATTCTGAGTCTTTCATTTTGGCTTCTCCTGTTGCAATTTCCACAGGAAATTGTTTTTTTTCTCTGAATATTTTTTGTTCTCTGAATATTTCTTTCTCGTTACATTCTGTACTTGTTTAAATAAGGCAATATCTTTACTTAGCTACCTGAGCTATTACACAAATATTTTTTGAAGTTTTCTTCCACAGAACAAAGTTCTGTTTTCTCAAAGTCGTTTATACTTACTTACTTATTTTGCGCTCTATCCTCCTTACTAGAGATTTTCCTCAGATATCTGGTACCTTTCATTGTCTGCTAAGGTTTAATGTAAAAAAAGGTGATTGGACGTTTTGAGTATGTTGTTGGGTCCTTGAACTTAACTACGTGGTGACTCAGAAAGTAATTTTGGCAGAGAACCCCCTTATTAGTAGGGGAATCAAGAATCTAGTTTTCAAAGAGCTTTAAAGCACCCCTCTTTCTTTTAATCCCTGTCTCCTTCACCTTTAAGTCCAGAGGCAAGTGTTGCTGCCAGTTCCTGAGTATTGTGAGAATTCTGTGGTGTATTTCAAGCTGGTTCTTCACTGTCTCCACTATTATTTATGGTTCAACTTCTGCCCAATCGTTAAAGCAGTTACCACTTGTTCACTTGGCATCTGGTGGAAGCCTATATTTAATTTTTTATCGAAATTCACATAGGTAGGATATTTCTTACTTTTATAGTCACATAGAAAAGGCAGCTTGGATGAATATAAATTATTGAGTCACTGTAATTTTTTTGTAAAACTCATCAGCCTTTCCCCATCATCTTTTCACATTTAGTTATTATAGCAGAACAATCTGAGGGGATCCAGATTTTCTGATTCATTTTGAGCTGTTTGTTGTAGTTTAGATATTGCTCTGAGTTTTTATTTATTTTTAGGTCTTCGTGGACAATATTGCCCTAAGACCAGGGCAACAAGAGTTCCCACAATAGGCCTCTTTTCAGGGTAATAAAAATGATGTGTGAAAGTTCAGTAATGGGTTGAATTTATGGGAATTACAAAAGAGAAATTCTTTATCTGAACTTATCACTTCTGTCTCTCCCTTCACTTCCCTCGACCAGGCCAGAACAGGTGGGGTTCAAAGTACTTTATTATGTGCAGAAGGAAACCAGAGAGAAAAAGTGGCTTTGTTTTTTCTTTTAAAATTGACTTCCCTAGGGGCTGGCCCCATGGTGGAGTGGTTAAAGTTCCATGTGCTCCGCTTGGGTTCACTGGTTCAGATCCCAGCCACAGACTCACCCCACTCATCAGCCATGCTGTGGTGGCATCCCACATACAAAATAGAGGAAGACTGGCACAGGTGTTAGCTCAGAGACAATCTTCCTCAAGTGAAAAAAGAGGAGGATTGACAATGGATGTTAGCTCTAATCTTATCAAGATATCTAGTTCAAAAAAGTCTTCTTTCTTTCTCTTTCCCATTTTTGGGTTTTCTTCATTCTCTATCCAACCTGGACAATAAGGAGGCGGTTTGTGAAGCTGGCATACCGACAGGAGGGGCTTGTGATGACATCAAAAGGAGAGAGCAACAAGACCATCTAATAGAAACATCAGGCAGAAAGAGCTAAGTGGAGAAGCACCCAGGTAGAAAGCAGTAGGGCAGAAGACACCAGGGAAACTAGTAAGACTAGAGAGCCAAAGCCATGGAAAAGGCAGGGGTCGGGGAGCAAATCTACAAGATTTCTTTTTCTAAGGCATTTGCAGTTGTGCCTACAGAGATCCCAGGAAAAGTGTAGAGAGGGAATAAGATCCTAAATTCTGCTTCTATGGGGTTAGTCTTTTGGGCAAAGGAGAGTCACAGTCTGGAAGAACATATCACCCGGGTGTTACTAGATAAACAAGTAATAACTTCCTTGAGGCAAGTTGTTCAAATATATGTCCCATTTTGCTCATCTATTAAGTGAGGATATTGATAGTACCATATCATAGGCTTGTTGGTAACTAATTAAATTAACATGTGTAAACGGAAAAAAAAGTTCTAAGCCTTATAAAGAGTGTAAGAAATATTAGTTGCTACTGTAATTATTATCCAAAGTACAGGAGAATCCCGTGAACCATCTCTGTCTCATAGTAGATTAATTATTCTGGTGTTTAAGTATTCTTTCACATCTGATTTAATATATATCCTCTTAAAAGTGCAAATACATGAAAATCCCCTTCTGAAAGAGAAGATAGCATTGATCAAGCTTCAGATTTTATTCATAGTCAGTTAAGATGCTGTAAGGGTTCCAGGTCCTTCCAAGCCCTCTACCCCCACCCCACCCCACTCTGCTGACCTGGCAGACATTCCAGCTTAGACTAAGAGACAGGTAGCCAAACTCATCCACTCAGTCTTGATTTCAGGCAGTACCCTTCTACGTAACTGCAGGGTACTGGCCACATGGAAATAGCAAAATTGATTATAAATAGAACTGTACTTGAATCCAGTGAGTGGCCATTTATTCAACATAAACTCAATTATATCCTAATTGTCAATTTAACAAAAGATTTTTTGCAGGGAGAACAAAGCTGAACAAACACAAAACAAAACAAAACACCAGAATCTGGATGGATCCTCTACCCCATGGCAGAAATGCATTTAACAATTATAACAAGGATGATTACACAAGTATGCTTAAAGTATTACCTCTCACACAAGGACTCCTACACACTAAGTAAATATAAGAAGAAACCCGATTTAGGAAAATGGAACAAAAATCAAAATTACAATGTAAAAAAGCCAAATGCAGCATATTGAAAGATTCTATAGAATTTTGTGTCATACATGTCACTATACTTCTCTATGTGAATTCTGAAAATGATGTGTTGATAATATGAAAACATTAGATTTTCAAATAAGTTATTAACGTCAATTGTTCAGTGTTCCAACAATCTAGACTTGTTAAAGGAAAAATACCGAAGAATTATGTGATATCTTGGTCCAGTGTGTTTTATTTCTCTTATATATATGAATTATCTGTGCACAAATTTGTGCCTTCTCAAAGAGCATGCCTCTTCGCTGTTCTAAATATATGTCGTAAATATAATACACATATAATCTAAACAGATAAAAATCTGTCTAACCAAAATATCTAAAAGCAAATTGCAAAGTTCCAAATGAATTTTTATACACTGGATCCCCCTCCTGCATATTTCGGGTAAAGAAATGGAGAAAGTCAAAACAATGGCTTCAACAGCCAGTACCCCAAAAAAAGTCATTATATTGCTTTAAAAACATCACTAACCACATATCCTGTTCACACACAAAACTACTGTTGATGATATTGAAAGAAGTCTGTGTGCAAAATTGTAAAATCAAGTCATGTTCTGTGAACAATACTTTCAGAGCCTTTATTTAAGTCTTTGAGTCATAAAATTGCACCCGCATTTGAAATAGACTTTACCCATCATGCCAAGTACTCAGTTAAGTCAACGTGTGCATAATTGTATTAGCAACTGAAATACTGAAGCAATGGCATGAATTTCTTTAAAAAAATCTGCCAGAATTGTAATGGAAAAACAATTTCCAGAAGTATTCTGTGTTCGCTTTAAAGTACCACATGGTACTTGCCCACATATTCCATTTTATTTTCCACTAAAAATAAACCCATTATGAAATTTTAAGACGTTTTCTCATATCGGTGGTGTGGCTTGAGGACTGTAACATGTTTTCATAAAATGTTGAAGTTTCACAGTTTTGCACTTTTATTTTGAACATGACAACAATAAAACACAAGTCTAATTCCTAGGAATGTATTGAGATAAATCTATGACACCGCAATAATCTCATAAAAAGTGCATTTCAGGCACATCATCTTTTTGTTAGGAAGTCTTACTATTACATGCTATTGCCTGTCAGAGAGATTCGTAAAGTGGAAAGTGGGTCAATAGGAAGTATACAGACTGGGGAACATGTAGAGAAAAAGGACACAGAAAACAAAAGAAAGATTAATATATATAACAAGTTTTGTTGGATTTAGGTCTACCAAGCTTAAAGGGTACTTTATAGCATTAAAAGTATATATTAAAAAAAGGAAAGGTTCAAAATCAGGAATCTAGGAAATCATCTCAAAATATTGGAAAACCAATAGAAAATTAAAACCAAATAAAGTGGAAAGAAGAAAATTATAAAAAAAAAATGAGTCAATTAAAATAGAAAACACTGGGGCTGGCCCCATGGCCAAGTGGTTGAGTTTGCATGCTCCACTTCAGCAGCCCACGGTTTCACTGGTTAGGATCCTCCGTGAGGTTATGGCACTACACATTGGGCCATGCTGAGGCAGCATCCCACATAGCAGAGCCAGAAGGACCTACAACTAGAATATACAACTATGGAGGCTGGCCCAGTGGTGCGGCGGTTAAGTTCTCATGTTCTGCTTCAGCAACTGGGGTTCACCAGTTCGGATCCAAGGTGTGGATCTACACACTGCTTATCAAGCCATGCTGTGGTAGGCATCCTATATATAAAATAGAGGAAGATGGGCACGTATATTAGCTCAGGGCCTATCTTCCTCAGCAAAAAGAGGATTGGTGGCAGATGTTAGCTTAGGACTAATCTTCTTCTTCAAAAAAAATGGAATATACAACTATATACTGGGGAGCTTTGTGGAGAAGAAGAAGAAGAAAAGATTAGCAACAGATGTTAGCTGAGGTGCCAATCTTTAAAAGAAAAAATAGAAAACATATAATAAATAAAATGAACAAAGCCAAAGCTGATGGTTTGAAAACTCTAATAAGCTTCATAAATCATTGGAATATCTTTAAAGAAAATAAGAAAGAAGGCAAAAACTTCCAAAATCAGGAATGAAAAAGAGAACATCGATATAGAACAGACACAAAACTACAAGATATTATGAAATGAATATTGCCCATGTATTTGAAATCTTATATGAAATGCACAAATATCCATAAAGATATCATATCAAAGAATATCCTATATCAAAGAATGATTCTATCAAAAAATTGAAGTCAGTATTTAAATTCTTCCCACAAAGAAAGCTCCAGGCCTAGATGGCTTTACTGGTAAATGATTCCAGACCTTAGGGAAGAAATCACACAATTTACAAACATTCATCCAGAGAATTAAAAAATGAGACTTACTTCACGATTCCTTTTATGAAACTGGTGCAACCTTGATACCAAAACTTGAAAAGACAATTTCAACAAAGAAAAATTTCAAACCAGTCTCTCAGGAACATAGAGGCCAAAATCCTAAACAAAATATTAGTAAAATCAATATAGTGATATTATAAAAACAATGGTACACCAAAATCAAGTTAGGTTTATTCCAGGAAGTCAATCTTAGTTATCATTCAAAAATCAATCATTGAAATTCATCATATTCATAGGATAAAGGAGAAAAATAAAACAATCATCTCAATACATGTAAAAAGACAGTTGATAAAATTTAATGTAATTTCCTTAAGATAAAAAATTTTAAGCTATACAAGAGGAGAAATAAACTTCCTTTACTTGATTATGAGTATCTACCAAATATCATACATCGTTGTAAAAGGTTGAAATTTTTTCCATGAGATCAAGGATGTCTAGTCCTAGTCAGTGCAAAAGGGCAAGAAAATTAATGAGATTCAAGAATTAGAAATAAATAAAATTGTCATTATTTGCAGATGACATGACTGTGTATTGTAAACAAGTTCAAAATAAACGACCAATATGTTTATCAATCTCTCTCTCTCTCTCTCTATACATGTATGTATTCTATACACCAGGACCATAGTTGTGTATTTTACTTGTGGGTCCTTCTAGTTGTGGTATGTGGGATGCTGCCTTAACACGGCCTAATGAGCAGTGCCATGTCCATGCCCAGGATCCGAACCAGCAAAACCCTGGGCTGCCAGAGCAGAGTGCGCGAACTTAACCACTCAGCCATGGGGCTGGCCCCATGGAAATGTTTTTTTTATAGTATCTGCCAAAGTTGAGAACACACAGAACCCATTCACTATCCAGTAAATCCACTCCTAAATATACATCCAAAACAGCAGCGCAAAAAATGGACAAAAATGTACAGAGCAGTGTTATTCATAATATCACTGACTTGGAAACAACCCAAATGTCCACCAGCTGTATGATGAATAAATATATTGCAGGGTAATCACAGAATGGAATACCAAACAGAAATGAAAATAAATGAACTATTGTTCCATGCATTAGCATGAATAAATCATATAGGCATAACACCGAGTGAAAGAAACCAGACGAAAGAGGATGCATTCGGTATAATTTCGTTTACATAAATTCCAAACACTGGCAAAACTATTTGTGTTAGTGGTTAGAGGTAGAGAGATGAAAAGAGATGGTGGTTGGGAAAAGACAAGAGAGCGGTCTGCAGTGTCCTGTTGCTATGGCATTTCTTGACCTGCATGGTCATTATTTGAATGCATGATTTGGACACTCTTTATTTTCAAAGATGAGAAGATAAAACTTCATGAGGGAATTTTCATAGTATTTATTTGGATTAGATGATAAATTTGCCTGATGTCCTAAACTCTAAAAAATCTTAGAGTCTACAGTTTCATCTCTTTTCTATTAAAAGATCATAGAAAAATATATTCTTTCCTTATTTTTACATAGATAAGGGAGAAAAGAGTCAATAACAATAATATTTCAAATAGCAATGTTCCAGATAAAATAGATTAACTAAAACTAGTAAAATTATATCGAATCAGCTCTAGTAGGAGCATTATACTCATTTTGACACTGTTGTTAAGCAATATTGTTAGGATACAGTTTACTTTCAATAAATACCTTCCAAAGCTACTATTTCCCTTCCACATGGTCAGTTCCCAAATATTCCTTCCTTATTTTAATATTCTAATTGCATTCACTTTGCAAATTTCATTAAAGTTTTGAGAAACGTACACTGGCTTTTAGATGAATTAAATACAAAGGAACTTACCTTTTGGCTCCAATTTATTAAGTGCATTATAGAATGCAGAAAATCATGTACGTTTCTCACAAATAAACTTTAATGTAAAATGGAAAATTGCAAATAAATGAACTGAAAGAAATATGATTTTTCTAACATCATCTGAATGACTTGATTCTGAAATATTCTAGTGCAAGTGATTATTTAGGCTAAAAGAAATATACTGTGTTCGCTTATGTAATCAGTCTAAATTCTCCTAGCTCTATTAAAAGACAGTATTCTACTTCATCAGCAATTAATTCTATGTTTAATCAAACTGGGAAAACCCTCATTATATCCAAAGTATTAAAATTCTAATAAAATCATACTTCTTTTGGGTTCCTGGACCCATTTCATCAGAATTTTCAAATCTACTGGCATAGGGTTTTCCATCATAGTCTCTCATTATCTTTTTAATGTCAGTAGGAGCTGTAGTGATGTCACCTTTTGCCATTCTTGACATGGGTTGTGCCTTTCTCTTTTTATCTAGATCAGTCTCACCAGAAATTTGTCAATTCTATTGCTTTTTACAGAGAAACTGCTTTTGGTTTTATGAATGTTCCCTGTTATTTTTCTGTTTTCAATTTGATTGGCTCTTGCTTTCATTTTCATTATATTTTTCCTTTAGTTTCTTTGGATTTAATTAGTTCAATTTTAATTTTTTAAATTTAATTAGTTTAATTTTATTTTTTCTTAAGAGGGAATCATGGATCATCCTTTAAGTCCTTTCCATTTTTCTAACGTAGGTATTTAATGCTATAAATTCCTTCCAAGCACTGCATCCCACACATTTTAATTTAAATTCAGAATATTTTCTAATTTCTCTTTAATCCATAGATTATTTAGGAATACGAAACTTAATTTCAAATGTTTGGGTATTTTCCAGCTATATTTCTGTTAATAATTTCTGGTTTAATTCTATTATGGTGAGGGGATACACTTTGCTACTTTCACTCTTTAAAAATATTGTGTGCTTTATGATCATTCTTTCTTCTCCTTCCAATTTCATGCGTAACAGATCATTTGATGTTATCCCACAAGGTTTGCAAGCTGTGATTTTTTTTTAAATTCTTTTTCCCTTTGTGTATGTTTGGGTAATTTCTATTGACCTATTTGCAAGTTCATAGTCTTTCTTCCACCCTGTTAAGTCTATGAATAAGCCCATCAAATGATCCTTCATCTTTATTTCTATAATTTTTATTTGACTTTTTATAATCTTTTCCACCTCTTTGCTGAAACTTCCCTTCAGTTCATCTAAGTATTGTTATATAAATATAGCCACTCTAGTCTTCCCTATCCTTTGACTTTTAACCCATCTATGTAATAAGCAGAACTAGACTCAGAGTTGGCTTAGGTATTGAAATAATCAGACGATAGATTTAAAATAAATATGGTTGATACTTTCACATTTTAGCTCAGAATAAACTCACCCAAATTTTCATTTATATATTGGTTATGGGTTATTTTCGTCAACAGCACAAAGCAGCAATAGGATTTGGAAGCCTGTCAAGCACTGAAGGAAATCATAGCAACAACAAAAGCAAAACCCAACTCAAGTACTAATAGGATTGATTCAATCCCCTATACTAACTGCATTTATATTTAATTTTATTAAGAGTAATGTAATTTAAATTGGATTTAAACTACCATTTTGATTTTTATCTTCTTCTGTTCCATCTTTTCCTGCTTTTGTTTTTCTGATTTTTTCTCTGCTTTTGGGTCAATCATGTACTCTTACATCTTAGAAGTGGGATCCCAGAATAAGAATTTAAATTACCTAAATAGGGCCAGTCTGGTGATATAGTGGTTAAGTTCACATGCTCCACTTTGGCAGGCCCACATCTGCCAGTTCAGATCCCGGGTGCAGGCTTACACACTGCTCATCAAGCCATGCTGTGGTGGCATCCCACATACAAAGTAGAGGAAGATTGGTACAGATGTTAGGTGAGCAACAATCTTCCTCAAGCAAAAAGAGGAAGATTGGCAACAGATGTTAGCCCAAGGCCAATTTTCCTCACCAAAAAAAAAAAAAAAAATTACCAAAATAAAAATTCTCAGAGTACTAAGGAAAGGTTTTTGAAACATGAGTAGGAAATATATAGTTATAGAAAAGAATCAACTACCACTATTTGGTATGAAATATATAAACGTTGAAGTAGTATATGTTAGGTTCGCATAGCAGAAGATACTGCTAAAGACTAATTTGTCTATGAGTTTAAATTTTTTTGATACAAAGTTTTTATTTTAAAAGAAGATTAATTTTTTTTTTTTTTTGAGGAAGATTAGCCCTGAGCAGCCTGCTGCCAATCCTCCTCTTTTTGATGAGGAAGACTGGCCCTGAGCTAAGATCCGTGCCCATCTTCCTCCACTTTATATGTGGGACACCTACCATAGCATGGCTTGCCAAGCGGTGCCATGTCTGCACCCAGGATCGGAACCAGTGAACCCAAGGCCACCAAAGTGGAACATGCGAACTTAACTGCTGTGCCACAGGGCTAGCCCCAAAGAACACTAATTTGTAAACAGGACTTTTAGGATGTAGAGCTCTAGGAGAAGGTATGAAATAGGACTAAAGAAGAGTATAGATTAAGAGAAAATTTAGGAGATTTGGAGGATAGGAATAGAAATACCGATATTGATCTAGGAATTAACGCACTGGCTTTGAAGATGGAGGTCAGAGGCTATGAGCCAAACAATGGTGGCCACTAGAAGCTGGACATGGCTCTCATCTTGCAAACAAACCAGCAAGAAAACAGCAACCTGAGTTTTACAAAAACAAGGAATTGAATTCTACCAATAACCAAAATGAGCAGAAAATGGATTCTCCTCTGTGAGAAACAGATTCTCTACTTTCTAGAGCCTCAATAAAGGAATGCAGCTTGAAACAGATTAATTTTAGTCCAATGAGACCTGTACTGGACTTCTGATCTCAAGAACTGTAGGATAATAAATTTGTCTTGTTTTAAGCCACTACATTTATAGTAATTTGTTATCACAGCAACAGAAAACTGATATAACAGTTTTTTTCAGCAAGGATCAATATATAGTTTGACATTAATTTTTGTATATAAAATATTAATACTTTTAGGACATTTTCATATGGTAGTGTTATTTACATTTATCTATTTTATATGCTGCAAATAAAGTCTCCAAGTTTATTATTCCATCCACTAGCTTTATAGGTGATGCCTTTTCTGATGTACAGGAATCTCTACCACCATTTTTAATGCATTCTTAATCTTGAAACTTGTCTAAGGAAGAATCTAATATTATACATATGTATTCATATTTTCATATAATAATTTTCAAAGGTTCAAAATATATTTTTTAATATTTCTCATGCAATATGTTTGTTGTACACAAAAGTATAATTTACTTATAAAATCCACTTTAGGAAATAAATTTTTTCTAAAGTATTTGAAATCTCCTGTGAATTCTTCCTTGTCTTAAAATTTGAGTTTATCATTTTACATATTTCTTTATTATTTTATTACATGAGAAAGTATATCTAAGCAATGTTGTTTTACATATTTTAAAAATTTATGATATTCATATTTTATACATTCTTTTCAGTTTGCTTTTTCTTCAATATTATGTAGTATAATGTTAAGATTCATCCATTGCTAAGCTATAGTTAATTTTTCCTTTGGGTTTCTTTTTTGAAAAAATATTGGTATACAAAGTTGACCATATATTCTGGACACAAAATGTTTTTTGGTGTATATCATAAAAAGATCTTATCCCAGTTTGTGCTTTCTGTTTTTGCTTTATACTATCATTTTTATAAAAAATAAAATTTTACTTTTGGCTAACTTTAGATTTACCTAAGAGTTGAAAAGATTATGGGGAGAATCCCATGTACCCCTCACCCAGTTTGCCCCACAGTCAACATCTTACATATATCCAGTGCATTTGCTACGTTTGTCACAACTTGGAAGGCAACATTTTCATAGCACTATTAATTAAACTCTAGGCATTGTTTTTTTATTTCACCAGTTTTTCACTTAATATCCTTTTTCTGTTCCAAGATTCAATTCAGGGTACCACATCACATTTAGTTAGCTATCTTTTAATGAAGAGAAATTTTCTGTTATTATATTGAAGTTGGAGAATGTTTCCTGTAATTTGTGATTTTTGCAATTTAAAGAATCTTTCCCATCTAAGATCGTAATATATTTACCTACATTTTCTTCTGAAAAGTTTAAAGCTTTGTTTTTCACATTTATGATTAATCCATATAGAATTTGTTTTTTGTAAGGTGTAAGGAGGGTTTACTATTTTTTCCCATGTGCCAACAGTTGCCCTAGGACCATTGATTGAATAACTGTTTTTTCCACACTGATCTGTAACAGCTCCTTTGTCATCTCAAGTTTCTGTATATACATTGCATTAGCCAATTTGCTGAACTCTGAGTGATATGGCATTGTCATTTTTGCAGATAGGTCTCTTTCTTTGTTCTTCTCCATTAAATTTTTCTTTGATTATTTTGTCTCTCTTGTCATCCATACTTTTAAAAATTATTTTCTCAATTTCTACAAAAAGTTCCTATTGGAATTTTTATTTGAAAATGTATTGAATGAATAACTTACTTTTAGAGGACTAGCATCTTTATGACATACTCAAATCTACTCTAACAACTTAATAGGTAAAAAAATTCAATTGTGCAAAATATGCATATCCTAGTTGGAGTTTCTTGAGAAAATGACTCTGAGAAGGAGATTAGCATGTGGGAAGTTTTCTTGGGTGTGCTCTAAAGATCAGCAATTGTGGGGGGAAGGAAAGAAAGCAGGATTGGCCAAAGGGAAAAGTTGGATTGCAATTCAGTCACAGTAAGGTGGCAGCCAACCCTTAGGGGAATTCTGGGGGTGGGAGGTAGCCTTCAGAATTTCCAGGGTTGGACCAAGGAGGCCAGGTATCTATACCCATGGATAGGCCAACCATTGGAAGACAGATGGACATCCTGAGGTGATTTTTCAAAAATCTAAATTCAATCTGGCCCTTGCCACATTTGGCACAGCCTGGCTATTGTCTACTCTAGCTTCCAAATCACTGGGTCTTGAAGCCAGCTGGGAGCTTCAGGAGAATTGCAAGGATTCTATGACTTTCTGAGGGAGGTGGCATCCAGTTTATCAGCCACATCAGAGAAGATCAGGCCAGGCAACACTTACTTAGTTTTTGAGGGACCGCCTCCTACTTCCTTATTTTCTAGCTCTACATTCTTTTTCCCATCCACTTTGATTATTAAGCGCAATGTAGTACACTTGTGTTAGGAGCCTCAAGACACTATGAGTCACAGTGAAATTTCACATTATTTATCCCCCAAAGCAGAAGACAGAACAATAAAGTTTCTCTTATCTCTCATGAGACAAAAGGTTACATCACGAGATAGGCTTCTAGGTTGGCTCTGGAACTACCTGTTTACATTTCATGGGGTTTTGAGGTGCATGATCTTCAAGATATCTCTGCCTTACACATTGGAGACAGTGATTGTGTAGAGCATGGAGAGAACCATGTACATTCCGAAGAGGTCATGTTTTCAAGGAGATTCAAGGACGAAAGAGAAGGGGGCTGCCTCTTTCCATTTTATAAACAAAGAAAATTCATTTTTTAAAATTTACCTTCATAAGAGTCTTTGGAGATCTGATTCTGCTCTTGTTGCTACTCCTGACTTTCATGGTGACTCATTTTCTTCCTTCTTTCTTAAGTTTAGATTGTGAGCTCATATTTGGCTGATTTTAAACAGCAGAAATCCTGAATGACCTGGTTAGCAAATGTGGCCCCCCCAGAAAATGATTTGTATGAGCTTTCCCTGAGAGTCCTGGGGTATTAGGTACCTTCAACCTGCCTCCAGGCTTTTCTGAATGTTTCTATTTGAAGTTCCCCAAATTTGGTTACAAATGATTGAGAAGGAAACTTATTTTCCAGTTTCTGCACATAGATAATATATAATTTTTCTTGTTGATATTTTTACAATAGGGAGAATATACTACTGTTTTTGTTGAACTGTGTGTGGGTTGGGGGGGGTGGGGGTTGTAAATATCAGCTCCAACTGCCTGCCTCTCTTAGCCCCAAGGCTCTGTCTCCTATTCTCTGTGGGGATGTTAGATCTGGTATTTGCAGAATACCCTAGATCATTTACAGGTTCAGTGCTTGCTATCTGTCTTAAGTTCTCTTCCAATCTTTCTTCCTTTCTTCTTTCCTCCCCCCCCCCAATTTTCTCTTTCATTTTTGTTAACACCCAGGGATGTCCTTTTCATTTTGTCAATATACATAGTGTCTATTTAAAAATATAGTAGTTGTAACTTATCCAGCAATGCTAGATTATTTTTTTAAGGGAAATGTTTGTTACATGTCCATAAGCCATCTTGGTCCTATAGTACTTTAGAATATTTTCTATTTCTTTTTTTCCTCTTTGTTCTCTCCAGACATATCAGTTGTGTTATTTAAATCAGATAGCCCGTCTGTCTGCAATCACTTCTTTTATAGCTATAAAAAAAATCTTTCTCATCCTTATCAAAGTGTAGAAATGAGAACACATGGCAATTAAATCAATGGATGCTTCCTATAATTCTAAGTACAAACTTACAAACTTTCTTAAGTCTCTCTAGAACCAGCTTTAAGGAGTATTAAACTCATGTAAATATAATCATGTCCCATTTCTCAAATTTTGAGCCAATGTGGGAATTGAAATAAAACCAAAAGTACTTGTTTATAGTATTTTTACTAGTTTATATATTATTGTCATCTAGGAATATGTACAGAATTATTTTGAAAGAAATATGAATAAGTGTGTGTTCACCAATAGGGAGTAAAGTGTATGAATGCGTGTGTGTGTGTGTGTGTGTGTGTGTGTGTTGGAGATAGAGGGTTGATAACCAGGGTTATCAGAGGGTTTCCAGAGTTGGTAAAGGAAAAGTAAGAATTAATTAGCAGAAAGGGGAAGAGTTGAAAACAAGCTACGACCACAATAGTGACAGTACATGAACACTGGTATAACAGGAGCACATACCTCTGGTAGGGACTTTCATAGCTAATCTTATTATTATGTTTACTAATGTAAAAGAACACCTTTCGCAGCCCCTCTTTCTCCTAGGAGGTTATAATATCTCAGAGTTATTGCCCCTTTTACGGCATAGTAAATTTCTCAACCTGAGCTTCCTATTATGTATAATTCAACTATAACTTGAGGAACAAGCCAAAATTCCGATTTGGATTCTGTTTCATCAAACTCTGCATCTGCTCTGAAAAGTCATAATGCTGCTCCGTCTCCAGTCTGATTCTTTAGTAAAGTTTATGCCCAGTTTCCTTCCGTAAAATCAGGATTCTGGCTTTGCTGGGCAGAAAACTACAATATTATGACTCTATTCTTCCATTTTCCTTCACAAAGTCTTTTGTCACTGGAGTTTTTGTAAAGTTTATGACTCATAAAATTATTGTTTAATGTGGGAGATCCCTTTCTCAAAGTCAAGATGAGATTTTTATGCAAGCTCTGCTCAAATCTATACACGTTTGTCCTACCATCAGGTCACAACTAACCAGGGTATCTTTCTGGCTGTGTAAACATGATAATTAAAACACACATTCAAACTTGTGAAAAGTTCTATAAAGCCAAGGAAAAATAATGTATAAACAGAACATCTAGAAAAGCTTTCTGATTTCTTTAAAAATAAATTCATGTCATTTAGCAACATTTCATTTCAATGTAGAGATAATAAACTAAATGAATGGAAAAATCTCCAGGTCCTAGTGTCCCTGAAATAATGAAAGGAGAGTTTTTCAAGACTCTTATAATTAGTTTGATTATTGTGGGGGACTGGAATTGGCCACCCCAAGATATGTCTTTTTGGCATGAGAATTATTTTGGGCTGGTTACTTTTAAACACTGCAGACATGAGAGAAACTCATGTTTCTAAAAAGTAGAATTTATTTACCCTTTGTTAGGAGACATTTACATTTGTAAAGGAAATCTCCATCTGTAAAGGTGTCTCCCTCTCTGTACCAGGAAGAAGGGGGAACAACCTTATCTCTAGAAACTCTTAATGAATGCAGAAGGCAAGGACTTAAATCTGCAAAATAACCTTACCCTTGTTTACTGTGCTTTTCTGGTAATCTCCCATAACTGACTCCCCCCACCCCCAACATACTCCTTTGTCTTTAGCTGAGAATGGTATTTAAGGTGAGATCTTCTGCCATTTTGGCCAGTTACTCAGGTTTTCTGGGTCTCTCCCATGTACACATGTTATAAAGCTTTGTTTAATTTTCTCCTGTTATTCTGTCTCATGTGAATTTAATTCATTGTCTGGCCAGAAGGATCCAGAGCAGGTAGAGGAAATGTCTTCCTCCCCTGCATTATGACTAATCTTGTATATTTTGACTCTCCTTTAGTGTCAGGCTAAAAAATTATTTAACTATTAATATAGTATTTTTAAAAAGTTTTGGCTGTATGCATTCTTCCTACTATTTCTTCATTTTCTGCTTTATTTATTTCAGCATGTATATTTATTAATTTTCTTTTCCTACATTCTTTTGGCCATTTTGCCATTCCCCATCTTAAAATGAACATAAGGTAAATCTCTTGAGATGAGCACTAAAGAACTTTCTCTCTTAATAATGAGGATACATGGCTTAGTGCCCCCTCTCTGTTTCTCTGTCCCTCACAGAATTCATAGACAATTTCTTTAGAGATTATACAACTTGACTGTAGGTTTTTTCTTTGATGCAATATTGCCTAGGGATTATTTCTTAGTTTCCAAATAAAATTTCACTTTTGGCTAACTTTCCAATTTTATTTTCCCAATCTTTATTGGATTATGAACACAGGACGTGAGTTTTAATATCTCTACTTCTTAAATTGGTCTCATTATCTTTGTGGTCAACTATATGATTGATTTTGGTAGAACCTTCACTGGCATAAATGCATATTTCTTCTATATCTATGTTTATATGTAATTGAATTTGCTGCCCTTATCTTCTCTACTGGCTCTCCCCAAATCTGAAAGAGATTTATTGGAGTCTCTCAGTACATTTGTATTTAGCCTATTTTCTAGTTGCACATTTTTGCTTGCAAAACTAGCAGATTGACTAAAAAATAATGTTTTTAATTACTGTTACAGTAATTCAAACTTTGATTTTATGTAATTCGATTTTGGTCCCATTGTTTTGCTACTTCATCATTTTCCTTACATACATACATATACTGTTACCTGATCAATAGTATTCCTTCCCAATTTTATTTCCTCCTATACTGTGGTCTTTTTCTGGTTGATTTATTATTTGGTTTGAGTCTGTACTCCAGTGTTTTCCTCAGATAGAATATGTGGGTGATGTTCTATCTCAATCGTGCCATATCCATAAATATTTTTCATTTATCTATACATGTGAATGATATCTCAGGTAGATATAAAACAAATATACTGATTTAGTCTTTTCTCCACTCAAATAAATGTTATTCTATTATGTGTTCATTGTTTGCTCTCTATCATCTATTTCTTTTTCTCTTTCTGGACCTCATACCAATCACAAGGATCTAAGACCCTCATGATTTTCATACTTTTGTATTTTTGCTCTGTGATTTGAGAAAGCTTTCTTCTTGTTTTCCCAAACCATCAACTATGCAGTGACTGTCCTATCTTTCATTTTGTCTGATTTTTAAAAATTGCTCTTATTATATTTTCATGTTTAAGCTGCTCTGTCTTCTCCCTTGATTCTATTTGATTGAATTCTCTTAACCTTCAGTTTCTATTCCTGTCTCTCTTCTGGTGTTCTGTTATTTCTTTGTCTATTGCTTTAGCTTGGCGTCCAGGTTTAAGTTGCAAGTTTTAACAGACCTGCAAGTGATGTTAGGAAAAGTATTCTCTGCTGTGCACTTGGTTGGAAGTAGCTGACCAACATTCAGTCCCTTATTACACCACTGGCAGAAGTAGGCTGTTTGCCTACAGTCTTTCAGTCTTGGAAGTAGAGGAAACAGCCTACCTTATTAGCTCCTCTTTGGATGTGTAGGAGATCAGAATTGGCCACCCTAAATGTGTCTCTTTGGCTTGATTATTTTTAAGAACAGGAGACTGAAAGAAACTTTGACCTTTCCCCTAACTGCCTAAAAGAATTTAAGATACAAGGCCTGTGCCAGGAAGGAGCTATCACCATAAGATAACTGTATTGTAACGTAAAATGGGTCCCATTGTCTATAGAGGGCCCAGCAAACACTTGTTTAACAAACATTTACATTTCCTTCTCTATGTAAATTGCCTTCCTCCCCTTGGAAGCCCCAAACCACTACCCCCAACATCCCCTTTTGTCTGTAGCTGAAGATGGTATTTAAGGTGACAACCTTGGCCATTCTGATGAGTTACTCAGTTTTCCTGGGTTTCTCCCATGGATACATGTTATTAAAGCTTGTTTGATTTCTCTCTGTTATTCTATCTCATTTCAATTTAATTCTTAGATGAGCCAGAAGGACCTGAGGGTAGAGGAATTGTCTTCCTCCCTTACAGATGCTTGGGACCAGAGAGACCTGGTGCACTCAAAGGAGCTAGTATCAACCTTTTTACCAAAAGGTCTACAGATCTCTGTGAACTGAGTTTTGCCCAGAATGCCCTGTGTTCTGATCCCACACTGGAACGAGGTGCCCATGTGTTCAGCCTCTCCACTAACTGACCAACTGAACAGAAATCCCATACTTCTCCTTCAGTCTGGATGTACAGAGTATCCTAAGCTTGATTCAAACCAGTCTACTTGCTGACCCCAGCAGCAGCGGGTCTAGAGAGGGAAATTTGCCACAGTTGAGAGTGGAGCAGAAATCAAGTCATTTTGCTTGTATAAAGTTCCACAAAGCAGAGCATCTCTTCCCAGTTCATTAGAAATAAAAGTTTCTTACACAATCACAACTTAAATAACTTTAAGACAAGAAATGCATTAGCATCTTTATTACAAATGTAATTGGTTTTCTTTTATTTTTATTCGTGGGGATAGGGTCACTAGTTAAAATACGCCACTGTAAAATCTGCAATTTAAATTTCATTTCATGCTGCATTGTAGAAATAGTTTACATAAACAGCATCCATTAATCATTTAAAACAAAGGTTAAATGTAAATTAGAATCCCACTATTTATTTCTGTGATTATTTATGGTTTTCTGGTAAAGTTTGAATTTCCTGAGGGTGAAGGAATTAATGTTTTTGAAAATAAAATATCTTTAAACTAAAATTGATAACTTCCAGAAATCAATCAACCTGGAGAGCGTGCCATTACATTGCAAACAGCATTCGAATGTAAAAATTCTACTAGCTCACAGCCACAATTTTAATTATGTCATGATTTAATCCTGAAATCTCTTTCTTCAGGAGTCCTACCTCCTAATATTCAATAACCATATCAAACACAATTTTGGGAAAAATGATATCTTTCTGGTGGCTGTACACTTTTGAAGAGGGTTAGAATATTGGTTTGATTATCTTTCACTTTATCCAACAAAAGAACATAGTAAAAGGAATGAACATCAGTGTAAATTAATAAGGACTATCTAGTTTAAGCTGCATTTGCAAAGGGACAAAATACCTGGACAAAGGCTTTCTTTCAGTGGTTTGCGTAAATTTTCATTTATCCCCTAATTATGAAATTCCTGAGTAATTGACCAACACTTTTCTCATCATTCTAAACTATTGCTCTTAGACAATCACAGTTAGACATTTATAAGTATTTCTATTCTTTAATTTATTTCCTATAGTTTTTCTCTTTTATCACGGCTCTGATATGATACTTACATCAAGAATGACAGTCTGAACTTTAGGAAACAAGGTTAAAGAAATAATTAGACATTTTATCATTTTACTACAGTTCAAAACGAAAGCATAAAAGTGTTGCCTGAATTAAAAGTATCAAAAGAAATTAGTATTTTGATGCATAAGAACTCAGAAATAGTAAAGATCATAGTCATAAGGGGAAAAAAACCAAAGCAGCAAAACAAAAACAGTTGTGTTTATTTCGGCACTCTGTGACATCATATTTTGTTGGCTTTCTTTCTTTACGTAGGTTGTTAGGGGTATAGTCAGCAGTGATGTTTATGTAATGGTGTCTTTTCTGAATACCTAAGACAAAGAATTTGATATAGAAATGAGCAATATCATTGTAGCTAAATGTCATTATACATCTTTCTTAGTTCTCTGGATATTTTTGAGCAACTGTTCTAAGAAAGAATTGAAGATACAATAGGAAGAGTTCTATCTTTTATAATAATACAACAATAGTATCTACAATGTTGAATGAGAATTTTCCAACATATTTGCAATAATTTTAATAAGCCATCATTATAATATCCATTCAGAGATAATTTAGTTAACTAGGATGTTAATTTGAAACATCTGAAGCAAAGTTCAAGTAATTCTTTCTAATAAACTATTTTAATGGCTTGTCATTCATATTATTTCCAGATCATGTTATCCAAGGCTGGTTATATGTAAACACAACAGTTTTATAGCTCACTGTCTCAAGCGAAAACTATAATTATGCTCTAAACGTATCTTGTGTTGTTCTTTACTAGTCCAAGAAAGCAATTACGCTTTCACTCTCTCTTTCTGATGAAATAATAATCAGAATGCATTAACATGTTAAAAAGGATAGACTCCTAAATGCAACGTGATTTGGAGAATGGAAGTAAATGTGTCAGATTCAGGAAATTATTTTCAGGACTTTGATAATAGTAAAACTTCTTACAGTGAAGCCAATCTACAGAAGTTTCCATTTGAAATCTAAGTCTCCATTACTGTACGTCTAAGGATAATATAGCTTGCATTTGATCCTTCCCAAAATAATCTTTAAAATGAGCAAAATCTATATTTTAATATCTCCTATGAACAGGAAGCAATATGTGTAACAAGTAGACAAGGGGAAACTTCATAAATTAATTTACATTAAGAACAAATGTCATACAAAGTGCATTTTTGATACTATCCTGAAAGGACAAACATCAGCCCTTGAACACCATATGTGGTTTGCATTATGGCTTCTTGGCATCAATCCATAATCTATTTCCAGCAGCTACCATCTCAAAAATTTATGAGGACCTGGAAAGCACAGAAGGGCTAAAGAAGCCACTTGAGTTCTGTTTATTAGCATACTCATTAAGCCTAATCAATAATTGATGAACCATTTGTCAAAAACATATGGATTAAATTACATCTTGGCTTAGACCATTCGAAAAAGAGTCATGAGTATTTTGCCCCATTGTTTGCTGTGTAAACATGATGTCAAAAATGATTCCATAACAGATCCCTGAAAAAGCTTGGGTTTTCTTTTCTCTACAGACCAAAATTACAATGGATTATACTAGATTTTTAAAGTGCATTAAAGGAATTTAATATAGAAGCTATTGAAATACAAAATTAATGGGATAAGATAAGAACTTTTTTAAAAATTTCAAATATCCCCTAAGAAGAGCTTGAGAGAAAAAATCAAAGGCACCTATGAGCAAAGTGTTGTGAAGATTTAAAAACGTGAGGCTACGTCCACCGGCATTAGGTATATTCTTATGCTTTGGTTTGCGGTGGTTTTCAGCTGACAGAACGCCACATTTTTTTTGTGGTTATACGACTATACAGTCAAAGTACAGTAAAAAAATAATAATTTTAGAACAGTTTTAAATTTACAGAAACATTGCTAGGCCAGTACAGAGTTTCCACATACCCCACACCCAGTTTTCCCTATCAATAACTTCTTATATTAGTATAGTCCATTTGTCATAATCAATGAACCAGTATTGATACATTATTATTAACTAAAGTTCATCTTTATTCTGATTTCCTTAACTTTTACCTAATGTCTTTTTTCTGTCCCATGATCCCATCCAGGCACATTACACTTAGTTATCATGTCTTCTTAGAATCTTCTTGGTTGTGACAGTTTCCTAGACTTTCTTTGTTTTTGTTGACCTTGATAGTTTGGAGGATTATTGGGGTTTTTGTAGAGTGTCTCTCATTTTGGATTTGTCTGATGTTTTTCTCATGATCAAACTAGGCTTTGGGGAGGTAAAGTACATTTCTCATCACACTGTATCTAGGGTACATACTATGAACATGACATTACTGTTGATATTAACCTTGATCACCTGGCTGAGGCAGTTTGTCAGGTTTCTCTACTCCAAAGTTCTTCTTCTCTTCCCCGTTACGATATGTACTCTTTGGAAGGAAGTCACTATGTGCGGTCAACTCTTAAACAGTGGAGAGTATACTTCACCTCCTTGAAAGTAGAATATCCATGTAAATTATTTGGAATTCTTATTCATGAGAGGTTTGTCTGTTCTTCTCCCTTTTATTAATTTATTCATCCAATCATTATTTCTATCATTACAGACTTGTGAATATTTATTTTATACTTTGAGTTATAATCCAATGTTACTGTCATCCAATTCTATTTTATTTATTTTATTGCTCAAATTGTCATAGCTTTGGCCAATGGGAGATCTTTCAGTTGCGTTGTGTGTCACTCTAAAATACCACTATCATGACAGACAAGAAATAATGAACAACTGAAATTTCACAATGATGTAAACTATTATGAACTCAATTAAAAAAATTAGTTATATAAGGTTATAATTTCATAAATAAATAAACAAATAAAATACCACTATCATTGTGTGTGTGTGCATGTTTGAGAACTTCCTTACTTTGTGGTGCTACAACATGCTCAGATTTCACTCATTTTGTGTGTTTTCCATCACAGTCCTAGAATCAGCCATTTCTCTTTATCTTAGAATGGGATTAGAAACAAAGATCTGGGTACTAGGTGTGCTGTTTGCTAATTGGGGTGTCATTGCTTCCATTCTTCTCAGTTGACAGCGTGGGTAAACATATGTCTGCATAATAACTTGCTTATATACACAATCTGTAGATATTTATATATGTAAAACTATGTGTCTATATTAAGCTAAACATGAGTTTATATTGATGTCTCCAACTCTAATTCATTAAGACATGGCTTATTCTAGTCTCCTCTTATTCTAGTCTCCTCGCCTTGCTTATCTATAAACTCCCACTCTAACAATGAGATGGATACCTGGCTCCCACTGTGCACCATCTACTTACTTACTTGTTCAATTTCATTATCCAGTCCCCGTTCACCTACTGAAGAGCATGTTGGTTGACTCCAGTCTTTGGCAATTATTAATAAAACTGCTATAAACATTCACATGCAAGTTTTTGAGGGTGTGTAAGTTTTCAAATCAGTTGGGTAAATACCGAGGAATTCGTTTGCTGGATTGCATGGTAGGACTATGTTTAGCTTTGTAAGAAACTTCCAAAGGGTCTTCCAGAGTGGCTGCACCATTTTGCATTCCCACCAGCAACGGATGAGGGTTCTTGTTGCTCTACATGAGGGATATTGGCCTATAGCTTTCTTTTCTTGTAATGTTCTTGTCTGGTTTGGATATCAGGGCAATGCTGGCCTTATAAAATGAGTTTGGAAGTGTTCTCTCCTCTTCTATTTTTTTGGAAGAGCTTAGAGGGATTGGCAATAGTTCTTTTTTAAATGTTTGGTAGAATTCACCAGTAAAGCCACCTAGTCCTGGACTTTCGTTTGTGTGAGCTTTTTGCCTACCTTTATTTGGATTGTTTGTTTCTTATTGTTGAATTTTTATGAGTTCTTTGCAGGTTTTGATACAAATCCTTTATAAGATATTGTTTTGTAAATATATTCTCCAAGTCTTTGACTTGTCTTTTCCTAATTTTAGTAAGTTCAACTTACCAATTTTTCCTTTCTTCAATCATGCTTTTGATGTTCCCTCTAAAAGCTCATCACCAAATCCTCAGTAAATTTTGTCAGATGTTTTCTTCTAGAAATTTTATTGTATTGCATTTTACATTTAGTTTTGTGATCCATTTTGAATTAATTTTTTTGAAAGGTATAAGGTCTGTGTTTAAGCTATCCCTAGGTGGTGTTTGTTGTTGTTTTGCCTATGGACACAAAATATTTCTGCACCATTGTTGAAAAGACTACACTTTTCCATTGTATTGCCTTTGCCGCTTTGTCAAAAATGAATTGACTATATCTATATGGTTCTATTTAGTTGTCTATTGTGTTCTATTGATCTATGTGTCTATTGTTTCACTAATACAACACTGCCTTGATTCCTGTGGATTTACTTTAACTCTTGAAATTGGAAAGTATGAGTACTCCAATTTTTTTCTTCTTCAGTACCGGATTGGCAATTCTAGGTCTTCTGTTTTTCCATATAAACTTTAGAATCTGTTTGTCCATGTCTACAAAGTAGCTTGTTGGAATTTTGAATGGAATTGTGTTGAAACTACTGATCAAGTTGGGAAGAATTAAAATCTTAACAATAGTGAGTGTTCCTAACTATGAACATGGTTTATTTCTCCATTTATTTAGAACTTCGTTGATTTCTTTCATTAACATTTTGTAGAGTATTGCATATAGTTCCTGAACATATTTTGTTAGTGTTACACCTAAGTATTTCCTTTTATTGGTGCTATTTTAAAGGACATTATTTTCAAATTTTTGGATTCCGAATGTTCACTGCTGGTATATTAAAAAACAACTGATTTTTGTCTATTAATCCTGTGAGATTGCTAGACTCCTTTATGAGTTACAGGGGTTTTTTTGTTGACCCTTTGGGATTTTCTATGTGGACAATCACTTTGTCTGTGAATGAAGACAGTTTTACTGCTTCCTTTCTGGTCTGTATACATTTAATTTCTTTTCTTTCCTTGTTGTACTAGCCATGATTTTCAGTACAGTATTGAATAGCAGTGGTGAGAGAGGACTTCTTTGCCTTGTTCTTGATCTAAGGTAGAAAGTTTCCAGTTTATTGCCATTTAATATGATGTTACCTGTAGGTTTTTTGTAGATATTATGATGCGCTATTTTTATAACACTCAGAAAATCCCAATAATCAAAATTTTATTCCAAAACCCATCACAAATTTGTACTTATTTCTATAATTTACTATTACTTGCCTATTATCAGTAAATACTTTTCTAATTCTAGCATGGATAAACATAATTTAACTTGAGTTAGTAGTTGACAGGGACACAGTTATTAAATTTAAACTCTATAGAATTCTAAAATCCCAGAAAATATCCAGAAAAATAGACAGGTGATTAGGGCATTTTGTAAATACAAAGTGAATTGGCATAAATATTCAAGGAAAAAATTCAGAAAAGGCATGCAACAAATAAATGAAATTATTTCATGTAGCCAAAAAAGGATGATCAGGGAATATTCAGTGACTGACATCCAGGTAAAGAAACTTAGAACATTAAAGACATTAAACAGCAGATATTTTATAATTTCTATTTTCTTCTTATTCTATCTACAATGATAATTTTAAAGTGTTAGCAAGCTTCAAATTATTTCAGACACCCATAGTTAGAGGATAAAAGGTCAGATTTGACTAAAATAAGAGACATGAAGATCACTGTTCAAACAAATACAGAAGCAGTTTATTATCTACCCTAAAGTAAAAAAATACTCCTGTGGAGCACAAATTCTTTTGTATATTAAGATCAGTTACTCTTTAAAAAGACTCTATGAAAATAGTGTTATTTATTAAAAGAATTATGCTAGGGCTGACACTCTTAATGTTGGTTCCTGCAGTATCAAAGTTCTATTTAAAAATAGTAACCATAGACTCAATTGAACTATTCAAAAAATTCTACTATTAAAGAATAATTTTTAAAGAAAACTAAAATCATGATTCCTAAAAGGTATAAAATAAACATGACAATAATCAGATAACCCAGAAAAGTATTCCTAGATAATACATAGTTTTCCATGGAAACATTATCATTGCTTGATTGATTTATACAATTTGGACTGATAACTAATTCATGATCTAGTTGCCATCCTGTACATTATTTATTTAATTAATTTAAAAAGCTGAACATTGAGACTTTCAGATTCCAGTCCAGCATGTAAGAAACTTGGAAGTTGCCACTTCTTCATAGAAACAGGTAAAAAGCTGATGAAGCTGAAAAATCAACAGCTCTTTTAGATTCATAAGAGAAGTGAGGTCACAGGGCAAGTGGCTGCCCCCAAAATTGGAGAGACTGACAGGCTAATGCAAAGAATTATAATTTGCAGGAGCAGGAACCTCCAGAAACTGGTGCCACAGTAGGGAACCCTGAACTTTAGTTGATGAGTTGCTGGAGGCTGAGGGTGGACAAGTCTGAGGGATTAAAGTCTCTAAGGGAAACAGCCATCAGGAAGCCTCCGCATTTTTGTGAGTTTTACCTCCCAGAGCTCCACCAGGTCCCCAAAGTGAAATTGGAGAAAAGTCTCCTCATGCTTCCCACAGAGGGAGGGGGAAAGGAAACATTTTGAAATAAACCAGAGTATTCTGTTCTTTGTAGCAATGTCTACCCTCAGCAGAAACTAACCAGAGCTTAACCTGCTGGGGTTTTATTAGAGCCTAACTGATTGAACTATGGGTAGGACAATACCCAAATCCAGCCTACTCTAGCCATCCTCTCCTATCTAAAGTGAGGGAGAGAAAAAACCTGTGAAGCACTGTGACGTTCACAGTCCAGAGGCACAGGCTCATTAAAAGACGGAGCTTATCATTGGGATAAGAATGCTTCCTGTCCCCTCACCATCTCACCACCATATTAGTAAAGATCTGTTTACAGTAGTTCCTTTTACCCACTACGTCATGTCTGGTTATGAAAACAAAATTGCAAAACATACTGAACAGCAAAAAACACCGTTTGAAGATATAGAGCAAGCATCAGAACCAGACTGACACATAGCAGGAATGTTGGAATTATCACACTAAGAATTTAAAACAGCCATGATTAAGATGCTAAGGATTCTAATGGATAAAGTAAGCAGCATGCAAGAACAGGTAGATAATGCAAGCAGAGAGAAGGAAATTCTAAGAAAGAAGCAAAAGATATGTTGGAGATTAAAAAAACACTGTAACAGAAATGAAACATTCCTTTGATGGGCTTATTAATACTTGACATGATTGAAGAAAGAATCTCTGACCTCGAGAATATCTTGATAGAAACTGCCCAAATTGAAAAGCAAGAGAAAAATGATTGAAAAAGACAGAACAGAATATCCAAGGACTGAGGGACGACTATAAAAGGTATAGTATAGGCATAATGTGAATACCAGAAGGAGACAAAGGAGAGATAGGAACAGATAAAATATTGAAACAATAATGACTAAGAACTTCCTCAAATTAATGTCACACACCAAACCAGAGATCCAGGAAGCTCAGAGAGCACCAAGCAAGATAAATGAAAAAAAGAGCAACATCTAGACATATCATATGTCTAGATGATAGACAACTAAAGAAAACTAAAGAAAATCAAGATAAAAAAATCCAGTGAGGAGCCAGAGGAAGAGGAAACCAACCTTTTCCAAAGAGGAGCAAAGATAAGAAAGAAACCAGGTTTCTCTGAAACCATGCAAGCAAGAAGAATGAAGTGAAATATTTAAAGTGTTGAGAGAAAAAAATCATCAACCTAGAATTCTATTCCCTGCAGAATAATCTTTCAGAAGTGAAGGAGAAATAAAGACTTTCTCAGGAAAACAAAAATTAAAGGAATTTTGCGAGAAATATTAAAAGAAGTTCTTTAGAGAGAAGGAAAATGATAGAGGTCAGAAACTCAGATGCACATAAAGCAAGAAAGAGCATCAGAGAAGAAATAATTGAAGGTAAAATAAAAATTTTTATTTTTCTTATTCTTTTGTTTTTGAGGAAGATTAGCCTTTAGCTAACATCTGTCACTGAAGCGGAGGGCACGAACTTAACCACTGTGCCACCAGGCTGGCCCCTATTTTTCTTATTCTTAATTGATCTAACAGATAACAGATTGTTCAAAATAATAGCAATAACTGTATAGTTCTATTATATATGCTTGTGTGTGTGTATTTACGTATGCTTATGTATAACCAAAATGAATGACAGTAACTATACAAGGGATGGAAGGGAGGATTGATGGGTTATTGTGTTATAACGCACTCACACTACCCATGAAGTGGTACACTGTTCTTTGAAAGTGGACTTGGGTTAGTAGTAAGTGTATATTGCAAACTCTATGGCACCACTAGAAAACATAAAAAAGAATTATAACTGATGTCTTAAGGAGAGAAAATTGAATCATAAAAGATGCTCAATTAAAATCACGAAAGGTAGAAAAAGAGTGGAAGGCAAAAATAGGATTAAAGAACAAGGGCATCAAATAGAAAATGGTAACAAGTATAGTAGATATTAATACAACAATACCAAGAATTACATTGAACATCAATGGTCTAAATGCACAAATAAAAGAGAAAGATTGCCAGAGTGGATCAAAAAACAAGACCAAATATATGTTATCTACAAAAAGTCTACTTTAAATATAAAGACATATATAGATTAAAAATAAATGGATGAAGAAAGATACACCATGCTAACACTAATCAAAAGGAAGTGGAAGTTGCTATATTAATTTGAAACAGATCAGATTTCAGAGCAAGGAAAGTTATCAAGAATAAAGAGGGGCACTACCTAATGATAAAGGAGTAAATTATACAAGAAGACATATCTATTCTCTTTTTTTTTTGAGGAAGATTAGCCCTGAGCTAATTACTGCCAGTCCTCCTCTTTTTGCTGAGGAAGCCTGGCCCTGACCTAACAACTGTGCCCATCTTCCTCTACTTTATATGTGGGACGCCTACCACAGCATAGCGTGCCAAGCAGTGCCATGTCCGCACCCGGGATCCGAACTGGTGAACCCTGGGCCACTGAGAAGCAAAACGTGTGAACTTAACCGCTGCACCACTGGGCTGGCCCTGACATATCTATTCTTAATGTGAATGTGCCAGACACAGATCATCAAAATATGAGAAGCAGAAACTGATAAAATGGCAAAAAGAAAGAAACGAATCAATCAACATAGTTGGACAGTTCCAAACCTCCTTATCAGAAATGGAGAGATCCAGCAGACAGAAAATCACTAATAGCTGACTTCAATACCATCAACTGGATATAATGACATCTGTAGCCTTTCATCCAATAATAGTAGAATACACATTCTTCTCAGGCTCACACGAAACATTCACCAAGATAGACCACATTCTGGGCCATAAAACACATTTAACAACTTTAACAGAATAGACATCATACAATACTTGCTCCCAGACCACAAGATAATTAAACTCAAAATCAATAACAGAAAATTAGCTGGAAAATCCCAAAATATTTGGAGATTAAACAACATAGCTTTAAATAACACATGAGTCACAGAAGAAATCTCAAGAGAAATTTAAAATATTTAGAATGAAATGAAAATGAAGATACAGCTAATCAAAATTTGTGGGATGCAGATAAAGCAGGGATTAGAAAGAAATTTATTGTATTGAATGCATATATAAGAAAAGAAAAATGTTCTAAAATCAATTGTCGGAGCTTCTACCTTAGGAAACTAAAAAGAGGAGAGCAATTAAATCCAAAGTGAGCAGAAGAAAAGCAATAGAAGCAGAAGAAAAAAGCAGAAGAAAAGCAAGAAAAACTAGACAGCCAGCCCCAGTGGCTAGTAGTAAAAGTTTGGCACTCTCACTGCTTCGGCAGGCTGGGCTCGTTTTCCAGCTGTGGAACCACACCACCCGTCTGTCAGTACCCATGCTGTGGCAGCGGCTCACATAACAGAACTAGAAGGACTTACAAATAGAATACATAACGGGCCTTTGGGGAGGGAAACAAAAAGAGGAAGATAGGCGCCAGATGTTAGCTCAGGGTGAATCTTTCTCTGTAAAAAAAAAAAAAAAAATAGAGCAGAAAACAATGAAATTGAAACATAAAATCAATAGAGAATGTCAACAAAACCAAAAGCTCATTCTTTGAAATGATTAATAATATCAATAAGCCTCTAGCCAGGCTAAGGGCAAAAAGAGGATATAAATTAGTGAAAGAGGGGACATCAATACAGATCCATGGACACTAAAAGGATAATAAAGAAATACTATGAACAGCTATATAGCCACAAATTTGATAACCTAGGTGAAATGGACAAATTCCTTGAAAGACATAATCTGCTGAAACTCACACAAGAAGAAAGAGATAATCTGAATAGGCCTATATCTATGAAGAAATTGAATCTATAATTAATGATCTTCTACAACAGAAATCATCAGGCCCAAATGGATTTACTGTTGAGTTCTACCAAACACTTAAGAAAGAAATTATGCTAATTTTCTACAATCTCTTTCAGAAGATGGAAGTGGAAAGGATACTTCCTAACTCAACTCATCTATGAGGCCAGCATTACCCTAATACCAAAGCCAGACAAAGACATTACAAGAAAGGGAAACTATAGACCAATATCTGTCATGAACATAGTTACAAAAATCCTCAACAAAATATTAGCAAATTGAATCCAAAAATATATAAAAAGAATTATTCACCATGAACAAGTAGGATTTATCACAGGTAGTCAAGGCTGCTTGAACATTTGAAAATCAATTTATGTAATTCATCATATCAACAGGCTAAGGAAGAAAAATCACATGATGATATCAATAGATTACAGGAAAAGCATTTGACAAAATCCAAGACCCATTCATGATCAAAACTCTCAGTACACTAGGAATAGAAGGGAACTTCCTCAATTTGAAAAAGAATATTCTCAAAAAACCTATGACTAACATCATACTTAATGTTGAAAAGTTTGCAGCTTTCCCACTAAGATCAGGAACAAGACAAGGATATCTCCTCTCACCACCACTTTCAGTATCATGCTGGAAGTCCTAGCTAATGCAATAAGAAATGAAAAGGAAATAAGAGATATATAGATTGGGAAGGAAGGCATTAAACTATCTTTGTTAGCAGATGACATGATGATGTATACAGAAAATCAGAAAGAACCAACAAAACCACTCCTGGAACTAATAAGTGATTATACCAAGGGTGGAAGATACAAGGTTAATATACAAAAGATAATTGCTTTCCTATATACCAATAGAGAACAAGTGGAACTTGAAATTAAAAACAAAATACTATTTACATTATCATTCCCTAAAATGAAATACCTAGGCAAAATCTAACAAAACATGTACAAAATGTATATGAGAAAAATCACAAAATTCTGATTAAAGAATTCAAAGAAAAATAAATGGAGAAATATTCCATGTTCAATGAGAGGAAGACTCAATATTGTCAAGACGTCAGTTCTACTTAACCTAATCTATAGATTCAATGTAATCCCTGTGAAAACCCCAACAAATTATTTTACGGAAATCAACAAACCAATTCTAAAGTTTATATGGAGAGACGAAAGATCAGAAAAGCCAACAGAATATTCAAGGACACAGACAAAGTTGAAGAACTGACACCTCCTGACATCAAGACTTACTATAAGACTATATTATTAGAGTAATCAAGACATCATCTCATTGGTGAGAGAATGGTTAAAGAGAACAACAGAACAGAATAGAAAGCCCAGAAATAGACTCACATAAATATAATTAAATGATTTCAGACAAAGGAGAAAAGGCAATTCAATGCAGAAACATATTCTTTTCAAGAAATGGTGTTGGTAAAACTGGACATCCACATGCAAAAAAATAAATCTAAACAAAGACCTTAGGTTCTTCAGAACAATTAACTAAAGATGGATCACAGACCTTAATATAAAATACAAAACTATAAAACTAGAACACAACACAGTTAAAAATCCAAACAACTTTGTGTTTGGCGATATTTTTTAGATATAACATTAGAGGCATTATCCATGAAAGAAATAATCAATAAACTAGACTTTATTAAAATTAAAAACTTCTGATCTACTAAAAACACTGTAAAGAGAATGAAAAGACTAGCCACAGACTAGGAGAAAATATTTGCAATGACGTGGCTGATAAAGGACTGTTATCCGAAATATACAGAGAAAACTTAAAACTAAAAACTAAGAAAACAAACAATCCAATTAAAAAATGGACCAAAGAGGGGCTGGCCCCGTGGCTGAGTGGTTAAGTTCACACGCTCCGCTGCAGGTGGCCCAGTGTTTCATTGGTTCGAATCCTGGGCGCGGACATGGCACTGCTCATGAAACCACGCTGAGGCAGCGTCCCATATGCCACAACTAGAAGTACCCACAACGAAGAATATACAACTATGTACTGGGGGGCTTTGGGGAGAAAAAGGAAAAAATAAAATCTTTAAAAAAAAAAAAAATGGACCAAAGACCTTAACAGACAGCTCTTCAAAGAAGATATACAAATGATGAGTAAGCATACGAAAAGATGCTCCACATCATTGTCATTAGAGAAATGCAAGTTAAAACAATGAGATACCACTACATACCTATTGGAATGGCCAAAATCTAAAACCCTGACAACACCAAATGCTGGAGAGGATGTGGAGCAACAGGAACTCTCATTCATTACTAGTTTGAATGCAACATGGTACAGCCACTATAGAAAAGTTTGATAGTTTCTTATAAAACTAAACATGCTCTTACCAAATGATCCAGCAATCACACTCTTTGGTATTTATCCTTGGAGGTGAAAACATATAGTCACATAAAAACCTGCACACAAATGTTTTTAAACAGCTATTAGCTCTGGCAGCTTTATTCATAATGGCCAAAACTTGGAAGCAACCAAGATATGCTTCAGTAGATGAATTGATAAAATGTGAAATATCCAGGCAATGGGATGTTATTCAGTGCTAAAAAGAAATGAACTATCGTGAAAAGATGTGGAGGAAATGTAAATGCCTATTTTCAAAGAAAGAAGCCATTCTGAAAAGGCTACATACTGTATGATTCCAACTATATGACATTCAGGAAAAGACAAAACTATGGAGACAGTAAAAAGATTTATGGTTGTTAAGGGTTAGGTGTGAGGGAGAAATGAATAGGTGGAACAAAGAGGATTTTTAAGGCAGTCAAATTACTCTGTATGATACTATAAAGGTGGGTTTATGTCATTTTAGATTTGTCCGAACCCATAGAATATTAGACATCCTGGTGTCAACTAGGACTTTGGGTGATAATAATGTCGCAATGCAGGTCATCAGTTGTAACAAATGCATCTGGTGAGAAATGTTGATAATAGGGGAGGTAATGCATGTGTGTATATGGAAGTACAAGGGAAACATATACCTTCTGTTCAATATTGCCATGAATCTAAAACTTCTCTAAGTAATAAAGACTATTATTAAAAAAAGAAGCTGATCATTGTCCATGTGTTGGGTACCATGGTAGTAGTTGGAAGGATAAAAATATAAACAGTATGTATCCTTATATCACAATACAATGTGATGAAAATATTTACAACGTGGTAACCTGAGTTCTGAGCAGAAATTTAAAACATGTGAAAGTTGGGGAAATCTCCATAGAGTTAAGAGATCTCTGAAATGGGAGGGTTGAAAGACTAGTTGACTTTGAGAGGTCAAGAGGAATGGGGTAGGGATGAGATTTCTAGAATAGAGACTGAAGTTATGAAATTGAGTTCATGACTGGGAAATCTTGCAAAATTCTCTTTTGGTTGAAAAGAGGCAGGGTGGAGAGTATGGAAAGCAAGGTGAGGTCCAGAGTAGGATACTGGAACAATATTTAGGGACCTCATGGCCATGGACATAAGTATCAAGTTAAGGAGCTTGTAGTGTTTTCTGCCCTCAGTGAGTTGTAGGAGATGTAGAGGATATTTGTCTTTTTGTGAGATAATTAAAGTAGCAATCACAATTATTGACGATGACCACTCTAAATACTAAATTACAAAATGACAAAAAGACAAAACATCTTGTCCATCAACTGAGAATACATTCATGCTAGAGGCTGAACAAGGCTAGTCAAAGACAGATTACTACTTCTACCATTATCCAGTGTAGTCACCCAATAAGAAGAAATGAATATGGCAGTATGGAGCATCCTCAGAAAATTAAGAATAGATCCATCATATGATCCAGCTATCCCACTGCTGGGTATTTATCCAAAAAACTTGAAAATGCAAAGGCATAAAGATACATGCACCCCTATGTTCGTTGCAGCATTATACACAATAGCCAAGACTTGGAAGCAACGTAGGTGCCCATCAAGGGATAAATGGATAAAGAAGATGTGGTAGATACACACAATAGAATACTACTCAGCCATAAGAAATAATGAAATCTGGCCACTTGTGACAACATGGATGGTCCTTGAGGGTATCATGCTGAGTGAGATAAGTCAGAGGGAGAAAGTCAATTACCATATGATCTCACTGATAAGTAGAAGATAAAAACAACAACAAACAAACACTTAGCATTGGGGATTGGATTGGTGGTTACCATAGAGGAAGGAGGGGAGGGCAAAAGGGATGCTTAGGCTCCCATGTGAGGGGATGGACTATAATTAGTGTTTGGGTGGTGAACATGATGTAATCTACACAGAATTCAAAATATATTACAATGTACATCTGAAAGCTATATATCGTTATAATCCAATGTTACTGCAATTAAAAAATAATAAAAAAGAAGAAATGAATATGAATTTCCAGTAATTAAAGAACAAAAGGTTGAAACTGAAGATCAAGTTCCTGCTTTTCACCCATTGATTGGGTAGTCAGTGGTCATAAAACAATCTACATTCCTTATGCAGCACAGCTTTTACTATTTTTACCTAATGACATTTTCTTTTTTTTATCCTTTTTGATAATGACAGTTATGTTTTCTTTTTTTTAAAATGACTTAAATGATCTTTAAAGTTAAAAGGAGGTATCAGGTCAACTTTATATTTTTAAGATGCTTATTTTTAATTTGCGGTAAAAATAAGTGTGGATATAGATTGAAGAAGAATGGAAGAGAGAGGCAACAATTGTTTCTCTTGTTTTGAGGAGAAAAAGGAGCATCTTTATATGTTAAATCAAAATAAAGATAGAAAAAGGGGTGGACTTTTAAATACATCATCTCAGGGAGTGGAACTTAAGAAAATTTTAAAACAGAGCATATTGCTTTTACCATGTGATAATTCTATGTCCATTTTATCTTCTGCTCAATTATTCAAAATTATATAATTAATTTTCATATATGTTATAGGTTTTTGGTATATAGATGCCTCATATTCCAGGCCAGTGGTTGTGAACCTGGACACACGAAGTTTAAGGAAGATATTAACTGTGGCAGATTGCATTATTAGGCTCAAATTTTCACCCTTGCATTATCCATATTCTTTCCCAATGGATGTTGCGGTTCATCTCTTGAAGAGGCAGGATCTGTTCTTTACTCCTTCAGTCTGAGCTCAATCATGTAAATTGCTTTGATCACTTGAACGTAGCAGAGGTTCTGGCTTGCCAGTTCTGATCCTAGGTTTCAAAAGACTGTGTGTGTTTCTGTGTGTTTTTGAATTTTTGCTTGTAATGTTGCCATTATCATGAGAAAGCACTACCCCACTAGTCCGCTGTTTCTGGAAGAGGATGAGAGCTTCTTCAAAGGGACAAGCTAAATTGGCTGGGTCCAAAAACCAAGATCAGCTGATTCCACAACCTTGAGAAATGCTCGAATACATAGCACTAAGGCTTTTCTGGTTGTTAAGCAGCATTATTGTGGCCATAGATAGCTTATGTGTAAGTCTTCTTCAGAAGAAGAAAGGCACTTGTGTAAACTAAATACTCATGTATTCTCAGGAAGCAAGTCTTGTTTTTCATCTCTTAACTGAATATGAGATCAAGAACCTCTCACTGTAGACCAAAATAAAGCAGATATTTGTAGGTTTCTTGTGGCTTTATTTCTATATGCAATGTTTTTCAAAACCCAGTCTCTCTGGGATGTTTTAAACATATCATGCCCTTTGGCAAATTTTCTCTTGCAGCCCAGTTTTTCTGATCTTCTATGATCCAACGTTTCACCATGTTTTGAACACTGACATTTGTTTAGACTTTGTAGTGGTTCTTCTGCTGGGAAGTTTTGTTTTAACAAAGCATGCATTACAAATACCTTCAACTCCTTTAATATCCACAACAAGCAGTCAGGCATTCAGTTCTGTGTTCAGGCTAACTTCCATAGTCTATCGTAAGCAAAGTCCTTGTTAGATATCCTTGGTTCTAGTTACTCTTTTCTACGTATTTACTTTTACCAAGGATTTCATTTAGCTTGCTACAGTAAACATATTTTTAAAATAACTTAGGTAATGTTTTTTCTGAAATCAACCTTAATTCGTAACTCCAATGGTTACTTCTATATTAAAATACTCCACATACCCACCTAGCACTAGTCTAGGTAGAGTTATACCTACCAGAGGTGACTTACGGATATAGTTCTTGACCTTAGAATCTTCTGGAGAGACAAGATGAAAACAGAGAGTACAGAACTTGTATGCCCTCTCCAAGGGGCATGTATATATGTGAGGTGATGGATGTGTTAATTCACCAGATAGAAGGAATCCTTTCACAATGTATGCGTATATCCATCATTGCAAAGTGCACTTGAAATATCTTACAATTTTGTCAATTATACCACAATAAAGCTGAAAAGAAAGAAAGAAAACGTACAGTGCAAAATACAGAGAAACTCATAGATATTAAAATGTGGGGTACAGACCATATGTGTCTTATTGATTCAAAAAAGGATAATGTATATTGGTATAAAGAAAACTCATAAAAATCTAGTTGAGGGCTGGCCCGGAGTGCAGCGGTTAAGTGCGCACGTTCCACTTTGGAAGCCCAGGGTTCGCTGGTTCGAATCCTGGGTGTGGACCCGGCACCGCTTGTCAAGCCATGCTGTGGTAGGTGTCCCACATATAAAGTAGAGGAAGATGAGCACTGATGTTAGCTCAGGGCCAGTCTTCCTCAGCAAAAAAGAGGAGGCTTGGCAGAAGATGTTAGCTCAGGGCTAATCTTCCTCAAAAACAAAAAATAATAATTAATTTAAAAAAATCTAGTTGAGAGTGAGCTCCTTTCAAACATAACATCATTGATTATTGGATGTTCCCAATAGTCTGGGAGAATTTTACATGAACAATTAATTCACATAGCAGAAATCAAACTGACTAAGAGTTATTTAAGTATCATTTGAGGTTGAAAACAGACCTTGGTCTTGGAAGTTTTTGGAAATCCAACTTTGTGTTTTATTCATTCTTTGAACAAACGTATTCACAGAGCTTTATTTTTTGCAGATATCATTCTAGGTGCTGGGATACACTGGTGAGAAATGAGTGTCTGAACTCATGGATATTATATTTTAATAGAGGCATACATATTGAACAATTAATAACTCTGTCTCTCTATATGTTAATGTATTATGTGTTACAAATATATGGCATTTAGTGGAGGACACACCTATTGAAAATTAATAACTATATATGTAGAGTCAGTTAATGTATAGATGAGAATGTTATTTAAGGTGTCTAAAAGAGCCTTTTATTGAAAATGATAAATCAGAAGCCTTAAAACCATTTTAACAGTCTGACCAAGTAATTTAAATTCTAAGACTTAGCACGAGAAATCAGAGACAATAAAAATTATGCATAAGAATATTCACATGTAGTTTTATTTATAACTGGAAAAACTTGGAAACAACTTTAATGCGAAAAAATAGAAGCCCAGTTAAAGAAATTATGCATATCGATTTGATGATTTTTTCTTTTTTGAAGAAGATTAGCTGTGAGCTAACACCTGCAGCCAATCCTCCTCTTTTTGCTGAGGAAGATTGGCCTTGAGCTAACATCCCTGCCCATCTTCCTCTACTTTATATGTGGGATGCCACCACAGCATGGCTTGATAAGCAGTGCGTAGGTCCACACCTGGGATCTGAGCCGGCAAATCCTGAGCTGCAGAAGCAGAATGTATGAATTTAACAGCTGCACCAACAGGCCAGCCCCTAGACTTGAAGATATATTATGCAGCAATTAATATTGTGTTTTATAAAATTTGAATGTTAAGAAGAGATGCTCATAATACATTAAGTGGGAAAAGTGAATATATACCTGTATATAGAGTAGGCTCCTCTTATTTCATTATTTCTAATTTTTTGGTCTGTTACATTATCTGAACTGATGCTCCAAAAGCCATTTTAAAATACAAAAGATTTCTGTCTTTTTCAATGGTGAAGACTTGAATTATTCTTTGCTTAAGTTTCCTTGTGCCTGAGAAAGCTTCCTTAATGAGCCCTTTAATTACTCACATATAAAGTAAGTATATACTCTTTATTTAGAAGGAAAAGCTGAGAAGAAACCAGTAACTTGAATGCAAATATTTTAGAAAGAGAAGCCAAATGTTCTGTGTGGAACACATTTTATTTATTGAGTTTTTATGAGAGATTTGTCTGTGCGGAAATTGTGGCTTTTAGGATCTATAGTATCGGGTTTGATGGCTCTGTGCTGCTGCTTCTACTCATTTTTGTAGAGCTGTCTTCTCTTTTTCATAGCTATTTGCCAGAGATGCAGAGCTGAGACACAAGAACCTGAAGAAGGCTGCGTGGATCTGAATTTTATCTGACACAGAGAGGGAGGGACACAAAAAGTGGTCCAGGTAAAGCTCAGTGTGGACTGGATTGTTACTGACAATTGAACTCATAATCTCTTGTTAAGTTGCAAATTACCTTAAAACTCAAATAACTACTTATGAAGGTTCAGAAATCTCAGATGAGCTGGGTTTGGCTGGTCAAGGCTGGGCTCTGCTGATGTCTCTGTTTCAAGAAGAAGCAACTGGTTTACCACCACTTCTCACTGCAGGGCTATTGACCCCTCAAAGCAATGTTAGCCCATGTGTCTCTCACTCTCCTTGGGCGTGTGGGCTAGTTGAGCTCAGCTTTTTCCCAGTAATTGCAGAGATGAAAGGGAAGCATGCCAACTTCTTAAATTTAGGCTCTGAACTGGCATGCTGTCACTTCTGCCTGTACATCATTGGCCAAACAAGTCAGGTGGCCAAGCATAAAGTCAAGGGATGAGGACAGACACTGCACCTACAGAGAAGCCAACAATGCAGTCTGTCACACTGACGTTATCCAAGCATGAAATACATAGACTTCGGGAAATGTACCAATGTTGGGATATTGTTTGCTGATGTGACCCACTGGAATCAGGGTAGGAAGTCACACCACTGGGTGTTGGTTCTTCTTTAAAGGATTTGTATATTACCCACTGTTACTCATCCTCAGAAACTGCAAATTTTGTGATTCAGTGACTATGAACATGTCTGGGCATATGTCTTCTCCATCTGCTTGTTCATATTGGATCTTTGTGATCAATCACATTTTACAGTTTTAGAGATCCCCTCTCAAAAATGATGTCAAAGTCATCGTGTATAACATCCACCCACGGCCTAAGTGTTATGTACTAATTTTGGTTTCTTTGAAAAGTGCGGCCTTCCCTATAGTGTCAATTTTAGTAGGAGTCCCTTGGACTTGCCTCATCTCATAGTAAACTTAAGGTTCAATCCTCATCTTTAAACTGATGAATAGACAGAAGTTTATTCTAGTCTTCATGATTGATTATTTGGATCATTTAAATTGAGCCTTTGTAACACTAAGTCTCTTAAAATGAAGTCAATTTATTTGTGGGTGTATTGCTAAGTGAAACAAAATGAAGCTTCTCCTTCACTGTACCTCAGTGCAAGAGTAGGATAATTCTCCTGTGATGCTCTGTAGGATTTGTGAGTTGTTTAATGCAAAAACAGTGGAGGCAGAGGTGGGTGCTCTTATCCAGGTTGAACCCACATGTTGATCGTTGCCAAATCCCAACTTCTATCTCAATAAAGCATCTAGAACAAGGTTAGATCTCATTTGGCACACCTCAGTTGTGGAGTAATATCTACCACAACAGCTAGGTCTGTGGATTCATCAGAAGACATCCATGCCTTTGAGGTATGGTTCTGTTTCACCTGGGCACTTAACTCCAGCTTCATCACTGGTCCTGAGAGAGACTAAAGTAATATACTTAAGGAATGTAGTGATTATTTTTGGCAATGACTGAGGATAATAGTCACTAGCCAGTTCCTCTCCCATTATCCACTTGCTGAATATTCTGTCTCTAGCATGTCTTTATTCTTTCCCCAAAAAGAACTTTGACACACAGAACATTTAATGCACATAATTAGGTTAGCATAAAATCTAATAAACTGATTTTTCCCATTTCTTATGCATCCACTCTACACAAAAATTTTTAATAATTCTGTTATTTTTATGTGAGAGAATGGTTTTCTTATACTGTCCTAATATAGAACATTCTAGAACACTGAGATGATAGTGGCTAGTTAATGTTCCACTAATTCTTCTTGGCACATACTAACATGCAGATAATTATTAAAATCCCAGGAAATAAAAAGATGCCATTATATTGCACTGATCATAGGAACAGGGAAACATATGTAAATAATTATTATTTTATTTTATAATGTGCTAGTAATAAAGGCAGAAGAGAATTGCTGAAGAGGTTAGAGTTGGAGAATCTGAGGTCCCACTTTGCAACAGATGAAACTCTAAAGCATTAAGGATTAGTTGGTATGGTAATGTTACCTAATTTGTACTTATATGCTGGTAAGTCCAGTTACCTATCACTGGAATGAAGCACTCAAAAATGTCACCAATGATTTTTAAAATAATAGCAACAATAACAACAAAGATTATTGTCTCTGTTAAAATTATAAAATGGAGTAGGTGCCCTGAATTGCTGTGGGTAAGAAGTAGGATCATTAAAGTGGTCCCTTCATCCTTTCTATGACCTCCCATGGTTCAAGGATATAAACCAGGAGATCCTGGAGCATGGCAATGTTTGTTGGGTACTTAAGGGAATGGAAACCACAGAGGGATCTGTGGGTAACTGCCCTGATGATTCAGGATTTAATATCACACAGAAGGTCACTAAGTGGGCCTAGAAAGTCTCATCCACCCATAGCAACTTATTCTCATCAAAACAGAGATCACGGATCTAAAAAAATAGTATATGTAAATGAGCCTTGAAAGATCTTTTTTCCTTTGCATTTTTCTGTTTATGTACTGTGATGAGCACAGGAGTGAATTGCAAATGATCCTAGAAAACTGGGCCATTGATACGTTATCAAGTATAATAGTGAAGAGACAAGGGGCAAAATGAGACTAAATACAACCCAAAAGGATGAGAATATTCTACATTTCCCTTCTTGGTCACAGTGACCCACCCATTCACCATTGCCTTGAAACACAAAAAATGTTGTTTCAATATCTTCTAGTTCCAGCTGAAGCTCATATTATACTTCGTACATGGCCTTTTGCTACTTATCCCAATACTGTAAATGACTTTGGAAAGAAAAGTAGATTTCAAATGCAGAATGAAATTTTCATACATAAGATGGAGAATCTTACAGAAAATTATATAATATGATCTGGCTGTTATTCTGAAAATTCATTTGCACTGAATTATTAGCACCAAGGAATGAAATGTTTCTGAAAGTTGATTTAATTTTCCCAAGAGTTATTGGTCCATATCTGAAAAAGAATACTTGGTTTCTTCCTTGATGATTAATTAGAATGTGATGAATAGTGTCAGAAAAAGGAGTAATACTTGGCATATATTAATGATATTGGAATTTAGATGTCTGTTGCACATTACAAACACCAGTGGCATCTTAACAAAAAGAAGAGGATGTAAATGCACTCTGCAAACCCTGTATATGATGCAAACATTTAAATTTGATGTTTTACATTGGGTATAACTATTAATATAGATACATTTTTTAAATTAAGTAGGTTTGTCATTATTTTCCACAATGTCTTTTACTCCATTTTTCTCTGCCACTACCAATGTACTTTTGCCTTAAGTTAAATTGAAGTCTAAATACAGGCACCAGAATTTTCAATAGCACAACTGAAATAATCCACAAATAGCAAATGTTGAAGCAAAGACACTTTTCAACAATTTTTAAAACACCGAAACCTGTAAAAGGATCAGTAAAATGTCCTCAGAGATATTTTTAGATATGAAGAGTCACATTGTCTAATTATAAATTGGAAGTTTCACAAGAATAACACATTATTCCCCCAAAACAAATGGTATCTAATTAGAGGTTAGTTCAAATCTCTCTTAAACAGAATGTTAACTATGTTATTGTAATATTAATTCTGGATAGATATTTCCTGTAAAATATTAAAATCAATTCTTTGAAAATGAAGTCAACTTTATTATGAAAATGTATGATCAGAAAAGTATGATACTTAGAATTAATTGGAATCATCATCGTTATAGGATGAGTAGGGTTTGTATTATTCAGCTTACTTGATAAAAATTTAGATGCATTCAAAAAGTTCATTTGACATTTATCAATTCATTCTTTCAACAAATATTTACTGATTGCACACCGTGTCCCAAACACTGTGCTGAGAGCTGGGATAAATCATCGAACAGAACACACGGTGCCTATAACCTCTTGATGCTTACAATAGAGTAAGGGGATATATATTAAAAATATAATAATTAGATGTAAAGAGTATAACAAAGGAAAGTACACAGTATCCTGGAAGTCAGGTTAGGAAAAACACACCTGGTCTGTAAAGTCAAATAAAAACAAACAGCAAAAACCACCATACATACAAACACAAAGAAAAACAAGATGTTTAAGCAAAGATCTGAAAAGTGAATGTAACTCAGCTCACAAAGAATTGTTTTGGGAGGGATGAGAGTAAAATGGAGTGGAGGTTGGAACAAGGGGACTGTTGGATCATTCTAGGAACTGAAAAAAGCACCAAATGAGTGACATTCCATTCGAGGGAATGGAAGAAGTAACATGGCTAAAGATGGAAACTGAAGCAGAATATGGCATTAGATGATTAAGGATGAGGCTAGATCAGACAGGACTTCAAAGGCCATGATGTGAAACTTTGCCCTTATATTAAAAGCAATGGACAGCTCCAAAATGATTGAAACAAGGAAAGGAGATGATAGCTGTGTGTTTCTTAGTGATCTCTCAGACTGGGGAGAGTGGAGATTGAATTAGAGGGCAGCCAGGTAGATGTTTCAAAAGGCTATTGCAATTGTCTAGGAAAGTTGGTGGTTTCCATTGTGGTAGCAATGGTGGAGATGTAAAGAATAAAAATGATTTGAAAGATAATCAAGGTGTAGAAGGGTGCCATTTGGTGAATGGTCACAGGCAGGGAAAAGAATGAGTCAAAGATGACTCTCAAAGTTTTGACTTGAAGAGCCGGATGGACGGTGACTGCAATAAAATACTGCAGAAAGGCCAAATTTGAAATTGGGAGAAATTTGTTCAGTTATGAACATAGCGAATGTGAGGTATTTGTAAATTATCTAGGTAGAGAGTTCAAGGAAACAGCTGTACATATAGGAGAGAAGAGAAGGCTTCAAATACTCTATCACAGTTCATTCATTCATTCAACCACAACAACCGAACTTAGAACCTGTTATTCTAGGCACTATTTTGGCATTCATGATTTAGGAGGGAATAAGATGGTCAATATGCCTGCATTTTTGGGTTTTATTTGGGGATAGAAGTGATAACGAGTCAGAAAAAAATAAATACATTCATATGGATTTAACCCAAACTAACTTTGATGTTTTGAATATGTAAAATTTATGATTAATTATTGAGATGGGATTTTCTTTAAAAATAGTATCACTATATACATTAAAGTATACTAAGAGGAACACAGGTATACTGTTTATCAGTACTTTTTTCAAAATACTAGTAGCTATGACTGTCCCCACAACAAGCACAATGAAAATAGCTTCCTGTTAATTGTACCACTATGCTTAGAGGAAGATGGGCACGGATGTGAGCTCAGGGCCAGTCTTCCTCAGCAAAAAGAGACGGATTGGCAGATGTTAGCTCAGGACTAATCTTCCTCAAAAAAAAAAAAAAAAAAGTCGTATCTGTTACTCTTTTTTCTTCAAACTACAGAATAATAACCTTAAATATTTTACTTTCTGGTTGAGTGGGAAATATAGAAATATAAGTTAAAGAAATTTAAAAAGGAAAAAAATATTACAAATTTAGTAGATATTGCTTGCAGGACATTCCAAATATACGTGATTAATCATAAAGCAGGGATATCACAAAGAAGTTGATTATATGAAATATATTAGAATATTTTTCAAATTTTACTGGTGCGTAGTTTAAGCCATGGTGATTTGCAGTTTAGCATTTTAAGTCCCATTAATTGTAGAATAAAGTCATGCTTCATTTTTGACAATTAAATACAATTTTACTGGAAGGGAGAAAGAACTCTGAATAGGACTCAAAGGAGAAATCTCCTTTAAAGGTCACTCTTATTAAATGGCATGACAATTTGATTATGCCATTCATGCTCAGTACTCCAGTCTACTCCCAACACAGTGGCTGGAGTGATGCTTTTAAAAAGAAAAGTCAGAGCGTATTCCTCCTCTACTCAAGACCCTACTACGCCTGCACATTTCTCTCTGAATAAAAGCCAAAGTCATTACAACAGCCGACGAGAACCTACCCATCACCCATTTCTAGGACATCATGGCCTGTTACTTCCTCTTGCTCACTCTGCTGACCTCCTTGCTCTCTCACACATGCCAACCTTGCCCTTGCCTTCAGAATTTTTATACTGGCTATTTTCACCTCCTGGAAATGCTGTTCCTCCCTCCCAGACGCCCACAGGGTCAGCTCCCCCTTCTCTTTCAAGTCTCTGATCAAATTACACCTTCTCTATCAGCCGCTTCTTGACTACCGTATTTAAATTGAAGGCACGCCCAAATGGTACTATGGACCCCTTACTCTCCTCTATTTTAGCTCTTTATCTTATAGCATTTAACAACTGTTAAAATACTATAAAACTTATGTACATATTATTTTTATCATTTATTTTCTGTCCTCCTCCTTCCATTGAGAATATGAGCCCTAAGATCCTGATGATATTGTTTCTTTTATTTACTTCTGCCTCCCAAATAGTACCTCCCTCATAGAGGGCTTAGTAAACATTTGTTCAATGAATGAATGCTTATTCAATCTTATCCTTATAGAAGGATTTTGAAACCTTTTTTTGCGGATAAATACTCAGAAGGAAACTGACATACTTCGAGCTTCGACTTAGGATGTAGTAAGCTGGAAAGAGCATTGCTCTTACACTCACAACAAGAAAACAGCAGAAAATCTGTAAATATATAACTTCTTTTGAATCCATCAGCGATGAACAAACTAATCCTGAATCTAAGAAAAAGAGGCACCTATAAAGACGAATAGCAAGCAAGCACATTCTTAACTGAGACTGATTCCGCATGATACCTCCAAAAGAAGAATTCAGCTAAAATTGTTGGAAACTGGCAAAGGCTGAGAGTGGACTACCAAGGGAATATGGGACCTGTGGGAGGCTGTTGATGTCAGGGAAAATTGCACCCACTTGCAGGATCTCCTCCAAGACCTCAAAGATGCTCACAAAAAAGACTGGAGAAGGTCCTGCGAAATTGTACCTCTTGGTAAAGGCCCAGGGAACATGAATGCCAACCATGGGGAAGATGTGAAACCTGAAATTAATCCTCCATCCCTCTCTCCCCTACAGGACAAAAGCCTCCAAGACCTGGGAGAAGACAGCAAATACTTTTAGGTCATTGGTGAAAACATATTTCAGCTGGAAGAAGAAAACAGAGAAATACTCTCTGACCAGAAGCACGGCAGGAATCTGTGCTGGTCCCAGAACTAGAACTGGAGAGAAGCAAAGATTCTGAGAACGCCATACCTCTAAGATCCAGGGACACAGTGTGTGCCTAAGACTAAGGCATACCCAGAAAAACAAAGAATGTCTGCTCCCTCCAGATCGCACCATCAGGCTAACAGATGGCTGAGTAACGTTGGAAAAAGGATAAAAGTGTGGAGAGAGACCCGCTCTGATGTGTAGTGCAAATGAAACATCCAAAGCTGAGGGTGAAACAGCTATTTAGCAAAACCAGATGGCAAACCAGACTCAATCTTAACACAAGGTAACACTCAAGGCGTTTTTGGCCTGGGATTCACAGAAGACAACCAGAGCAACCGCAAATTTCAAGCCCAGTTCACACCTGTCTAGATTTTCTAGATTGACCTATCCCCTCACACAAAAGGCCTAGCAGAAGGAAAGGCAGTTCATTTCCAGGCACAAAAGCTACGCTCCATCTGTCCTACACACAATTTCAACCAAAATTCATGGCTTCCAACAAGTATGAAAAAGTATGTTATTTTAAAAGTAAAGAAAAGCAATAAGCTGTACAGAACAAAGGAAATAATAGAACCAGACTCACATATGACAGATGTTTGAATTATGAAACAAGAATTTAAAAATAACCGTGATTGATATATGCTAAGATCCTGTATAATATTTCATATTACTATCATATGCTTAACATTCTTTGAATTAGAAGTGTTTAATTTGATTCCATTTCTTGCAGCCCTGTTTTCAAAGTTTCAAATTTTATACACAATGGATTTTTTTTAAATTTCACTAATTATGCTACACGAAAAATGAAAGCAATACATTTTTTGAGTTGGCACTGTATTCATATAGCTATTTTGAGCAGTATTAGAAACTTAAAATCAATAACATCAAGACCTTCAAAAATAACATCATGTTGGGGCTGGCCCCGTGGCCGAGTGGTTAAGTTCGCGCGCTCCGCTGCAGGCGTCCCAGTGTTTCGTTGGTTCGAATCCTGGGCGCGGACATGGCACTGCTCGTCAGACCACGCTGAGGCAGCATCCCACATACCACAACTGGAAGAACCCACAACCAGAAATATACAACTATGTACTGGGGGGCTTTGGGGAGAAAAAGGAAAAAATAAAATCTTTAAAAAAAAAAAATAACATCATGTTGAAATTAAGCAGACGTAAATATTGCAAGACCAAAATATGTGACAAAATTAAAGTACTTAATTTGAGGATCATCAACTTCAAGCCTCTGATAATAAACAGGTTATCTACCAAGAAGGTAAACACATCTACTGGTCATTTTGTCATGTAATTGCTTTGCCTCGCTGGGCTGTTTTATCTACGTCCACCAACCACTGTCTTCTTCAGTTTAGTGCTTGTTCCCCGGGGCTGTCTGCACAGCACTTTGTAAGCAACTCAGCCCTTTCTCATTTGTCACTGCGTTTCTCAATAGATGACATTCCTTGACAATTCTGCTTGTGTCAAATAATTTTTCTTCCAAAGGAAAAATGCCCCTATAGAGTTGTATTAAAAAAAAAAGAAAGAAGAGTAAGTTTAAAAGCCAAACAATGAGACTTTAAGGAGACGATCAGCTATTACAGAGGTGAGGAATTGGTGTTTCAATTTTTCCGTATTCCAGTCACAGCTGTATTTAAGGATTTGTCTGATCGGAGGCAATTTTAAAATTGTTTCTGCATTTTATATTTGATGGCATGTGTGAAATAAATGAAAGTTTTTCTATTTAGCATTCTCCCATTCCAGCATTAGGAAAATTTATTAACAGTTTTCAACATTTTAAATTGTAATAAATTTGTTGTCTTAGCACCTTTCATTTGACTCTATATTTTTCCATTCTTAACCTGGCATTGCCTTCTGAAAATAAGCTATATCATTTTACTGATTTTGAGAAACACTAATAAAGAAAATTAAATGCAAGTGGGAAAATTAATTGCTAATAAAAGCTACGTGAAAACTAGACCATATGTTGTCCCACTTTTGCTATGAAAATAAGAGTAGATAAAGCAAAAATATAAAAGTTATAACATTTGTTATATCAAAAAACATAGTTTGTTGGAAGAGTATTTTATTTATAATTATAGAAATGGATATAGATTTTTAATGTAGATAGGTAGACAGATAACTAGCTAGCTATGTATATAGATTTAGGTGATAAAGATAGACAGATGATATAGATATAGAAATATAGATACATGTAGTAGTGGGAAAAATCAAGGAGAAGTTCATTTTATCTTATCAAGTATCTCTTCTCTTTTATTTTAACAGAAGTTAATTTCAATTACAAATTTCACAGAATAGTTATTTACTTCTCCAGCCTTATGTTCTACAGAACACAGAGATAAAAATATCCATCTACTTGAGGCTGCTCTGGTTGCATAGTGGTTGAGTTCACTCTCTCCACTTCAGTGGCCCAGGGTTTGTGGGTTCAGATCTCGGGCACAGACCTACACACCGCACATCAAGTCACGCTGTGGCAGCATCCCACACACAAAACAGAGGAGGACACACAGATGTTAGCTCAGCAATAATCTTCCTCACCAAAAAAAATGTATACGTATTCATCTACAGTTCAAAAAAAGCTTTGATTTTAGTTTACGCTCATCAATATTGCAATTTTTTTACCATCTTCAACCCCATAAATAGACATTTCTTGATCAATATATCCTAGGAATCTTTATGATATTGTGGGTTTGGCAACGTCAACAGAGAAAAATCCACCAATCCCAAGGATGTAACATCCTGACGTCATCAATATTTATAAGATATTATATATAATACTCCATTAAAAATACATAAACCACAATACCAAATAAATCAAAATATATTAATAGCCAAAAAAACAATTAAAAATTCAAACAATGTGCTTTATTCTGTATTAGCTTAATGGCAACAAATTTCCACTGCTTTCCAATCATTTAGTTAAGTGTAGGCACAACTGTAGGTTATACCAAGTAGGTTGGCAAGTTTCGTTCATTGTCATTTGACATGTGATGAAAATACAATCTTGACTTTTTTTTCTGCTTTACTATCCATTATCATATGTTTTCTCATATTCTCCCAATGGGATGATTTCTGAGATCAACCACTTTTACTCAGTCTTAGCAAATTCTCTCTCTTCTAAAATTCTCTTCGTTTTTCATAACGGAGCAGTCCAATTGTCCTTTCCATGTCCATCTGACCCAACAATTTTTCTTAATATTTCTTAAGATTAATAATTAAATGTAATGAGAAGTTTCAATTTCTAAAAATTTTGACAATAAATTTTGAAATAACCCCTTTTTACAAAAAAAATCTCATTTAATGTACTCATTATACAGTAGACACTAATAGAAACCCAGTTATAATTTTTAATATTGCAGATATAAAATTTCTGAAATACAATTGCTTTTACAAGATAAATCTATTTGAACCAAGAACATAATTAAATATTATATCTGAATTAGTCAATGGAACACCCAAAATTAAAGTTCAATGGAGAACCATTGCGATTTTAAGATTCTGTGTCTAAGTGTATTTAATATAATTAGTTGTTCCTTTCAACTTCTATTTCTTCCTGCCTGAGAAACCCTTCTCGGAAATTTTACATCATTCTTTAGCAAAATGTAAGTTCTGAAAGAATTTAAGAACAATTATTTAAAGGCCATAGAAAAATGTGGTGAGGAAAGTGGATTATGGGATTTCAGAGATGCGAAAGAGAGAGAAATTGATGAGGACTTTGAAATTCAAGGAAATCAGAATATTTAACTTTTGATGAAACATCAAAGCATAAATTATATAAAATAGCTATCAGTCCTGACTTTAGGCAAAAACGAATAACCATTTTCAAATAACGTTACCTAAATATACAAATGAACCACATATCACTCATAATAATTTTTACAAGATGCAAGATAACTTGAATGCATTGCCACCGACTCAAAAGCAAATGTCCCTATAATTCCTGAGGAAAACACTCAGATCTCAGCTGGCACTAACGAGAAATGACAGCATAGTTTGTCATCACAAGAATGTTGCTGTATTCTGTTCATTATGCCTTACTCTCTATTATTGAACAGAACTGGATGATCTTTATTTCATTTACTTTAATCAGAAGGCTTTTCTAAAATGCTTCTGGTTTAATATTTGGTTTGAATGCAGCACTTTATTAAAAATGCGAGATGTTTCCACTTAACATAGCCTGAATAGCTGAAAGGAAAATAATGGCACAAGCATAAAATGGCATAATAAATCAAAGGACACTCTTTTCCTTTGAAACATTTCCAAGGTTAGTTTTCATCTTAATAGAACTGCTGATCTGTCAACTGATCAACTGTAGATATGCCTGTGACTTGTTTCAATGGAAAGAGGGATGCCAAAAATACATAATGAGAAATAACCCTTCGAGCCTTGTCTAAAAGCACTTTTGTTTTGCTACATGTGCTCTGTGTGCGTTGAAAAGTCTTTTCCCTTCCTCAGAGTAAAATTCCAATGGATTAAAAACAAAGGGGTTTAGCTGGTTCCTATCCCTGAATGGCGTGGAACAACAGGTCATGGTGGTAAATATCCTTTTCAGGAGGGACTTTAAATTGTAATGTTGTAACGATGCTTGAGTAGAAATCTCCAGCTCTATCAGGGACAATAAGGTGTTACTCCCATTTGAAAGACTAGAAAACTAATAATCTGAAGTAAGAACAATCTTCATATAAAAAGAGGGAGACCTTTTATTCAGCCTTCAAAATATTCTCCCAACTACCAGTTACACTTGCACAGATAAGAATTTTGAATCCCCTCAGACACTTACAGTGACAGTTACTTAAATGACAACTCTCACTTAATTCCAGGCAAAAGACAAAGAATCCCTAAAGAAGATAAGAAACCCACATTGTATCATATCATATCACCCAGAATAAAGCCTTTAATCGGGGCTGGCCCAGTGGCACAGTGGTTAAGTATGCACATTCCGCTTTGGTGGCCCAGGGTTTGCCAGTTGGGATCCTGGGTGCGGACATGGCACCGCATGGCACACCATGCTGTGGTGGGCATCCCACGTATAAAGTAGAGGAAGATGGGCATGGATGTTAGCCCAGGGCCAGTCTTCCTCAGCAAAAAGAGGAGGATTGGCAGCAGTTAGCTCAGGGCTAATCTTCCTCAAAAAAAAAAAAAAAAAAGCCTTTAATCAGGAAGGTGGCACAACAGAAAGGCATTTCAATCCGTTTTGAAATTAGGCCAACACAAAGTAGGCAGAGAAAAATATCTATACTGTTCACCCTTTCGGTGAAGTTCCTCCGGACCTCGTGTAAAAGTACCTGGTTGGGCTAAGTGGCTCTTTCCCAGCAGGCAAGGTTTTTTCTTTTATTTTGCAGAATATACTCCTCTATTAGAACATCTCAGCTGAAATGATCGGCCAATGTTTCTCTAGGTGGAAACTAAGTTTGTTTTTTTTCTTTTTTTGGTGAGGAAGATTGGCTCTAAGCGAACATCTGTGCCAATGTTCCTCTACTTTGTATGTGGGATGCCTTCACAGCATGGCTTGATGAGCAGTGTGTAGGTCCACGCCTTGGATTTGAACCCACGAACCCCGGGCTGCCAAAGCAGAGTGTGTGAGCTTAACCACTATGCTACCAGGCCAGCCCCGGGAAACTAAGTTTTATTTATGATAGAGCCCCAGTGTCTATCATACGGTAAGTATTCCATAAATTCTTTTTGAACCTCTGGAGGTTTACATTTTGCTCCATCACTCCATCAAATTTCAAGTTCTTCTCAGGGAGGGTCAAAGCCCGAGTTTTTTCCCCTTCTAATCAAGGATTATACAGAGAGGAGCTAAGAGTCCTAACGCTTCAAAGGACAATCGTTATAGCTTTAACTCAGCCTCAAATCCCTACAGATTGGAGCACGTGTTTTGTACTGGATGAGGGTGCTTTCAATAAGGGCAAATCATTTAGAAGTCTTATCCAGTATTTCATCTGGATATATATCCTGACGCGGTTCAAGTGCAAGGAATATTTTGAACTTTAACATGGGTAGAGCACAAGGACTTTTTTTTTTTTTTGAGGAAGATTAGCCCTGAGCTAACTACTGCCAGTCCTCCTCTTTTTTGCTGAGGAAGCTTGGCCTTGAGCTAACATCTGTACCCATCTTCCTCTACTTTATATGTGGGACGCCTACCACAGCATGGCGTGCCAAGCGGTGCCATGTCCACATCCGGGATCCGAACAGGTGAACCCCGGGCTGCCAAGAAGCAGAACGTGCACACTGAACCGCTGCGCCACCAGGCTGGCCCCAGGACATCTTTTAAGTTCTCTTATTTTATGTGGTCAGTTTAATTGTTTTAATCTGAGCTTTTAAAAAAAGTATTCTCTTAAGAGAAAATAATATATTTAATATACAAGTCAAAGATCAAGGAAACACACATGCACACACGTATGCACGCACACATCCTGAAAAATCTTCAAAACACCTACTGCAATCTTTATTCCCAACAGCTTAAGAAAAACTAGCTGTAACATCCTTTTTGTGACTCAGGGAGAACATAATGAAATGAATGAAGTGGGACAGTTCAAATAGGTCTTCGCTTGTCATTGACTTCTATTATCAATGCCCATCCTATACTTTCGGGATGTCCACTCTCATTCTGATCTTCTGATGGCACAATTTCTATCTGCCTTGCTAAATTCAGCTGCTCAGATTTCATCATTGCCTTTTACAAAATACAGATACAAAAGTTTTCCTTCATACAGGGTTGAATAAGTGTGAGAAACAGAAGGGAAAAGCTAGAGAGAAATACTCACTTTCTACAAATAAAGGAGCACAATTAATCTCTGTATTCTAGAAAAGAAGCTGAAAGTTAAATGTTATATATAATGGTAAAAAAGTGCTCACAGATACGAAAGAATTAAATGCATAATTATGAAAGAGATCACAATACACAATATTGTTTTTAAAATAATACACAGTTATCTCATTATTTAAAACTATAGATGTGTGATATACACAATACATAATATAATCACATATGTATAATATACAAATTATATATATAATATAATACTATACATAACATCATAATATATATAATTTAACTTTTTTATACTTACCTATATTTCTCTTGTAACATAGCAAAATGACTTTTCATATTTATTTAAGCCCAACTAATCTTTTTTGGAACAAAGCACATTCATATTAGTTAATAAAATAGTACCTTTATTATAAAAGTAAAAATAAAATTCACAAAAAAAATTTAAAAGATAACAGTTGAAAGAAAAATTATCACCCACAGCCCATCTACTTAAATGCAATCCTGCATTAACATTTTGTGAATTAGCTCTGTTTCATATAACTCTGTCTAGGCTACAGTACTAGCTGTATTTTTCATCTTTACAATTTTGCTAGACAAAATTATAGTATTGTTTTAAACTACATTATTTTTTCAAACTACATATATATAGTTCATAATTTAAACATATAGTTTTGTTGTTGTTGTCATTATTGTTGTTTTTCTTTGAGGAAGACTGGCCCTGAGCTAACATCCGTGCCCATCTTCCTCCACTTTATATGTGGGATGCCTACCACAGCATGGCTTGCCAAGTGGTGCCATGTCCCCACCCGGGATCCGAACCGGCGAACCCTGGGCCACCAGAGTGAAACGTGCACACTTAACCACTGGGCCAGTAACATATAGTTTTATATATATACTTTATGTTTTTAAAAATATATTATATCTAGGGGCTGGCCCCGTGGCTGAGTGATTAAGTTCGCGCACTCCGCTGCAGGCGGCCCAGTGTTTCGTTGGTTCGAATCCTGGGCGCGGACATGGCACTGCTCATCAGACCACGCTGAGGCAGCATCCCACATGCCACAACTAGAAGGACCCACAACGAAATATACAACTATGTACCGGGGGACTTTGAGGAGAAAAATTTTAAAAAAAAAAATCTTTAAAAAAAAATATATATTATATCTATAACATATACAATTATATTTATACTATATTACAGTATATTATATCTAAATAATTTAAGACCTAAAAAGTGTTTGTCAAGGTTGATTTTATGTATCAGTTTTACTGGGCTAACGGATGTCCAGATAGTTGGTAAAATATTATTTCTGGGTGTGTCTGTGAGGGTGTCTCCAGAAGAGATTAGCATTTGAATCTGTAGACTGAATCAGGAAGATAGCCCTCATCAATGCAGATGGGCATCATCCTGAATAGAACACAAAGGTGGAGGAAGGGCAAATTCGCTCATTGCTTAAGATGGGCCATCAGGACATCTTCTTGTGTCCTGGACACTGGCACTCCTGGTTCTCAGGCCTTTGGACTCTGAGTGAATAATATCACCGGCTTTCCTGGGCCTCCAGCTTGCAGACAGCATATCGTGGGACGTCTCTGCCTCCATAATTGTATGAGCCAATCCTACAATAAATCCCTCTAAGCCAATCTGATACTGGCTCAACAAAGGTTGACATAAGGGAAGCCACATTGTGGAAAAGAAACCATACTGTAGCTTTGAATGACCTCTGACTAACTAGCCCAGACATGCTCTGTAGGTTTTGTGGACTCTCCCAGCTGCTTTAAGATGATAACTTTGTTCTTTTGAGTTTCCTAGGAATGTGATGACTCCCTCCCACCCCGGGCAGAAAGCCTATGCTAATAGCCATCATCAAAGACAACTGAAAGATCAGGGTATAGGGCCTCGCTCCGTTCTCTGATGCATATCCAGTAAAACAAAGGGCTATCAGGAACTGGGACCAGATGTCTGCCCCACCAAGAGACCAGCCATCTCCCCTACCTGGAGATCAGCCACATATATAACTGGCCTGCAGTCTTTGCTCTGTAAAATGGTTCTTTTAGATCTGAGCTGGCCATCTTCCCTCTTGCTAACAAGCTGTAATAAAGAAACCCTTTCTCTCCTACCACCTTGCCTCCTGACTATTGGCATGTCCCGTGGCGAGCAGAGGAGCCTCCTTAGGTGGTAACAAATCTCTCTCTCTCTCTCTCTCACACTGTGTGTGTGTGTGTACATATATATATCTGTGTGTATATATATATCTGTGTGTGTATATATATATGTGTATATATATATATATATCTATCCTATTGGTTCTGTTTCTCTGGAGAGCCTCATTCAATGGTCATCTGTCAGAATTTTAGCATTGTTCTAATTGGCTTGTATGAGTTCATTAAATATTGAAGCTATAAAATCTTTGTAATATTTCCTGAAAATATTTCCAAAGCACTTGATCTTTACTTTTCACTCAAGATGTGTTTGCGTTTTGTTGCTCTCTGGTTACTATTTTGATATAGAGAAATTCTTAAATTATATCATCCATTTCAAAGAACAGATTGTACAATCTCTGAAGTTGGGATTCTGAAGATGTTATCACTATGGTAGTTCTTCCAAATGATTTGGAAAGGTTTCCATTAAGTATCAAATAACTAAAGAGTCTAGTGTTTGCAAGTCAATATTGGCAAAAGAGGACAGAAAATATATGTTACTGCACAACAAAGAAAGTGGAATTGTCTTCCCAACGAGGCTGACATCATTGGCTTGGCCTAGAGTAATAATCAGGAGAGTGTGGTTTGGTATGAAAATGACAGCCACAGGATGCATCTCCCCCTCTTTCTTATCTTGGCGGAATTTGAGTTGATTTCATTTAGTCCCATATGGATCTGGTGCAGCTGCTTTCCCTCCATGCCACCAGAGCCTTATTAGTATTTAGGGCTTTCTGCCCCCTGGAGAGTTGAAGGCATATTCTGAATCATTCAAAAAGGTAGGTCAGGGGGGTGACTAAAATCTTGGGCAAATCAAGCTTTACTCCTCCTGGTAAATGCTGGGCAGTTTACTTCACCAGATGGCAGGAGTAAGGTCACTTGGGCAGTGATGGGTGTCTCTAGCAAAAGACCCTTGAGACTCCACTTTCTCCGTCTCATTCTCCTGTGCCTGTAGTTCTTTCCTTCTCTCTTTCCCCAGCCTTTACCATCTTCTATCCGTTGTACAGGGTAAAACTTAAATCTGCATGCCAGTTAGTACTTCAAAATATTATCCTATCATTATTCGGTAAGAGAGATTATCAAAAAATTGGAGAACTTGAAACAATGCTTTGGAAGGCATGAAACTGAGGCAATGAGAATGTCTATATGACCAAAAAGATTCCCTTTGATGATAACCACTGTTGTATACGTTGAGGACACCTAAGAAAGTGGAATTTCTGCAGGAATTTTTTTTTTTTTCCTTTTTCTCCCCAAAGGCCCCTGGTACATAGTTGTATATTCTTCATTGTAGGTCCTTCTAGTTGTGGTTCTGCAGGGATTTTTAACCCCTTTATGTCTTTATCCTATTTGCTACAGGTTATTTTCCTTTAACCAAATTTATGTCTGACAATTTTGAGGCATAGATTTCAATAAGATGTGTTGGATAAGGTATACTTATTCCATATTCAAATACTATCATCTATTTTTATAGATGGAGAAGCTTTTGGCTAGAAAAGTAACAGTCCACCACCTAAATTATCCAGGAGAAGGCTACTCTGACTTGAGTGTTTATTTATAAGGGTTTTCTTCCATTCAATCTGTATCCTGCTGCTAGCCTCAGATGTATTCTTTTCCAGACAAAACACACAGACACCTGAATGTTATGAAATGCAATGGACTGTCCATAGGAGGGAAGTGTTTTAAGAAGTTCTTGAATTTCCAAATTGGAGTATATAATTTTCCCTATAAAACATGTAGTTAATGAGAAGGGGAGAATCATGAAGCCACATCGGATTTTGATATTGAGTGGCTGCTTAAGCTCACTTTAGCTTACAGGCACACTCATTTACACCATTCTCAATGTGTTATTTAACAATATAGCTCAGCAAACATACATCAAAATATATATCCTGTACATAGAAGAGACTCAAAACCATTAACGTTAAGAATAGATCATGTGTCTACACAGTGAGTGAGGAGACAAAAATAAAAAATAATACAAAACACAGACACAAATGATAAAAGTAGCATTTTGATTTCAATACATGTGACTTTGAGGTTTATAGCATTTATTTTAAAATAAATTTTAAAAGTTAGGGTACAGTAGGCGATATATCAATAGGTGACGACATCTGTAAGTGACCACTGTTGTATAGTTTGATAGATTTCATAGCACCAAACAAAAAAAGAGGAGTAAAATTAATGAAAAATCAAAATAATAAAAAGTGATATGTACCCTAGGAAAACATGTCTCCGTGAAGAACCTTTCTTGAAAATATATCTTTTCAAAATTGGAAATATAAAAAGGATGAGGAAATTAAAATTCTACTTCTGAAAATGTAGTGCAATTTGCTGAAAATAATTATTCAGTGACAGAAATAAATGCATCCAAGAGCATGTGAGTGTAATTATGTGCCACAGGCAGTAAATGTCATGTTATGTTTCAATGATTTTATAGATATCAAACTCATCTGTACGCTATTTCTAATAGCAATTTTATGACTAAAACTAATAAATATAGGAAACTGTTCTGATTTTTGATAATACACGGTCTCTTATGGCGGTAGTTTATTTTGGCTGATGTAAAATGATAAATCTGAAGGCTAAGGTGAAAGCATGCCTTGAACAATAACGTAAAATATTAAATGCATTCCTTGTCCTAGATTGTGCTAAAGTCATTATTGTATTTTTTGAAAGTATACTTTAGGGGCTTCTTTTCCACTTCAAAGTTAAAGCCATTAAACTTACTGTTCCATGTAATAAATTAATAAACAAGAATAGATTAACCAAATGATATGGAGCATTACCTTCTTCCAGTTCCTCTCATTCTCATCTAGTTCATTGTTGTTTCTCTCTTGGGAAGTGGTGAAAAGTTCTATTTAAATTTAGATTGAATAAAGTGCTCGGTAAGATATTTCAGACTCCCAGAAGGGTGGTATGTGGTGGAGAGAGGAAAATGGACTTTTTTTTTCCTGGAGCTTTTAAATATGTTGGCCCGTGAGCAGCTCTGTTGAGTTGCCTGCCAAAATAACACTGGCAGTATAGTCAAGCTCCCACCAGAGCTGAGAAGGCAGCTCAGAAACAATTTCCCTAAATACCAACCATCTTATGTGGCTTGGTGAGCTCTGATATGGACCTTCTTTATGAGTCTTTGCCTTTAATTTGTAAAAATCCTGCAGACTTTGCTAGATGCCAAAGGGAAAAAGGACCAACAACAGTAACCACTAAGCAGCTTTTCTTTATGGTTGAAACTCTTCCTGGGGGCTTGCTTTCACTGTGACTTCTGCCAAAAGGGGCTTCACCATAGCTGGGAGGGCTATCCGCACTGCCTATGGCTACGGTAAGAGGTAACTTAGCAAACTGGAGCAATTTGGAGAATGAAAGACGGTCCGATTAACAGTTACATCAAGACAATAGATGTAAGTTAGGACTGTCCCAGACACACCACGACGGATCACCCATTTATGACGCACACATTGTGCACCAGCTCTGCAGCTCTTTAACTTAAGAGCTTAACACCTTCCATCAATTAAAAAAAAAATCCAATCACGCCACTTCCTACTGTATAAGCAGATGTGGTCTGTGAGCTAGTGAAATGTGGGCAACCAGTTGAGGCTGGGAGCATTCAGTTTATGTTAATATATGTTAAATTCTTTAATTTAAAATAAAATTTCTACAATCCCCTTTAATTGATTAGTAATGATCCTTATCTACAATTCAACAGCCATCTCTACACTATGTATCTTCAACTAGATTCTTCTTTCCTGACTCTAAACCCATTTCCAAGAACACTCAAACTCTTCTATAACCATGTTTCCTGTCCTTTGTGAGTATCACAGGGTTACATACGTCATATCTAAGGAGCAAATTCACACTAATGCATAGAGGGGAACAGAGTTTAATGATTAATTAAACACTGATGATGGTGTTGTCATAAAAGAAGCGTGTTCTTTTCAGCAAATCAAAATCTTAAATCTTCTTGCATTTTATAATACATCCTGACAAAAGTCACTTAATCTTGTGATAAGGTCTCACTTGTGTCATTAGATGCAAAGACAGCATCTTGACTTACCAATTTTTTATTTTTAATTGTCTACAAAAGCTGCTCTGTTTGGACAAACCATCTGCCTATAAAACATAGCTCAAGAACTGTTGATTTCAGTTCTTTAATTTTGCTGGTTGTTACAAAAATGCTCCTTGATGGTCTCAGGTCCACTCATTCAGCAAATATTTATTGAGCACTTACAATAGGGGAGGCATCTTTTTAAGCACTGGGGAAAAAATACTGAAGAAGATATGTAGGGTTTCTGCTCTCAGGGAGCTTATGTTCTACTGTAGAGAGACAGAAAATAAATTAATAAATCAACAAGAAAAATACCAATAGTAACAAATGATAACTAGATAATTAGGGTGATATAACAGCAAGTGACTGAATCAGGCAAGATCTTGTTGGAAGGGTGTTGATGAGAAGCAGAGCTCAATGTGGCCAGAAAAACCAACTTAATGCTGTCCCCAGGTCTGTCCCATTCTTAGTTTTATCATTTTCTCTTCTATCATTCTTAATATCTCTGTAGCATCTGGTTTTCTACCTGTTGATTAAGAATATAAACAAAATTTTCACAGTCTTGGAATTTTGTCACACTCCACAAATGTCCTCTCCCATACGTGAGCACTTCTCTGCTGTCAGGCTACAAAATATAAGAAAAGCTATTAACCCTCCATCTTAGAGATGAACAACATAAAATTGGAAATACTTAGTTCTTCAATAGGTTTTGAATTTTTTTTTAAAGATCCTTAAAATTATCCCAGACAAATAGACCAATGGAATAGAGACTCTAGCAAGGGACCCAGATATGTCTGGCTACCTGAATTATAACCAAGGTGACACTTAAGTCCAGTAGAGAAGAAGATGGTCCTTTCATGAAATAGTGTAGGGTCCAATGGCCATTCATATAGGGAAGAAAGTATCTTGATTTCTATCTTGCATTATATACAAAAAACAATTCCAAACATATCATAGATAAATGAGGATGGTAAAACAATAAAGCTTTGGGGGGTGGGGAGGACACAAATATCTTCATCATCTTGGGATAGCCAAGGATTTCTTAAGCAAGATACAAAAAGTGATAACTGCAAATGCATTTATTGATAAAAAGACTACATTAAAATGTAAACATTCTGTTCACCCAAAGACTCCAGTAAGAGAAAAGGCAAGCCACAGAATGGGAGAAAATAGTGCTAATACGTACATCCAATGAACTCACAACATGCAAATAACTCCTTCAAATCAATAATAAAAAGACATAGAAGTCAAAAAAAGATTTTTGAAAGTCTTGTGCAGGACTTTCTTAACAAAATAAATCAAGATAGGCAATTGATATAGGAAAAAGTGCTCAACTTCATAAGTCATTATGAGATGAATATTAGAATGACACACAACACCACTGCATACATATTCAATTGGTTAAAATTTAGAAAGAAAATGATACACAACCCTAACTGGTAGCAAAGATGTGAAATAATTGCAACTACCAAGCGCTGCGTGTAAGAGTGTGAGTTGGTATAACCACTTTGGAAACCATTTGGGAGAATCTATTAAAGTAGAACATACGTATTCCTTATGACCAGAAATTCTACTCTTATGTATCTTCTCCACAGACATGGATATATATGCTCATCAAAGACATGTATAAGAATGTTCATATTGGGGTCGGCCTGGTGGCGCAGCAGTTAAGTTCACACATTCTGCTTTGGTGGCCCGGGGTTTGCCAGATTGGATCCTGGGTGCAGACCTACACACTGCTTGTCAGGCCATGCTGTGGCAGGCATCCCACATATAAAAAGTAGAGGAAGATGGGCACGAATGTTAGCTCAGGGCCAGTCTTCCTCAGCAAAAAGAGGAGAATTGGCAGCAGATGTTAGCTCAGGGCTAATCTTCCTCAACAACAAAAAAAAAGAATGTTCATATTTGTACTATTCTTCGAAAAGCAAAAACTAGAAGCAAATGTCCATCCACAATAGAAAGGATAAATAAAATGTGATATATTCATATACTTGAATATTATGGCAAACTATGGCCTATGGGCCAATTGTGGTGTGGGGCCTGTTTTCATACGGCTTAAAAACAATGAATAACTTTTACATTTTTAAAGGATTCTAAGACAGACACACATGCAGAAGAATATGCCACAGATCTGTATGTATCCTGCAAAGCCTAAAATATTTTCTATCTGTCCCTTTAAAGAAACTATCTATTGGCCCCCATTATATAGCCATGAGAATAAATAGTGACAACTTCACACAACAGCATGGATGAGTACCACAGAGTGTGGAGAAGAAGGTACCAGCCATAAACGAGAACATAAAGTACGACTCCTTTTAAGAGGTCAAAAGCAGACAAACTCATGTGTGATGTCAGAAGTTAGGCTAGCATTTCCTTTGGTGGGGGAGTAGCCACTGGAAAAGTGTACGAGAGGGCTCCTGGCATTGGGCTAGTGTCTTTTTTATCGCCATGAACTGGTGACACAGCTATGTTCTCTTGATAGAAATCCTTTGAGTTGTACAATTATAAGAATGTATACTTTTCTGTGCTTAAGTTACATTTACACTTAAATAAAATTTAGGAAAAAATTACTAAATGTACGTATGTACATATAATAGTACATATGAGTAATATGTTCATACATATGCATGCAAAGATAGTCACCATAGCATTATTTAAAAATAGAAAAATTAGAATAAATCTGACTACCCAAGAACAGACTCAGTTAAATAAATTATAACTCACCCATGTAGTAGACTCATGTGCAACTACAAAACAATAAGCTAATAAAAGAGTATTTGTTTATATGGAAAGATGCCACTAATATAATCTTACATGAAGGAGATTACGGCGAGTATATCCTGAATGAGTATTTGGTACAGGCACAAACACACACTGAGACCTCAAACTTGAGGAATATGCGTAATGGATGATACTTTCCTCTGGGTGCAAGATTAGAGATGCTTTCATTTTATTATTGTTTTCTGTTTGTTTTTTTATTAGTATGTCCTGATGATTTTTAAAGAAAACATTTTTGTAGAAATAAAAAAAAATTAAAATGTGTCCATTTTAAGCACTTTTGGAAAAGTATGAAATAAGCAGCATGATTTGAAAGTTAGAGAATCTGCCTTGGCTGATGTCAGTCAGCAAGATGGTTTGAAGATATGCAGAAAGATCTATTAGCATCCACAGCTGTAGGAGAGCTCTATAAATATGCTGCTTCTAGTTGGGTCTCTCAGTATAAGATCCCAAGTTCAAAAAGATCTAAGGCTTTCCAGTATCAAAAATATCACACTGACATTGCCACCACCATTCATTTGTAAGCATCATAAGCCCCTGGGGGTGACAGATGACTTCCCTCTCATGCTGAGAAAGAGAAGCTGACATTGCTCTATTATCTCCTAAAGGTTACAAATCAATGGTTTACCTGTGAAAACATCTGTTTGTAAGCTTGTCTTTGCCTCTCTCAGGGGCCACATTTACATGCTGGGTTTTAAGCATGCCAGAAATGAGAAGCTTGAGTTTCAATTGGCCGATTTTCTTTTTAAACATGCCAGGACAGCTCACTAAGAGAGAAAGGAAAAAGAGAAATTGAACAGCAATGTAAGCCTACACTCATCCATTCATAATGAGAACAAGTTAGATTTCACCTGCTAAAAATTAATGAATAGCATCTCTGAGCAGGTGACTAGAGACATGAGCATTGATTTTAGATCAAGCAATGGATGTAGAATAAATTCCAGCCAAGGGGATTCAGAGAAGGATAACTTCGCTGTTGTTTCTGTTGGTGTTAGAGAAGCCTATGGAAAAATGGATTGAATTATCTCATAGAGGGACAGGATGGATTTTCATATTTAATTTGACTTGTCTTCACCAAAAAAAAACCCAAAAACAAAAGCTCAGAGAATAGTCTATTGGACAGCTTGGGACTTTTCATTTAAAAATCTTCAACACAAGATAAGAGAAAAGAAGTTTAGCTTTAAAAAAAAAAAAAAAGCAAAACAAAAACAAAAACACTGCTACAGCATCACAGAGTCTGGAAGAGCCAGTTCATGAATGTATTCAAGAAAAATGTTCTAGAATTTCTCAGTATTCTACAGAGAGCATCTCAAATTCAACACAGCCAAAAACTGAGATCTTATATCTATCTGTGTCCCCAGATCAACTCTTTCCTGAAACCTTTCTCTCTATTCACGGTGGCTCCACCCTCCTGTTTGCTCAGGCCCCAAACCCTGGCGTCATCCTTGACTTCTCTTTCTCCCACATCTCTTATCCATTTAGTCAGCAAATCCTGTTAGAACAAACCACAAAATATGCCCAAAAATCAACTTACTTTCATCACCCCTACTAGTCCTACCTTGGTCCAAGCCATCTTATTTCCTATGTGGTTATTACACAGATTTTTAGGTAATGAAATAACCCTGAATGCACTGATTGATCAAGTCAAATCGAAAGCTTGGAGGGAGTACTTTCAAGGCAAGATCTTAGTCTCAAAAAAGAGACTGGTGGCGCCAGAGCCTGCGAATCCTAAGACTAACTTCAGTTCTTCAGCACTTTATACCTGTGTAAACAGACAAAAGAAGGGTCTGATCCATGGTTAATCTGATTTACTTCTCCTCCAGATTGCCTGCGAAAACAGTGGTGTGTTCTCAGATTCCCTTGTGTTTGATCATAGCTTTAAAGAATATTTATAGAAACTTCCAAAGCATGTATGGTTTACCTTCTGCCCCTGCCTGGAAATAAAACTCTGTTTTATCATCCAGAGCCTGGTGTTTAGGCTCGTAGTCTCTGAAGTAGTTCTGCTTGGTTATAAGCCGATCTCTAACTCTTACAGACTCTAATCTTAGACAAGTTACTTAGCCACTGGTTCCCTCTGTTTTGTCATTGAAAATGCTGATAATAATAGTTCCAATCTAATAGGGATGTTGGGAGGAGAGAACACATATAAAATATATATTTTGTAAGAGTTTCATAGCATTATCTCTTACCGTCTTATTACTAACAGCTGCTACTCCATTCTAATTTACTAATTTAAATAAATCAGACAAGCATTTAGTAAACTTATTTTCCATTAGATTTTCTTTTAAAAGCTATGTGAATTTGAATATTTGTGAACTCTCTCATGATTCAGGAAAGCTAAAGATAAATTCAAGATTACATTGCATTTTTTCAGTTAATCAGATTCCATACTAATGTGGTTTGAGGGAAGACTAAGGGTAGGTCATTATTTGGGTTTCCCCAGAAGCTGACCCTATTCCAAGGATTTAGGTACAGGTAGTTTGTTTGGATGTTAGATCCCAGGAAACTTCAGGAGGAGAATAGAAAAGTGGAAAAGAGAAGATAAGAAAGCCAGAGTCTGTTATCAAGCAAGTTACCACTATGGACAAGTGCAGCTTAATCCCACTGGTGAAATCTGTTATCCCACCCAAGGAGTAAGAGGGGAGGAGTATCTATCCACCAGTATCCAACAGTCATTGGTTAAGTGCTACTTCTGGATGCTAGAAATGACTTGGCACTTCCAGCCTGGTTCAGGAAAGAGCAGGCTCACAGGGCCACAGAGCATCCTCAGACAGAGTCAGATTTTGGCAGTTGGAAATAGCACCAGAATGCATAGAAATGGTAACTGCCAAGGGGCTGTGGACAGGGCACTGGCAGCATGTGCTACAGCATACACAGAGGGAAGAAGAAAGAGCAAACGCAGAACAGCATTTGCAAATTTCTGCACAATGTAAAATCTAGGTGGAATGTATAAGTGTCCTCTTGTCAAAGAGGAAAATAATCTTCAAATTTTATCCTGAGGTAGTTTTAGAGAAAAGGGGATTTGGGGGTAGTTTAGATTTTAAAATCCCCCTAAGAAATATCTAAAGAATTCATTACAATGGTAAAATAGAATAGGAACGGGAAAAGCAAAAGAATAATATGAGTTTCCAAAGACATTTAGTGCTATCCCAATTCCTCACATAATGATGAATTTTATTGCGCCATAATTCTTATTTATTAAAATTTTTTGTGTTTCAACAGCTCCAATGAGATGCAACTTTTTTTGTTTTTATGTTGGTCCAGGGAGCATTAGAGGACACCATACTCATATAACATATTAAGCACGCCATCACTTGCACATCAAACTCTAATAAATTCCTGCATCTTGTGATTTAAAAGGAATGCAAGGTCCTGAAAGGTTAGAACACATTGCAGTCTTAAATTTTCAAGGGTGAAACCCTGTTTCTGTACAACTTGTAAAGAGTTTGGACCTTAAGTTTTAACTAGGTTTGCTTGAGAAAGCGTTATTCATGCTAACTTCTTGTAGATTTCTGTTTTTAACTGACTCTTGCAAGAAGAACATGTGGATTTATCAGTCAAAACTGTTGAACAATTATGGCGGATGGAATGCAGGGTTAAAGGAAAATATTAAGATATTCATCGTGACCTAGAAGGGGATCCCAGCCTTGGAATTAGGTAGGACAGCTTCTTTTCTGGTATGAAGAGCTAGGTTATGTGAAAACAACTAATAAACTAGATAAATACATATTCTTCATGAATATTAAAGCATAGATGAGCTGAAAAAATGGTGAAATGCTTCCTGGCCAAATTGTGAGAAATAAAACCTAAATCTAGAGTAGTTAGGGATACATCAAAGTGCTCTGAAAGGTTTTTTTCCTGAGGGTATCAATCTGTCATTCTGGCAAATTTGGGCTCTGGTCTGTGGCCCTCACTGGGGCTCTCTCAGGTGAGAAGCCATAGCGAGGATATCACCTCCCAGTAAGTGGCATTCCTCAAAATTTACCCTAGCAGAAGAAAAGTAAACCAGAATTGGCTTCCCCACCACTACCATGATTCTGATGTGTGGCAGGTAGAGACATTTGATTGGCTCTGAAAACAGCATGGAAAACCAAGGGAAATGGAACAGAAACTTTTCATGATAAACTGTGCCAGCAGAGTATCCTACGGCAGAATATGCACAAGGCTCAGTGAGTCAGAGAAGCGTTCACACTGAGCTTGCTTTCAGGGGTCTATTTCATAGTGCCCCCAGGTTCCTGGCAAGAGCAAATTCGAATCTTCCTTGGGATATACTTTCATCTCAGACTTTGAAGAATCCCCACAAACATTTTTCCCCAGGGCAAATATTAGCACATTTAAAGATGATCATGCACCCAAGAGCCCCTAAGCAAGAATAAATATAAAAATATACATTAGAAGCAGACTCACACAAATCTTAGATATTGGAATTATCAAACATTATAAAACAATCATCTTGTTCTGTTTAAATAAGTGACAAGATTGAAATTATCTATAGGTAACAGGAAACTCTAAGTTAAATGACAGCCAATCTGAAAAAGAAACAAAGACAACTTCTTGAAATAAAATGTACAACAACCAGTATTACAAATGTATTGTACGGGGCTGACCCCATGGCTGAGTGGTTAAGTTCACGCGCTCTGCTGCAGCGGCCCAGGGTTTCACCGGTTCAGATCCTGGGCGCGGACATGGCACGGCTCGTTAGGCCATGCTGAGGCAGCGTCCAACATGCCACAACTAGAAGGACCCACAACTAAAATATACAACTATGTACTGGGAGGATTTGGGGAGTAAAAGCAGAAAGAAAAAAAAAGATTGGCAACAGTTGTTAGCTCAGGTGCCAATCTTTAAAAAAAAACATATTGGACATGTGTACGGTGATGGATGGCAGCCTGACTGTTGGTGGTGAACACAATGCAATCTATACAGAAGTCAAAATATAAAGATGAACACCTGAAATTTATATGATGTTATAAGCCAATGTGACCTCAATAAAATAAACAAATAAATAAATTATCTTTTTAAAAAGATGGTTTATTTAGTCAACTGCAAAAAAAAAAATCATATTGGACATAGATGGCAGCAAATGGAAAAAAATAGAGTAGTGAATTAGAAACTGCTTTAGGGACTGGCCCAGTGGCATAGTGGTTAAGTTTGCACACTCCGCTTCGGTGGCCTGGGTCTCGTGGGTTCAGATATCAGGCATGGACCTAGCACCACTCATCAAGCCCTGCTGTGGCAGCATCCCACATACAAAACAGAGGAAGATTGGCACAGATAATAGCTCAGAGACAATGTTCCTCAAGCAAAAAGAGGAAGATTGGTGACAGATGTTAGCTCAGGGCCAATCTTCTTCACCAACAAAGAAAGAAAGAAAGAAACTACTTTAGAAGAAATGAACCAAAATATATTATAAGGGAAAACAAAGGTAGACCTATAAACTAGAGAGTAAGAGATATGTCATACATAGTGAGAAGTTCTAGCATATGTTTAACTGGAATTCAGAAAGAAAGAAAAGAGAAAATAAATCTGAGGCAATATTTCAAGAGATAATGGGTATGAATTCTAGAATTTATGAAATACTATGGTAGATACTATAATCTCTTATATTCACACAATAGCCACACCTTCATTCATGAGGGGACAAGCAAATAAGGATGGTTTTTATAGCAATTTCACATCCATAGGATACCAAATATCCTACACAGAAATAGTTGGTAAAACTCTAAAAACTGACCCAGTGACAGAGGAATCTCTACCAACCATCAATTACACAAAGGGCTTGCCACTAACAAGCTTAAGACTCAGATCTCCTTCAATCTGAAGAGTCTGTGAATATCCAGATTGATCTGACCAATTCAGAACATTTGTAAAAAAATAGTTATCCAAGAAGCGAAGCCTGGTAATGCAGAAGACAAAAAGGGTAGAGAGGAGGTCGACACAAGTGAGGTAGTTACAAGTGACATTAGTTAATAAAAGTCATTGTGTAAGAGTAGCTGATGGACCACCAATAATGCTAGATATGACAAAACACAGAAAATGGTAGACAATTATGGTATTTTGATACATGCAAGAGTCAGTTTGTCCTCCTATAAAGTAAATGCTGAAATATATTTAGTCTCATTATAACCTATCCTTCTGGACTGAAATTGCTTACTTGCCTTGTCTGTCTGCCAGCCTTGTCTATAATCTCCTCTTAGGACACAGCCTAGGCCTGGAACTTAGAGCCTGTCACATAATAAATTCTCAGAAAACAGTGAGGATCAATTGTATTCAAGAATTGGTGACTGAAAGAGACAGTACTGTGAAAAATATTTATATAGCATGTTAGTTGAAAAAGCAATATTATATAAAAGCAAAACTGTATATGGAGTGATTACAATATTATTTTTAACCTATGCATAAGAAAATATGAGAAAATATACCAAAATGTTAGCAACTGTAATCAAAGATTGTAATTATATACAGAAATTGGAATTTTTCCATTTTTTATACTCCTCTTTAATTTTAAGATGTTCTCAAAGGACTATGCATTGCTTCTCTATTAGAAAAATAAGAAATATGCAAATATAGATATAATCTCATCAACAATTTCTAATGCATAATACGGTTTCTAATGCATCTCATCATAAAACTCAGCGTCGTATTTGGCACTGATATATTCTTACATCTCATTTTCATATCAAGTCAAATCAATATATATTAGTTAAACTTTCATTCAGACTAGGGTGCAGGATGAGATTCGTTTCTTCACAGAACTGTTTGAGGGCTAAAACTATCCTATAATTTTTGTGTCTTTTATGATCTGCCATAGCATCAGGCAATAAGATGTGCACACAGTAAATATGAGTAACTTACTTGATCAGAGGCTTAAAGGAAATTTAACATTTGAGTTTGAGTAGATGAAAAATAAGGCATTTCTCCAGAAAGAGGAGTCATGTTTCAACAACATAGAAGTGAAGAGAGAAGTACAGAGCATGTGAAATCCAATGGGCATTACAGATGATACTGAAGGCTGAGGAAAGACATTATTTCTTTCTAAATATTCTTTCTAGACAGCACCCATTTATTTGATGACTCCAATAGGGAAGAAGGGACAACCTCCAAAACTTATTTTTCAAGACTTTTAAGTATCACCTGAATTAGTTACAAGACACATTGTTAGTTAAGAAGGCAAAGAATGAGGAGTATCTGTGCTCTTAATTATAAGCTTAATTACTTTACTTTATTAGGTCCTATTTCTAGAACATTACATTCCATTTCTGACATTTAATACAAATATATTCATCAGACTCTGACTATAGGTGACATCAAGTTCCAATTGTAATCTAACGTTTATACAAAGATTTCTTACTTGCAGTATTCTGTGTAATTATGCCTCCCACACAAGGAGGAACAGAAATGCCCTTGGACACCAATGGCAGGTTATTTATAAAAGGAAGAAAACCAAAGAGTCCAAAAATACTCTTGGATTTACGAAAGCTATCTCTTTCTGCAATTTGATTTACATTCCCAAATTGCCACTGTTTTTGCCTTTCGTACAAGTTATTTTTAAATTCCTTTGAGATCAACTAGGCATCTTAATATGTAAAGTTTACTTAGAAAAAAAAATCCCATAATTAGCTAGTTCAAACCCCCTAGTGAGGTAATTAAAGTTATCTTCATCAACTGTGTTTGATGTTTATCTAGTCATCTTCTTGTGTCATTGATAACTTTCAAAGAGAAACTATGCAATAAATGTTAATCATCCCTTGGACGAAGGGGGGTGGCAGTAAAAGTATGTCATTTCCTGTGACAGAAACCAGGGTAAGCATGCATTCTATATAAACCTTGAGATAGTCGGTACATAAATGTTATTAAATTCCTTTAGTCTATTTTATAAAATTGCTCTTAACAAAATCTCAATTCCTGCATTTGTTAATGATTTTAGCATTTCTGCTAACTTTGTCTCCATGAGTTGTGAATACTTTCTTGGACTTAGACCATTCAGTTCTGGAGGTACATTCTTAATTATTAGGGTAGGAATATAATTTATACACAATAATGGTCAGAGTATTTTATAAGAGTGATGTTCAAGCTGTATTTTAGAAATAGGCAGGTAAAGGCAGAAGGAACTCTTCATTATCGATCCTTTTTCAGCTCTAAGCAGCCAAGTTTTAAATTTTCTTTCTTAGCAAATTTCTTAGTGTTTTCTGAGAGTGTTTTACTGCAATTTTAAAAGAAAATACGAAGACTGATAGTTTCGCACATTACAGTTACAAAGTACTTTCAGATTCGTTTGCCCGTGATTCACAAAACAACCTAAGAGTTTGATAGAGCAGGAATAAGATGATTGTTTTTCCTTTTTTAACAGACGAAATTCAGTAAATTAAGTAATTTTCCCAGGGTCGCACAACTGGTAAATAGTAGAGTTCACTTAAACATAGGTATACTGAGTGCAAGAACCACACTTACCCTCTTTCTTCTGCATCGCTGTGCCTTCCAAAGTGCTTTGCACGTGGTAGGTACTCAATACGACAGCTAGAGGCAACACTTCCATTTCCTGTGAGCTACAGAATGTCTTTGTGATGTATCTCAAGAAATATCAAAAGGCCTATGTGAACAAAACTCTTTCTCAGGCCTATCACTGAGGTTTGAAAAACTGCTGTGAAAATATCTTTAAGCAATTAATCCCTCCTAAAATTGAAAGATTTCTGATTGGAGTGATTTATTTAACCAATGCCAATCCTGCTTAACTTCTTACGAGTGTAACTTAGTATTGGTATACATAGAGTCTATTTCTTAAAACTTGATACCTGATACCAACGCTTCACTGGAATACTTCTGTTTGGCCAAGATGGAGTAAAGGAACCTGGATTTATTTAAAGAAGAATGTGGGGAAGGGAGACTAGGACAAGAGGCTCTTGTAATTGGGGATTGAAAACCCTAACTCCTTTGGATGATCGTTTGAGAGTGGATCTGAATCCAAAGAAATGCCTGAGCCAGTGCCCTGGAAACACAATACACACAAGGACTTCCTATGAAGGAACACCAAGGATCACTATCTGGACCAGAGGCACAATCTCAACCTAAGTACAGATGGATAATTGTTAGAACATAATTCTCATGGGGCACAACTGGCTAGAGCATTCAGATCTTCACCATGAAACTCCCAACCACAGTGTAACTAGAATCATAAACACGCCTGTGCAAAGATCAGTCCTTCCTAGGAACGGGAATAGCCCCACCAAATCACCCAGGACTCTCACGAGCTCTGACTGCTCTCCAGTCCTCTGAGCAGGGCACAAATGAAATTGCCTAGAGGAAAAATCTGGAGTGAGGCAAGGATGTGGAGGGTAGAGAACAGCAGAGACCCTTGTTACAAATATAAATGCAAAAGATTGTATGATTCTCACGGCTGGAGACGTATCTTCATCGCAGCTACAATACCAGCAACTAGATATGCCAGGCACATAATTTGTACACAAACACATAATTTTGTTGTTATGAACTATTTCATGGATTCCATAAAAAACGTTAGCCAGATGGAAGTAGATCAGGACTGGCAATGAAAAGCAGACCAACTGAGATGAGGCATTGAGAGACTGTCATTAACAGAAGATTCTGTTGGCTGGCCCAGTGGCTCAGCAGTTAAGTGCACCCATTCCACTTTGGCGGCCCGGGATTTGCCGGTTCAGACCCCGGGTGCAGACATGGCACTGCTTGACAGGCCTTGCTGTGGTAGGCATCCCACATATAAAGCAGAGGAAGATGGGCATGAATGTTAGCTCAGGGCCAGTCTTCCTCAGCAAAAAGAGGAGGATTGGCAGCAGATGTTAGCTCACGGCTGATCTTCCTCAAAAAAAAAAGAAGATTCTGTAAAGATATTGAAAAGACATCAACGTAAACTTCTATACCTATCTATCCTTTGCCAGTAATCAGACCTGCTTATTGCTTATGTGTACATTTATGAACTAAAATAAATCATAGGTTATAACTCTAAATAAGAAAAAATAGTAGGCTCAAGTATGCGAGGTAATTTAAGATTTGAGGAGATGTGCACCATAAAAATTTGACTCAAGGTAAAATCTCAAGTGGTGAAATAAAACTTTCAAGTATTCTATGTGGGATTTGTATTCAGCTACATTAAAATAAAATTAAAAAATATATAATGCATTAGTCCCAAATTAAAAGAATTATTACGTGATATATGAGAAATATAAACACACTGTCTTTTAGGAAGGTGAGTGAAACAATAAGAAATAATTAGGACGGAGTGGTAAAAGGCACAATACATTTGTAAGTACTAAGGAAAGCAGAGAAAAATCAATGTGAAGGAAGACATTTGAGTTAAAATTTATATCTTCATTTAATTTTATGTTAGCTTTCATTTTCCCAATAAACAGAACATAATTGGACACTGTGCATCCATAATTAGATTTAATAGATCATAATATTTTGCTCTATTTGTTTCAGAACTTTTTTTCAAATAAATAAATCTGGTGTATGTCATTCCCATGCAAGTTTTATACTTTATCTACATAATCTACATAACCATACAACACCAGGGATCTTGGGGAAAACGCAACTCTTTTAGTTAAACGTAAGATAAACCAATAATGTTTATTATTTAAAGTTTTGAAGCATGCTATGAAGAAAAAAGATATCTATACATCATAAAGAACTTCTTACTGTGCAGGGGTTTCCGCGTGGATTTTCGCAGGTCTCAGAGAAATGAGAATCTTTTCAAAACATTTCCTTGGAGCCCAGAACTTAACTGACAAATAAAAATGTTCCAATTATATAAATTATCCTATGTTGAATAGTACTGAAAGCCTATTAAAGAGGAATTCTGAGATTTTTTTAGCAAAATGACGTGTGTTATTAAAATAATGTTTTAAACCATTCAACTCAATAGAATAAACTGCAGAGTTAATGCCTACCTCAATAGAAACTCTTAACAGGATTACAAAAAGTCCCTTATGTCTTTGGAAGATTCATTTATGACTGAGATAATAAGAAGTCATTAGTTTTGCATCAAAGTTGAAAGGTAGACACACAAAGACTGGGCTTTGTCTAAAAGCCAGCTCCCAGGTGAAACATTAAATATGACAAGAATGTTAACAGCCGATAATAAAAAAAAAGAAAATCTTGTCATGCCTCAGTTCAATAAAATGTTTATGACACAGTTATTGGATCTGCTCAAATACTGCAAGAAAAGAAATACAGCTATGGTGTCAAGTAGATATTGACATTGAATCCTCCTTATCAAAAATGGAAAAGCAAATTTACAAAGAATGTCAAACAAACCAACCAAACTAACTCGTTACATTAACATAGTAATTAATCTTGCGCAAGAAATTTCCCAATTGTAGTTAGATAAAATTAAGAGCAATTATTTATCAGAGCAGAGGATTTTGCAGTGTACTTCCTGGTGCAAATGAGCTTGTCATAATTAGTCATTGCATTCAAAACAAGCAACCCAACCAAAAGTGACCATAACAGGAGCTTGTGGTCTTCTTAATGTTCCTTACAATAAAATGTGATTATTCCTAACACTCTTCCTAACATATTTCACTCCATTTCTTTCGTTTGAGTTTTATTTTTGATTTCTTTGGTGTAATGGATGCATAGGAAGAAAACTTTCATCATAATTCACACCTGAATAGCGTTCTCATTCCCACTATTAACTTTTTAACCTTGTCCATGTCACTGTTCACTTTGATGGATCTCAGTTTCCTAATAGTTATTTATTACAGGGTTATGTTACAACACAGTAAAAGCACTTTCTAGTACTATCAGTTTATAGTTCGGTATTCCACACTGGCACTGTAAAATTTCCCAGTATAAGATTCCAAGTTCTGTACTTCCAATGATAATTTCTTAGTCTTCCTCTTGCCTAAACCAAAAAGGCATCTGCTGAGACTTTTTTAACCAAGTCAAGAAAAATAGAAAATTAACAATTACCTAGATAAGTCAAAACGTGCTAAATAGAAACTGACTATCATTTTTCTGGAAGCCATAATGTAATTTACAGCCATCTTATTGTGAGCTCTATGTCTGATTAGCATACAAAGTAATTTAAGTCTTCAGCACGTTCCAGAAGCAGGATCTTATATGTGTAATGCTGATTGTGTGTATACCATCCAAGTGGAAATCTCAGCAATTATCCTGCAATCTGGATAGTATAAGCCAAAAATGCTTAAATTTTCTTTTTCTTTATGGAAGCATTTTTGCCTGTTTTATCAAACCAGATGATGAAATTATAACCACCGTCAGTGAATTACTCCAGGAGGCAGTATTTTGCGGTGTTGAAGATTTTGAGCTCTAGAATCAAACCAACTGCCTTCAATTCCTAAAGTTCTAATTAGGTGTCAATGTTGGAAAGCTAATTTAAACTCTCGTGTTTTAGTTTTATCCATTTTAAAGTAATAAAATTTGGATTCAATGGAATAAACCATGTAAAGATCTTAAGACCACTCGAAGCAGATAGTAAATATTCAATAAATGTTAGCTATCATTATTATTGCCCCAACTTCTCATACACTTTATCATAATAAAAATCTCACAATATCCAAAAAGGTATAACTTGTAGTAATATAGAGTCTTTTATAATATTGCAAAACACTTTTTTCAGAAAAAAAAGAAGAGATTGCACATTCAAGTTCACCGTCATTTTAATTCCCAAGACTTTAAATATAAAATGCAGGGCTATTTGTAAGATAACTGTGAAAAATTTGGGGCAACTGTCGTGTTTGTAGGCACAACCTCTCAAAAACTGACAGGTTGATTAATTTTGCCCTAATATAACTTCCAAACTACCATTAAAAACATGGTTCCAATAAACTAGAAAGAAAAGTATTCAAAATGAAACAAGAAAGAAATAACAGCCTCTCAAGCATTTATCAAGGTAAAATAGCAATAAATTCTAATCAATGGTGTGTCAGTTCCCATTAAGGAAAATTATAGCTGTTACTTCTTCTACTTTCTGACATGAAGTTTTCACCTGTAAGAAGTGAAATGCAAAACTTTGCCTTAATATCTGAATTCAATAAGCAGATGGCAGCTGTCTGGAAACATAATTTTTAAAAAAGCAAAACAAATTTTAAAATGGTATTAAGAAGAAAACTTTTTGTAGTATTAATACAAGGACACATTTATCCAGAAGCTGCCTCCTTTGAAGAGACAGACTTTCAAGATTCTGAAAGATTTTCTGTAATATAGGGATTTACGTCTGAACTGGTACTATTTTCTCAAACTCCACCATTTCTGATACCGGCTCAACACAGGTTGACATAAGGGAAGCCATATTGTAGAAGAGAGACCATATTGTAGCTTTGAATGAGCTCTGACTAACTAACCCAGCTGGATATGCTCCCTCCAGGAGACCCACCTGCTCTGTGGATTTTATGACCCCTGCTTGTGCATGTACCTCCCAGCTTGTGATAGGACAAGAACTTTGTTCTTTTGAGTTCCTTAGGAACATGAAGACTCCAGGACAGAAAGTCTATCTGATGTGGCCACTCCCAGTCTGTAACACCAGAGGGTCAACATTCCTAACCCCCTCCCCTGTAACCCACCGGCTTTTAAACTGCTTCAAGAATCTGTGCCCTCTTTAGGATGGTTCTTTTGGACATTAGTTGGCCATCTTACCCCTTACTAGCAAGCTGTAATAAAATGCCCTTTCTCTGCCGCCATCTTGCCTGTTGACCATTGGCTTTTGTCTCTCAGCAAGCAGATCGTGCCCTTTGTGCAGTAACATTTCCATGTTTTAATCTTATTACTTTGAGTGAGGTACAGTGAGACCAGAAGCAGATGAAGAGAGAGAAAGCAGAGATTTACTGTGAATATTTGCTATATTCACAGTTCCCTGGGGAGAACATGGCAGCCACACAGCATCATTCAAGGGAAGTATTAGCATTGGTAAGGAGGCAGAGAGAGAAAGCACAAGTGTGGGTAAGCTTTTTTATTGTGGCTTCCAGGGCAAACAGTGGGCACAGTAAGCTAAGAAGGTTTAGGATTGGCCAGCTATGTTTGAAAGTGGTGCCCTATGAAGTTTCTGTTCACTGTGACTGTTACAGCCTATGATCTGCGGCTATCTAAAATCTCCAGATGTTTTTGGGTGGACCAGGATTTACCTGGCAATAGCTAGTGGCCATTTGGTACATGTGAAAGCATCAATTTACAGAAATTAAAAGTATAATTTTTACAACACAGAAGGACTATTTAGTTATGTAACATTATTTGTTCTTGGTTTTCAGAGAAGTCTTGAATGACTAACTCAGAACAAAGCTTATAAGAGGCACCTTCTCCACATCCCACACCTCCCTCTCAGCCATGTCTCTATTTCTTCCACATTTTAGTGACAACTACCTCAGCACGAGTAATTAATTTTTCATCCTTCACTTCCTGGGTGTCAATAGGATGAATTAATTAGATTAAAATAAGAGTCACTTAGTGTGCTACCTCCCCTGAATAAGGATTGCATTTTTTATAGGGTGTATGGCAGGGGTTCTCAAACTTGGCTTCACAGGAGAATCACCTGTGGAGCTGGAAAAATTACTGAGAAGAAGCACTTCCAGAAACTGATTTAATTGGTCACAGGTGTAGCCTAAGCCCTGGGATGGTTTTTAACGCTCCCCAGATGATTCTAATACGCAATCAAGGTTATGAATCACTACCCTAGAGCAATGATTTCCATGCTTTTTCTCGTATTTGTTGTTAATTGATATCCCTTTTTATTTTTGCTGAGGAAGATTAGCCCTGAGCTAACGTGTCAGTCTTCCTCCACTCTATACCTGGGTCCCTGCCACAGCATGGCTGACGAGTGGTGTAAGCCCACACCCAGGATCTGAACCCATGAACCTGGGCCTCCAAAGTTCAGAGCACCCTGAATTTAACCACTAGACCATGGGGCCAGCCTCTTGATGTCCCATTATGATCAATATGTAAATATCATTCCCCTAGGAGTTTATGAAATACCTCTTTTTGAGGATCTAAGGACTCAGAAGAGGATAATATTTCACAGAACCAATGCATTATCAGTGATGGTATTTGGGGCACTGCTGAGAGCAATTTCCTCTCCTCATGCCCTTCGGATCAAACCACAGGGGCTACAGATGAGACGGAGTCAGTTTCCTTGTGTTTTGTTAAAAAGATAAATGGTGCCTTAGCACTCCTTTCTATGGGGAGGCCTCATGAAACACAGCCTTTGACTGGAATCTTCTTCTGCTCTCTGAAGGGTGTGTCTGAGCAGGTCAGCCCTAAGAAGAAAGGGCTGCTTGAAATTGTTCATCTCTCTCCACTCGCATTTGTGAGTGGCTCCTTTAGTCATTGCCCATGGCTATGTGTCTTAGAAGATTAAAAGAAGAAATATAAAAATAGCCCCTTCTCTTCAAGAATTTACAATCAACTGGGTAAAAATGATACGTATTAATAAAACTGTTAAGCAGGAACATGTGGATACAAATAAATGGGTCCAAATTAGTAATTCAGAAAATAAGTCTCATGAATCAAAGTATTTAGATGTTGGCTAACAAAACCCAGAGATGTTCCAGCAAGGCAGAGGGAAATTAAATAAATAAACACTTGACTCTCAAAGAGTTATCAACAAACTGTGGCCAGTGGATCAAATTTGGCCAGCTGCCTGTTTTTATATGACCTACAAAATAGGGATTGTTTTTATATTTTTGTGTGATTGAAAAGAAAAAATGAAAAGGCAATTTCTAGACACAAGAAAATTATCTAAGGTTCAAATGTGTGTTCACAAATAACCTTTTACTGGGACATCATCTCACTTGTTCACACCTATGGCTACTTTCACGTTACAACAGTGGAGCTAAGCAGCCATGATGGAGAGCACGTGGCCCAAAAAGCCTACAATATTCACTGCCCTTTACAGAAAATATCTGTCCACTTCTGTTTTACAATTTTTTTAAAAAAAGGGAAAGTAAATGTTTCTGTAGGTAGAATGGAAGGATGAGGTTTGTGAAGATGGAGTAACAGAACGAGATACAACACAATAGCCAAGACTTGGAAGCAACCTAGGTGCCCATCAAGGGACGAATGGGTAAAGAAGATGTGGTATTTACACACGATGGACTACTACTCAGCCATAAGAAATGATGAAATCCGGCCATTTGTGACAACGTGGATGGACCTTGTGGGTATTATGCTGAGTGAAATAAGTCAGAGGGAGAAAGTCAAATACCATATGATCTCACTCGTAAGTAGAAGATAAAAACAATGACAAACAAACACGTAGCCTTGGAGAGTGGATTGGCGGTTACCATAGGAGAAGAGGGGACGGGGGGGAGGGCAAAAGGGGTGATTAGGCTCACATGTGAGGGGATGGACTATAATTAGTTTTCGGGTGGTGAACATGATGTAATCTATACAGAATTTGAAATATATTATGACGTACATCCGAAAATAAACAAATAAATGAAAAAACAAAACAAAACAAAAAAAAGGACAAGATACAAATGTTGGGAAAGAAGGCGACTATTTGGAGTGAAGCTGGTTTAAGGAGTATGGAAGCTAAGGGGAGAAAGATTCATTATCAAATGTTTTTTGAGTGTTTACTCTGTTTTAAGTAATGTGCTAAGTTCTAAAAATCTAACAAAACACTCATTTATGCCCTCAGAGGATTCATACAGTCTTGAAGGGAAGATATATGTGTATACAACCACTTCAATAAATGTTAGGGGATTCATCTACACTGAACACCCATTTATAAATTGGAGGTTAGCATTGACTGATATCTGACACCCCCCGGCATACCTTCTTTTTGCCTTTATTTTCTACCTTAGGCTTATTTACACTGACATTGTTTATTTCCTTTATACTTAGACAACCTAAACTAGCGTCTCTGGTTTGGTTTGCATACCACTCCCTTTTAAATGAGCTAGTTAGACCCATTCTCATTTCACGAGTAATGCCTGTGAAAAGACTTATATGAAGGTATTCGTAACCCTTTTAGTATTAAAATATTTTATAACTTCCTTTCATGATTAATGGAAAATACTAGAATGCGAATCCTTCATCATACCTCTGTTTGACATGGGAGATTTATGTAAATGTTAGGCCCATGTCATTCTGATGCACTCTGGAAAATAATGTAAGTGGTATCCTTGATGTTAAAGTATCAAAAGATCTCAGATCAATCAGGAAAGCTTTCATAGGGCAAATTGACGGATAGCAAAAAATCAGAAGAGCTCACAAGCTGGAGATGAGAACACTGAAACAGAGCAAAAGCTTTTCCACTCTGTCTTTCTTGATAAAAGCTCCCTTTGCTTATTATGGAAGCGGGAGGGCCAAATTAAGAGGAAATCAGAAACAATATAATAATATAGGGGCTGGCCCAGTGGCGCAGTGGTTAAGTTCTCATGTTCAGGCTTTGGCAGCCTGGGGTTCGCTGGTTTGGATCCCAGGTGTGGACCTACGCACTGCTTCACAAGCCATGCTGTGGTAGGCATCCCACATATAAAGTAGAGGAAGGTGGGCACAGATGTTAGCTCAGGGCCAGTCTTCCTCAGCAAAAAGAGGAGGATTGGTGGGAGATGTTAGTCCAGGGCTAATCTTCTTCAAAAATAATAATAATAATAACAAAATGGAAGAGAACCTAGCCTATATAGGCTTCTAGAAATTCTTCCGTTGTTAAAGTGAGATGGGAACATTTCATTTTACTCTCTTGTTAACAGTTGACAGTTCATGGAAAAGGAATCCTCCTAGGAATCCACAAGTTAAATTGACCTTTGTCATCATCACATCAAACCCCTGAGGGGTCAGATCTATGGGAATATGGGAGAGGGAGGTGGTAATAGAAAATGATGAAGTCATGGATGTGGTTCCAACCAAAAAGCAATCACCTTTGTTTATCAGGGTATGGGGCAGAGCAGTTAAGCAATGTTTCACACAGGAAAAGACACCTGATCACCTCTGCTTATTATAGTTTCTCCTTCAGCAAGTTACTTAATTTATCTAACACTCAGTTCTTTCACTATAAATCATGAAAAAGTTAATTCACAGATCTGGGGTGGGAAAGATAGAATGATAGGCACTTAGATAGAATGATAGGTAGATAGATATATAGTAACATCTAAGGGAAAAATCAATAGGTGTAGTGCCTGGATGTACGTCCTGAAAGAGCATAAAAAGTCAAAGATGCCCGGACATTTGAACCTAGGATGAAGAGAGAAGGCTGCCACAATTAACATGGCTTTTTGAGCCCTTTTAAAGCCATTAACTCCACCTAATAAGGCCATATATTGCATTGTTCTGCTGCTACAATTTCACACCATGCCATGGGATGTGCGGGTGTTTTTGAGTGAATCGCCGTTTAAATCATTTTCTGCCCTGACTGCATTTGACAACCCCACTTCATCCATTAGACAACAGCTGCCTGGAAACCTGCTGTTATTTTGTTCGAGCTGAAATCAGTTCAGTCCCCTTATGCTGCACACCTCTTCAGTGACGGTAAACTGGCTGCATTCTAGGACTTTGTTGATATTTTTTTCATCCTCGATCTCTTGATTCTTAGGAAGAGCTCAAAGGTGGTATTGATATCAGAGACTGAGACACGATCCCCATAGCCGGTCCACTGTCATAGCTTAGGGAGCTTCAGAGGGCTTTTAATTTGGTTTGAAGCTTCATATTGCAGTGACACAATACTCTCTCAGTCTGCTAAAGGACATATCGGACACGCTTTGATTTATTTCCTACTCCTGTTCTGACTGTGGCTAATAAGGAATGACTCTAATTGAGCATAGCTCTTTGATCTCTTGTAGCATATTGCTTTGAAAGAGTTTATTACAGCTATTAAAAAGAAGCTATAAAGATACCGATCCTAATAAAACCTCTTATTTGGTTAAACATTAGGGCAGGAGTTGTTCAGTAGCTGTTAATACTGGCTTTCCCCATAAAGTTATTCTTGGAGCTCAGATTTCACAGGAAATAGCCAATGTATGAAAAGAGAAATGATGAGTAGAGAAGGATTTGATACCATCCCTGTAATGCGGATAGGCAACGCATGAGATGCCCCAGCTACAAACGTTGATGATGAATGTTTACACGGTGTCTCAAAACATGGCCAATTCCAGTTTTATTCAAACCAATAGTTGAATAGAGGGAAGAACCAGGTAAAACAGCGAAGTGTTGTAATGGGCAAATAGAACATGTGTTCAAGGTGTTCCAAATGGGTGCAAGCAGGCAGTGAGAGTTTTGGAGGTATATGTGCTGGTGGCAACTATCTGTCACTGGACTGGATTTTAAGGGAAGAGCTGTAGCCCTCAGTTAAGGGATAGAAAAAAATGAATGTATGCAAGGAACTGTGTGGTACTAGATGGTTTGAATAGAAATTCAAGGAATGTAGTTTTTTAAAAAGTTGAAGCATATATGGATGAGGAAACGATCAGGTCAAGAACTTGAGACAGGGACCAATGTGAAAGAAACAGGGCACATGGGAACAGTTATGTCATCTCCATGAGAGACATCATTTATTCCCATGACTGAGGACACCACCGCTGTCAAGAATGGAAAAGAAAATGACACAAATGTGGCCTATCCCACCCTCTCAATGTGGTAGACATTGCTAAGAGATCATTCGTTCTTTCCTATTGATCCTGGACCCAGGGTCATAATTCTTCCCCACACATCACTCCAGATAACCACAACTGATGACTTTGATTTACAAAGTGAAGTCTTCTTTCTATTTCAATTGCATATACACATACACACATCTAGATGATAAATAGACAGATATAGAGATAGATAGATATGGAAATAGATAAACAGACTTGTGTAGTATCCGTATTTCCATGGAAATATAACTAGTCAAACTTGAGCTTTTCCAAAGAACATCAACAAACTGTCCTTTTCATCTTCCCTTTCTAGGTTAGTCATAACTTTCCACATAACCAGACAACAAAATAACTACAGAGACACCCTTGATTCATTTTTCTCCTTATCCCACAATCCTATTACTAACCAACTAATCGTCTTTTACAAGGTTCTTACCCCTGCATCTGGATTATTAGAGGAGCCACTGATCTTGTACCCTTCCAAATAGATTTAACTCCCTTCCCAGTCTCCTAATTTCTGACAGAGCCAATGTTATTTAAAAGTCAATTTTCATCAAGTTCCTCCTATCTTTAAAGTCTTCATTGACTCTCATTATCAAATGGGGAAAATCTAAACTCAGTATCATAAAACCTTCATAAGTTAACTTCCAGCCTACCTTTCTGCCTAACCCAAATCTCTAAATATACAACTAAAATATATGTACTGTTCCTTAAAAAAGGTATTTGATGGTTGTTTATAAATCAGATATTGGTAAATTAAGCCATTTCTAAAATGAGGATATACAACCTATATTTACATGACACTCCAGTCACTTTTAGACTGAAATCCTTGAGTGGCTCTTAATGGTCTTTGCATCACCAGAGCCTAAGAAAGTACCTGGCACATAATAAATGATCAGTAAAAATAAATTTATAGACAGAGATACATACGTGGCTATTTGACAGATACCTGTTATTAAGTACCCCATGTTTGTGAACATCAGAAGAAGAGTGACTGGACACTACGTTTCCAAATCTAGAACAGAAACTAATTAAATCTTCCATTCTTCAAATCAGTGATGATTTTAGAAACTTGGAGCAGAGAAATCCCACAGGTAGAGAATCCCCCCAGGGAAGAGGGCACCAGATGGTCTGTCCTCACCATTTTTATGCTGTCCAGGAAATGAGAATCTTTCCCTCTATCCTCTACCTGTTATCCAAATTTTTCCCGCATCGATCAACCAAACTTGAAAGGCTGGTCATTTCTAAACTTCCTTTTGGACACTTTGTCAGTTTGCTTCAATCTGATTCTTTAAACCAAGATTAGCGTGTAGACTATTTATTTTTCTTTATTTCACAAGTAGTGATTAAGGGCCAGACCTTGTAGTAGGTGCTGAGGGTCGAATGTGAACACAACAACACAACAGACACTGCCTTCGCTCTTATGAATTTTCCATTTCAGTGCAGGCATCAGATGATGGGTTTAGAGCCAGAGGTCAATGCTTCATCAACTGTTTCCTAGCTCTGAAATGGTGGGGAGGCCACTTAATCTCTACCAGCTGCTTCTCTTAGCAGCTAAATATCTCTCTTCTTTGGAGTCCATTAACAAATTCATTGTCTTGAAACTTATGTTAATTTATTTTCAGACAAAAAAATACAAGATATATTTCAACAAAAATACTATTTTCGGGGCTGGCCCCGTGGTGCAGTGGTTAAATTCGCACATTCCACTTCAGTGGTACGGGGTTTGCCTATTCGGATCCCGGGTGCAGACATGGCACTGCTTGGCAAGTCATGCTGTGGCAGACGTACCACATATTAAAAAAAAAGTAGGGGAAGATGGGCATGGATGTTAGCTCAGGGCCAGCCTTTCCCAGCAAAAAGAGGAGGATTGGCAGCAGATGTTAGCTCAGGGCTAATCTTCCTCAAAAAAATAAGATACTATTTTCATTTGTATCGTCGTAAATCTCCCAAAGAGTAGGACAGAGAGCAAAATAGAGAGCATTCAGTTATCTATTTATGTAAAAAAATACATATGTGGACAATTAGAATTAATATATATTTTAATGAGCTAATAAATATAATGATAGAGCTTGCCAGAGTTTTAAAAACTCTTATGATATTACTTATGATTAGGTATGATAGTAGTTTTATAACAATCTTAAGAAACATTTCATGTATGCACATCCCTATATGTACTTTGGAAAAATGTGCATGTAACACTCCTGCTTCTTATTTGCCAAGATAGCTACCATATTTGGAGGCATCCCCAATTAAATCCAAGGAAGGAGGGGGTTGTAGCATTGAAGCGAAGCTGTGCTGCTATCCAGGTCTTAATTCTTCCCTTCAGGATCCAACTGCAGACAAGGTAATGTTACCTGCCAACTGATATAGTGACCCAGCTCGTAAGGATGTTGTTAATTGGGATGACCATAGACATTTGTAGATTACACAAAACAACTAAAGAAAGGTTCTATTCTCACTGGACCCACCTCACCACCCCTATCTTCCTATTTCTGACATCACTGTAGCACTACCATCTCACTGGAGAGAGAGAATATTATCTAATAACAGTCCCTTCTAAATTTTCCCTTTTCTATTGTCTTCTGTTTACAATTCCTTTCACAAATATTTATTGAGGTCGCTATATTTAAAGCACTTTACTCTCCTGTGGCCAAAGTATGTGGTAGAAGAAGGAACTGGTCACAAAGATGATGTTTGAACATACCACATCATTTTAATGTCTTTTTAAAAATCTTCTTACTAGAATTGTAATTCCACTGACCCCTCAGTCAACATCTACCGAGGGAATTTCACCCAGCCCAGTGGACCTACAACCCAGTGACTCTATAACCATTGCCTAAGTACCCACTATCTTAGCAGACAATACATCTCTGCAAAGTTTTAGACTATCTACACAGACAAGTTACAATCGTTATGTGACAGTTAAGGCGTTATGCCCCAAAAAGACTTTCCCCAGATGTACCGCATGAAATTGACATTTTCAAGTTTCTTCAGCAAGATATAAAGGTTGTATATAAATGGAAATTTTCCATTTCGTAAGTGACACTCTAAACGCTATAACTAGCTTATGCAGGTACCAGACAAGAACTTTTTCATTTTCCTGAAGAAATATGCAAGGAGTTGTCTCGCCATAAAATCTCTAATTTAGTGGCTTTGTCTATTCATTAAAAATAATCCTAAATTTCTAATTTTAAATTTTCTAAATTTTAATCCTAAATATCTAAATTTGTAAATAGTCTTCTACCTCTTTCTTTACTGTCTTTTGTTTCCAACCATCAGAACAATGTAACAAACAGATTAAATTAATTGGATGAGGCCTTCTTACTTGTGCATACAATATAAGAAAAAGAGCAGTGAAGAAAGTTCTGCTAACGATTTGCTAGGAGTTGATAATGCTTTCATGTATGGCATTTAGCAATTGCTCCTAATTAATTTTCAAATCTTACTGAAAGGAAATTTAACTCATGGAATGAGTAATATTAGCCTCCTTTTCTTTATATGGTAGAGCTAACACACCACTGAGTGTGTTGCTCCCAAAGATCTCCCTTCACTGAGAAGCACTGATACACAAGGTCCGTTGATGTCTGTGGCCCTGCCCCTTTGGCCATAACTGATTGATTCAAGAGTAGGTGCCTGGCGGAGGTTAGGACAATTACGTTCTTTTTCTTGGGTATTTGAATCTTGAAAAAGAGAGAAAAAAGATTCAGCATAACAGGATCTCAGGCTCATGAAAGATAACATAACAGAAGTTGGTGCATCCTTGTTCCGATATTAACAGCATTACCCTAGGACCTGCACTGCATTCAGCTTGGTCATTCATTTCTTCCCAGCATTTTATGCTATAGCTCCTGGCAGCGATTCAACATTTATTTTTACTCTAATAGTTTAACATAGTAAGAATAAATTCCCATTGCTAGTTACCGAAAAGAAAACGTAGTCACATTTTAAACATCAAAGATAAAAATGTTTCTTTTTAAATCACTCATTTATTTTTCTTTAGAGCGTTAATACTGCTAAAACACATCTATAGGAAGAGCTAAACCTCTGAGAAGGCCCAGGGACCATTTTGTAAGCTCTCCTGGTATCATCTGCATGTTTATTTTAAACACTCTATAATACAAATATAATAGAATTTTTTTCGGGCATTTAAATCAGAAACATATTTTCCTGTGGACTTATTGAGTTTTTATTTTTGTTGTTAACATAACTTGACATATTTTTTGACAATTTCAAATCAAGGACCTATATTGTTACCAATTTACACAAATTTCCTGATGTAATTCTTTTTATAGAGCATAGCTGAGCTAAAATCATCCCCTTTTATCATGGTTTCTGGAAATAATTTAAATGTGTCTTGCTAGAGTAACAGCAATATATTTACTTAATATGAAATAATATTATTTAAATTATTGATATGTGAACCAAGCAATACCCCTTTCTCTAGATCACCGAGCTTAAAGCTTTGAACGTGTTTTCTGTCGCTGATGTTCAATCTTTCTCAGTCTCTCCGTCTTTCTCTCTTTCAACTCGACTCTCTAATCTGTTCCATTTTTCAAGAGGAAGAAAATAATTTCATCAGTGACAAACAAGATCTTTCTCTCTTCCCACACATCTTCTGTCTTTCCCCTTGCCAGAGTTTCTCTTCCAGAGTCCTGGGAAGGCTTATCTTAAGCACTAAATCTTCACACAACTTTTATTATAGCATCTCTCACAATGCTTTGTTGTGGGATTTAGTTTACTGAATTTTTTAAATGGTTTTGGATTGTGCAAACGATAGACGATCATTGTAAAACGTCTAAAAATTAGAGAGATAAAATAATAAGTGGATAAAGTCTAAATAAGCTGTAGGAAATAAAATGAAAATCATATAAGATTCCCCCACCAGAGACAAAAACTATTAATATTTTGGTGTAATTTCTATTTGTGGTAACTCAATATTGTTCTTTATGAAGTCTGGCTGTGGTCCAGATTTCCACCAACCGTCACCTCCACTTTCTTGAGTAAGAGAATTCTCATATTTTAGCTAGCCATGTTACTCCCCACCTAAGGACTGCATTTTTCATGCTACTTATAGCTTGGTGGGGTCGTGTGACTCCACGAGATGGGAGCAGATGTTCTACTTCTTGGTCAGCTCCTGAAAAGGAATGAGCACATCCTCCCTGATGCTTATGCTCTCCCCTCTCTGCAGGAGCCGATGAGAACCAGCTCAAACACATTGACCCTCAAAATGGAAACTTCATGTGGAAGATGGAAAAATTGCTCTAAGAGGTCTGAATTACCTACTTCTGGACTATTTATTTGAGAAAGGAAACAAAATCTATCTTAAGCCATTATTTAAGGTCTCGTGTACTATTACAAAGGTTTGGACTGCATCCAATCCAATCCAGAAAGTTGTCCTGGAAGTGGTCTGCAGCTTTCACAAAACCCTAAAATATTTAGCACTGGCTTAGCAGTGGGTGAGGATGACATATGTTGTGCACTGGATTTTGGTTGTGATAAGGTGGGAATAAGACTATACACCAACAAAGCAAATAACAAGACGCCAACCCTAGTTTTTCATATGAACAAAAGGAAACCATCTTACAGTGCTGGAGAAAGGGTGAAACTGAGCACAGGGACCAATAAATGAGAACTTTAGGTTTAAGAATTATGTCTAGGGAGAAATGGGGAGATGTCAGTCAATGGGTACAAACCTCCAGATATAAGATGAATAAGTTCTGAGAATCTAATGTACAGCATGGTGGTTATGGTTAACAATACTGTATCATGTACTGGAAAGTTGCTGAGAGAGTAGATCTTAAATGTTCTCACCGCAAAAAAGAAATGATGTGAGGTGATAGAGGTGTTAACTACGCTACTGTGGTAATCACTTCACAATATATCAAATATATCAAATCAACACATATACGTGTGAAACTTACACAATGTTATATGTCAAGTACATCTCAATAAAACTGGGGGTGGGGGGGAAGAATAGAAGCCTGGACAAGGATCCTGTTCTGCAAGACTAACACCTTGCTCAAATACGTCCACTTTTTAAAACAGAATAAAAATATAATTCAATAACATATCACAAGTCTAACCACATTCAACTATACATTACCTAACAACAATTACAGCATTAAAGCGATTCACACACACACACACACACACAAACCTATATCCAGACAGGACTTGCTTTGGTAACTCCTTTTACATGGAACTGATGGAAAGTGAACTGAATGCACCTACTAAGTTATGGAGGGCTTTTTATTGCCAGGAAAAGCACAACCTGGCTTGAAATGCCTGTAATTGTTTGACTCCTAAGGCGACTTTTATGCCCCTAAACCGTACAAAGCTGCACAGCCTCAAGGAGAGCACATTTTCCACTGCACACTTCACATGTGGTCATAGAAGAAATTGGACAAAGGAACCAGAGATGCAAATGGATAAAGGAGTTCCTCAAGAGATGGCAACAGGGACCCACCAAGTACATTCTGCAATGCCACCACTTGCTCACCAGGTTTCGACTGCTCTGTCTCCCTTTATTCTCTTTTCTGAATGAGATTTTTAATTGAAATTATCCCGTTCTTTCTCCATTATTGTTTCATATGTGCGAGGAAGGAGCAGAAATTAACTATTAGTTTATAGGTCACCAAAAGACCAGGAACCACATACTGACTTACTGAAGAAAACCAGTCACCATTTAGAGATCTGGGACTTTAAACATAGTAACTGGATTTGCCTTTGATTGCCATCCATGGAGGTGATTGTGTGGGTTCTATGTGTGGTAAGAGGAATACAGACGGATATTAGGGTAGCCACAGGGATGGGTTAAGGTATAGACTGTTTGTTGTCCCCTGATATGTATCCATGCCTTCATTAATAAAAGAACTTTAATGAAAGCTGAGTTCATGACCACACAGATAGAGTTTCCATGTCTAGACTCCCTTGCAGCTTTGTGTGGACATGTGACAAAGTTCTAACCAATAGGATATAAGCAGAAGTGATGACACCACTTCCTGGTCATACCTCTAAAAGAAATTTGTGCATACCTTTCTGGCCCCTTTTCCTTCCTGCTGACTGAGAGATGGTGTGTATAGTCACAACCATCCAAGAGTCTGATATGGATGTCTTATGTTGAGCCCAGCCCTGACTTACCTCTGAACTGTGAAATGAGAAAGAAATATCGTTTAAGCCACTCTCTCTTGCTTATATCATTTAAACTAAAATCTAATACTTTGGTCTTCTCCGAGTTTTTTGTCATTACTCATTTTCTAAACCAACACGCAAACAAAACCTAATAACAGGGGAACAAATGGATAAGGGATAAGATAAGATAAGATGAGGGAGGAGGAAAGATTAGAATATTTATAGATATTTGGTTTTGTTCCTGTCACATACACAATTTATATTCTGCTAACATTTAGTCTTGTGTTCATTTTTTTCACTTTACAGTGTTCCATGTTATTGATAAAATACTTCCAGCACCTTCGTTCTGCTTGACAAATTACTCCAGAAGAGTGGCAGTCACGGAATGGAAGTTGAATTTTTTGGAAGCATCATCTGGGCAGTGAGAAGATGCCTGCACAGATCGCTCGTTCATAGATCACAGGGTCTTTGGGCCAAGGGACACACTGTGTGGGCGAGACAGAAACGTCTTCACAGTCTTCTCATAAGCAATCAGGCTTGCTATTTCCCAAGGTGACGCGAGGAAGTTAATCTTTTTTCTTTCTCTATTGAACTTAAAGTTAATAAAATTTCTTCCAAAACTGGTTTTCCTGCAGTCTTGGTGTTGTATGTAATGAGTTTTCATTGTTCTTCTTTTCTGCCTCCATATATTTTAATGGGAATTTGGAGGCTCTATATTTGTTTATTGTCTCTCTTTCCTGCTACAGTAGAAGATCCATGGAAGAGAGAATGATCTGTTTTGTTTTTAGCACTATTTCCAAATCCTAGAACAGAACCTGACACAGAGTAAGTCCTCCTCGATATATACTCGCTTACTGAATAAATAAATGAATCAATCAACCAATCAATCAATCAAATAATTTAGGACCATGAGCTACATATCATTTTTAAGATAGGTGTCCATTCTTCTCTTGTGTTGCCATCGCATATACTATAAACGAAGTTAGATGAATAACATGAATTACCCAGAAAATTCGAGTGTGGAAAGAGAATAATGTTATGATCTCAAAGAATAAAGGCAGAGTTTTATCTGAAATATCAAAAACTATCCACATTGACCAAATTTAGCATACAGTTACTTATCTTGATGTTTTCCCTTACGGAGTTTCCGCTAAACATTTTTGAGAGAGTATTAAATAAGAATATTCTCAACCTTGCAAAAACAACATAATTTCATAGATCTCAGGTCTGGGATATTAGTTTTTCCTTTCTTCTCCTGTGGTAAAACTTCTTGAACATAAACTCAAAAGCCTACCTGACATTGGTTCACACTGAATGCAGATGCTATACTCCAATATTAAGCACTTTGAAACCAGACTTGGTTTCCATCTGTCCTGTAAGTCATTTCCACAGCCAAATAGAAGTGAACAATAGCCCTTCCAGAAAGCCTCTCTAGGTTAACAGATGTTGGCTTTATCAGATGGATAAGGGGAAGTGAGTTTAAAGCTAATGGATCTTGAAAGAAATATCTTCCCTTCCACTGTTCCTTAGAAACAACATTTAAAACATTGGAAAGAATGGCAACCTAAAGCTTAGGTTGTAGCATTTGTAACCAGAAAAAGGACGTAAGTGGCCATATCGTCCCTTGATGATGATCTCATTAATTAAAATCTTCATACACACCCAGACTGAGTAATCTACTCAGAAGGCATCGTGATAATGCACGCTTCAAGCCACACAACATTTTGAAACAGTCGGTCTGTCTACATTAATCATAGCCTTTTGTTTTCAATTTCTCCAAACTTTTTAGCATTTCTTCATCAACTGTCTCTACCCAAATATTAAAACATTTACTGAAACATACAAGTTAAAAGAAAATTAATACACATTTACTATTTTTAAAGGTGAAAATATCAAGCCTTGGAATGGATTGAAGAATTTAGGACTGGCTATTTATGATTGCCTAGTTTTGGGATCTGCAATGTGTCATTTAATTTAATAGTAGCCAATAAGCGCTAGTTTTATATAGACCAAAGAGACCTTTCAAGCATCACATTGATGTAAGTAGAAAAATATACTCTTTAGCCGCAGTATTCTCTGTGTAACATTTCGTTTATTCCTATGGGCAGCTTTCAGTGGTGTCTACCGGTTTTCTGTCAGCACCGACCCCAGGACAAATCACTGTGTTAGCTGAGTTTGTTTCGGCCACCACAGCATCCTCTCTCCGCCCTCCTCTCATTTCCCCTGTAGCCTTAGGCCCTCCGTAGGTGCAGTTTGTCTGTCAAAACCTGCTCTCAAGAAATGATCAGAAGTGCATTCACACTAAAGGATATTTGACAAACAGCAGTTTCAAATGGAAGATATTTCAAGTCTCTCTGAATTTCAATGCACCGAAGTCAAAAACATCAAGTTTGTACTGAAATCCCTACAGAAGAATTTCAGTTTTCAGCAAATGTCATCCATAGCCTTTCAGGTCCACTGGCTCTTGCTCTTCAATCTGCTCCTCTCGTCACTGGTGCAAGAGTCAAGGGTTTGTGTCTGGAGTGTGTGAGGGTGTGGTGTGTCTGTGTATGCATGCGTATGTATGTGTTCGGAGGTGTGGCGTGTGAGGGACGTGTTTGTGTGTGTGTGTCTAATTTTTCAGGATGTGGGATATGAGGGTGGTGTGTGATGGGGTGTGTGTGTGTGTGTTTAATTGTCACTGTGAACATGAAGGGCGGGCTCCTTGAACACTAATAATCACACTGTGTAGAGCTACCACCTTAGTATTCTAAAGCCACTTCAGTTTTCATATGCATCCTGAAAAAATAACACAGAAATATTTGAGTAATAGTCCACATTAGGAAAGATACTTAAAGGTGATGATGGGTACATGCTTATAATTCTTGAAGGGTATAATGTTCAAATCTTCCTTCAACTGCTTTTCTCACCTCTTTCCGGTTTCTTAATTTTATGTCATCAGGTCTATGTCTTGTGTGAAAGAGAACAAAACAAAAAACCAGCATTTATTACCTAATATTTTCATTGTAACAAACTTACATCTTTCAGTAGCAAATTCTTAGAAGTACTAGCTTGCTCCATACATTTCAGGGGAGAGAATTCTCCCCACGTCTCTCTCAAACCGTGTTCGAATTGTCCATTGGACCCGCTGGGTAGTGGGGCCATCTGCAGCACACCGTCCTGCCCATCTAGACTTCCTTGGCGGAGTGCCCCAGTGAACGTGTCACCAAGTGATTTCTACTTGGTGTGTGTGTTCAGGAAGCTTTATCAGCACAAGCAGCAGCGGAAATGCTGATACACCTGTCAGAGAGGAGGAGAACATCGTAGAAACTGGAAGAAGTTAAGTGAGGGACTGGCAGCCCTGTCAGCTCAGCATTCACCCCCGAAAATAAGAAGAGCCTCAATCTGCAGACATGTTTATGATTTTCTTATTAAGTGTCACAGGCAGCCCAATCCCTTGCAGAAGATAGGAACAATCTTGAGAAGTAGCTGTTAAAATTTTAACCAGTAGCAGCTGAGACAGAAAATATAGGCAGATGGCAGAGCAGAAAGCTCACCACAGAGAGAGCTTTGGAATAAAACCAACGTGGATTTAAATCTGTGGTTTTCCACTTATGTGAATGACCTTAAGCAAATCATCTAACTTCCATTAGGCTCAGTTTCCTTATCTGGAAAATCGGCATAGAACATTTACTTCATACGTCTGTTGTGAAGGACACAGGAGGTAATATTTGTAAAGAACAAACCCAGACACTAACACTTATAGGCTCTCAATAAACGGCTAAAAATTAGTTATTATTGGCTCACCACCACAAGTCTGCTATAAAGACTCCACTTCACTGTCCCCATGGTGCTGGTCCTCACCTCTGTCCTCATCAGTCCCTCAGCCTTTTTGTTTGTTTGTGTTATCTAGGTTTTGTCTATTCCTTAATTTCTGACTTGCTCATGCTTGTATCCCCAACTTCCGCTGTACTATCCTACATATGGTAATAAAAATAACAGGTAAACTTTATTACTGGCCAAGAACTCTAAGTACTTTAAATTAATTTTTTAAATTCTCACAAGAATTCTAGAGACATTATAGAAGTTGTCCATTGGCACAGAACCTAATCAATTTCAAAGCCAAGATTCCAAACATGGGTATCTGGGTCCAGACCCTGGCTGTTGACCACCATGCGGTTCTAGTGAAGGAGAGAGAGGAAAAGAAGGAAAGAAAATCCAAATGAGGTGGCAGGGTGCCACCCAGTGATAAAGCCTTTGAATAGCAGCGAATTAACCAGAAGTCTGGGGAGATGCAAGCAAATCATACTAAGACAAGGAAGAATGTTCCAGAGAGAGTAGTACTTGAGGTTGAACTGCATTTGATGCCACTAAGAAGCTGAACCACCCGTGACAGGGTAAATTTTCAAGGAATATCTGATTTATTCCATTTGTTTACTTGGAATCTATACCTAGACCACTGATCAAAAATAATTTTAAAAGGTAAACATTTTAAATAATTACTTCCAACAAAAATATTTTTTAAAGAGCTGACAAACAGATGTTCTGGGTACCAATAAACCAGCACACTACAATGCTTCATTTCTTTCTGTGGCTGCAGGAACCATATTAAGCAATAGAGGATGTCATTTTCTGATCAAAAGATTCATTAGCGCTATTTGGCATTAAACTCTGGGAGGAATTTTATATATATTGATTAATAATTAGTGAATAGAAGTGTGAGCAGATCAATGAGAATCAGGCCTATGTGACAGCGGTATAAGTGATTAAACTCTAAAATCCTGAGCTACTGATGTAATCAGGGAAATATTTAACGGTTCTCTCGTGAGAGAGTTATCTTCTGCTCAAGTACAATCAGGAAGTTATTCTCTCAACCAAAAAGCCAGAGGCTCATAAATCCCCCCTGAGCCCCACAGTCTTGGTAGAACACTCAACATGCATGGAGAGTGTGAGCAAGAGAGAGAACTGATGGCACCAAAGAACAAGAATAAAAACCAAAGACTTTCCCGGCTATTATGTAATGAGTGGCAGGCATTTAAGAAAATGCAGTGCTCTTGAGAAATACAGTGAAACGGAGAAAATAAGATTGAGTCGTTATTAGTAATATGGACCCTGTGACATACAAACATCCATTTTAATACAATTGGCACAGGACCAGAACACCAGGAGACCCCCCTGGAGGGGATGAGGAAAGCCTAAAGATGCCAACCACATCACAACAGATAATTCGCTTCGCCCTCCAGAGTGTGTTCACTCACCCACCACAAGCCACACTTCATCTATTTATGTTTTCATTAATTGTACCAGTGTTTATGATGAATATAATCATAGTCATTCTAAAGGCTATATCTAGTTACTAGCAATTCATCTTTCTGCTGTCCAGTGTCTAATAAGAATCATATGTAGAAAGAACCTGAGTCCATTTAGATGGATCCCAGCTGATGATTACGATCAAGGCTTGCGTGCTCAGGGGAGGTAAGCCTGTTGGAGAGCTTTGCCCGAAGCAGTTAGTCCTTACGCCTTCATCAGTGTTCTCAGGAATATATTGAGTACTTAAGGCGTGTCCAACACATAAAGTGTTTTCCTGAAAAGTTCCCATGAAAAAAACTCTATCATATAATTATTATAGACAAAGAAACTGAAGGGGCTGGCCCAGTGGTGCAGTGGTTAAGTTCACATGTTTTGCGTTGGTGACCCAGGGTTCACTGATTCGGATCCCGAGTACAGAGCTACACACTGCTTGTCAAGCCATGCTGTGGCAGGTGTCCCACATATAAAGGGACATATATATGTCCACATAAAAATCTTCCTCAGCAAAAAGAGGAAGATTGGCGGCAGACGTTAGCTCACGGCTAATCTTACTCAAAAAGAAAAAAAAGCAAAGAAACTTAAGCTCAGAGAGGTCAAGTAGTTTCACTAAGGTCATCCAGCTGGTAAGTGTGAAAGTCAACATTGGAGAGCCCCCAAGACACTGACTGAATAGATACGTGCTGTTCAGCTGTTCTGTAAACGAGAAGACAAACTATAAGGATATAACTTAGAGACGATAAAAGGGAAGGCAAAGGAGGAAAAGGAGGCTGAGATCATGCATCACAGAGTGTTTGCTGATAAGCTGAGCACAGGCATAGAATTCAGGGAGCCCAGAGACTCGTTTATCTGCCATGTCCAGAAATCTCCTTCACTGAAATATCTAAGACATCACGCAAAACTTTAGGAAGAACCAACTAAATAAATAAATAACTGAGGAAAAGAAACTAGGGCCTATAATATTTCTCTAAAATAAATTTGGAGATAGACATGTATTTAATCTAACCTAAGAAGTTTATTTCTGGAAATCGATCCAAAGATATACTCTTTAAAAATAAGATATTTTTCCTGCATTAAAATGCTTAGCACAATGTTATTTACAATAGTTTATGGAGATTACACTAAACAAGGAAAATGTTTCTAGTTAGCCTTGCCAGGTAAAATAGGGAATGTCCCGTCAAATTTGAATTTCAGATAATCAACCATTTTTTTCCGTAAAAGTATATCCCATGCAATATTTGAGACATGTCTATACTAAAAAGAAAAAATTTGCTGCTCACCTGGAATTGAAATTTAATACAGTATCCTGTACTTTCATCTACTAAATCTGGTGACCTTACTTATGATATAATATTGAGTTGAAAGACAGCAGGATACAAAATTTTATATACAGATGGATTTTAGCTAGGTTTAAAAAAATGTGGCATTTAGTGTTCTTATGTCATTTGCCTTTTTAAAAAGCTTTTCTGTACTTCCACTTATTTCTTTAATTAATAAGTTTTACTGTCTACACTTAAACAATGAAAAGCTGTTTTTGTTTAAGAAAGAAACCAGACTCATCAGTGGCACTGGCCCTGTGGCCTAGTGGTTAAAGTTCTGTGCACTCTGCTCTGGCAGCCCAGGTTTGCCAGTTCGGATCCTTGGCATGGACTTACTCCACTCATCAGCCATTCTGTGGTGGCATCCCACATATAAAATAGAGGAAGACTGGCACAGATGTTATCTCAGGGCTAATCTTCCCCAAGCAAAAAAAGAAAAAGAGGAAGATTGCCAAGGGATGTTAGCTCAGGGCATATCTTCCTCACAAGAAAGAAAGAGAGAAAGAAAGAGAGAGAGAGAGGGAGGGAGAGAGAGAGGGAGAGAGGGTAGAAGGGAGAGAGAGAGGGAGGGAGGGAGGGAGGGAGGGAGGAAGGGAGGAAGGGAGAGAGAGAGAGAGAGAGAGCGAGAGAAAGAAAGAAAGAAAGAAACGAGACCGGTCAGTATTTTTGAAGATTAGGATACACTTACAAGTAGCTGACACCTCTCCACAGGAAGGTCAACTCATCAAATAGGATCTTTAATGATTTTTTAGTACAGTTTGTTAAATATATAATAAATAATATACATAATAGAATATAATAAAATATGTATAATAATAACATATGTTTACAGAAAGAAAGAGAGAGAACAAATAGGTTATGCCATCGTAATTTTAAACATAATCCTCTTTTGTTAGTCCTATCTTCATCTCTAGAACCTCAGTTATGGGCATGGAAAGCAGCAAGCTTTTCTCAGCTCTAATCATTGAAAGGAAAGGAACCCCTAGCGTGATTTGAGGCCAGGTTCTCCACATGCAACAAGGAGAAATCTAACAACCTAACGAACAAAAAAATAACAGCAACAGAAGCTGCCTTTCTGCCAGTCTCTGGGAAATCACCATGCTAATTTGTAGCCTCTCACATGCATACCTGCCTTGTTATAAACCACCCTGCTCGCGGCAGAAGCCAAAATGTAAACCTCTGCTTAAAATCCTTCCAAACAATTCCATCGCTCTCCGCATAAAGACCTCTCCTGAACACAGCCTCCAGTTAGCATGACTCAGCGTCCCAGTTGCCGCCTGTTGTTCTGGCATAGTCATTGGTAAGACCTCCTTTTTAACTCTCAAAAGTGATCCAGTTTGGACAATAGATCACAGTTGCCGCTCCATGTTCTGGCTTTCTTCCAGGCCCACGCTCTTTACCCTGCACCCATCAGACATACTAGATTTCTTCTGAGTGTTGGAAGATACCATCCTCCCTCCTAATTCAGAGCTCTTCACAGACTGTCCCCTCTGTTGTGAAGACCCTTCTCTCCACCCCCCTCCCCAGGCTAATGCCTCCTTAAAGCTACTCATCATTCATATTCTAGTTCACATATCACTTTTTCCAGATAATCCATTCTTTTCCCCTAGACTAGGTGTAGCCTACCTATCATTTATTCTCATAGCACCATACACCTTTTATCATAGAGGCGATATCACATTTATTTCCCAGATTATTTGATTAATGATCACATTTTCTAGTTTACTGTACATTCCATGGATGTAGAGACAGGTTGGTTTCTTATTGTTTGTTTCGTTTTATTGTTCAACTCATTGTACCAAGTACCCATCATCACTGTGCCTGGCACATAATTGGGGCTTGATAATTATTTATTGAACTGACGATTGAAGAAGTTACACAAAGCTTTTGATGACAGAACACACACGACCTCACCTTCTTCAATAGGCCTGCTTCTAAGGTGAGGTGGTCTGTGTTCTGTCATCAAAAGGTTTGTGATGTTGGTTTGACTCTTTGTTGCAAAGTTATCAACCAATGATACTCATTTCCTACATCCATTAATTTAAAACCGTTTGTGAAAACAGATTACGTTCTACGATTTGTCGTTGTTTAGTAACTAGAGTATGTTTATAAGACAATTGGCAAGTTTATTCTGCTTTCTATGAACACCCCTTATTTCCCCCATTCATATTAGTTTGTTAAAGAATATAGCCTTTACATACAGCACTATCTCCAATAAAACACCATTGTATCGTAGTTCTACAGGAAAATATATATTTAATATCTAATAATCACCCCAGTCTTTACGGTGATGTCTCTCCAGATGCTCTTGCCAACTATTTTGTTTTAAATGATGTCTATGGGTCTTTGGTTTTGCTAGCTTTGTGCTCTATTTTTCTGAGAGGATTCTGGAAGATTCGAAACTTGCTCCACTCACCATCTTCTCAGATCCCCTCTATTTAAATTGTGGTGTGCGCTTCCAGTGTCCAACTCTCCATATATCCTATGTTACACATCCCATCTTACATAGATTCTCACAAACTAGTCAGTGAAAATTTAAAGAATAACAATCACAATAATAGCTATCACTATTAGCATAACAATAGCATTCGTGTATTAAATGCTTACTACATGATAGTCTTCCGAGTGCCTTTCATGTATTAACTCACGTCTATATTAAGAGGGCCATAAAAATGCAAAATGTAACAGAGTATTCTAAAGCCATTAGCTTGGAACAAAGAAAAGTCTTTATGAAATCACAGATACTGTGCCTTGGAGGAAGAATGCCAAGTCCTTGGTTCAGAGAGAGAGAAATAAGGCAAGTGACTGATTTTAAGTACGTTCTCCTCTTCAGTTTCATGCGAGGTTTCTCCTGGAACATTAATAATCTTTAATAGACACTCTAGACATGAGTTTCGGATGACAACAGTAAACAGATCCTTCACCAACGATGCTGCCTTTAGAACGAAACTCTCATAATTAAAATTTCTGCCACATAGATTAAAAAGCATTGTACAAAGGTTATTCCAACTCCCCTCTGATGTGGACCCAAGGCTGGATCAAAATCTTTCCCCACTACAAAACGAGAATTTCCTCAAGGACCTTAAAGTGCTCTCTTAAAATGTGAGAAGCCTTCATCTTAATGAGAGGAAGATATAATCTATCTACCTCTGAAAAGGAATCCTGACCATGAAATGAGCAGAATAAATTTAATTGAAAGTCTATCCACATACCAACACTATGATGAAATAATGAATAATCTTATTTGTGACAAAATTTTAAAGGATATAATATTTATATAACTCAAAGAACTTGGCTTATCATATAATCTTCCTAGCTTTAGTTAGCTATCAGTGAACACTCAAATTTTACTCAATCACCTTTTCTCTCTTGATGAGAAACACAGGAACTATTCACTTCGAGATTCTGGTCAGATAACTTTTACTCAGAAACATAACTGCTTGTATTGGTTTGGTGCTGTTAGAGAGATGGAAAAAGTGAAACCAGCATTAGGTATTGATCTCACAATTAATTAACTTCTATCCTGAAGTTTGCGTCTCTCTAATTAATGACGCGCGTGCTAATAAAGAAAGAAGTTCCCGGTCATAGACGTGTATTTGATTCTTCTCCATTTGTACTCTAAGGGGAGAACTTGATACATGTTAAATTCCTTTTCTCTTGGTTTCAAAAATTACCCCCATGTATTCCTCATTTCATTCCTAAAAGTGAACAACTTCTTTCTTAAGTCTCGATATATTCGGTGGGCTCTTTACCACAAAAGGGAGAGACCCACAGTTCTTCTTGTCTTTCTCTATGTAACAATTCCCTTATTCTTCTAAGGGGAACCTGGATATCTACCTTATTTTTCTGAAATTTAATCGTAATTCATGAAAACACATTACAATTTACCTTTCTCTATAACCTCAAGAGCTAAATTATCAATGTTTCAAATATGTTACCCACAGATTTGATTTAAATTTTAATGACAAAAAATTCCCTAATTATTTAAATAAATATATTATTTATAAAAATGGCCCAAACTATTTGTATTTCTGAGACATGCAACAAAACATATAAGTTGAATATCCGGATAATTTTAACTGACTCTTTTTTTTTTTTTTTCTTGGCAAGGAAGATTGGCCCTGAGCTAACTTCTGTTACCAATCTTCCTCTTTTTTTGCTTGAGGAACATTGTCTCTGAGCTAACGTCTGTGCCAATCTTCCTCTATTTTATGTGGGATGCTGTCACAGCATGGCTTGACGAGTGGAGCTGGTCTGTGACCAGGATCTGAATCTGCAAACGCCAGGCTGCCAAAGTGGAGTGCATGAACTTAACCACTACACTACACCACTGGGCCAGCCCCTAACTGGTGAGTCTTGATCATTGCTTTTGATAGACAAAAAGGGAAATCAGGATTTTTTAAAGATAATTGTCTTGCTACAGCCAAGTTTTTGAGTTTGGCACGTTATGAAACCCTTAAATCAGCCTCAAGATATGGAATCTCGTCACACCTGGGTTTCTTTAATAACAAAGATCATTGATTGCTGTGGATAATAGGTGTGTTCACTGTTAGCGTTGAGAAGTGATACAGGAAACAGACACAGGAAACCATCACCATCTGCATAATGCTCATGACAGTCCTGAGGAGCTCATGCCACTTCAGATTTCAAAATTAATTTGTTTTCTTTCTGTAATCATTTGGTGAAACAGAACTTGAAGCACACACAAGTAGGAATGATTTCTAGTCAAAAAAAACTATTTAGGGATTTCACTTATGCCCATTCTGGATACCAGAATCTCGATGATTTCCTAGGCTCCTTCACAGTTATATCAATTTACAATAATACTCCAATGGGTTCTGACCCAGCGCAATGAAAATTAGTCAGAGAACATACTGTGAGTTTATATAGCATTGTATTTCAGAACTATAGATACCACAGAGAGTTATGATCTGAACTTTTATATTATTGTTTGGTGATTTGGTAGGAATGCTTGGTCAAGTATAACTAGGAAAATGTCATCACCTTAGCCCAGGGCAGATTACTCTGTTCCAAGTTTGTAAGTTTCATTACCTTCCCTGTCTGGGTCTCAGAAGCTCCATGCCCTTCTGGGTAGTTTAGAAACTCCCTTGTATTGGGTACCTAAATTATCGCTACACAATATCAGCATCTCTTTCCTCTATTTTCAGAGTTCAGCTTCTAAATAGAGACATTATATTTAAATAGAGACATTATATTATGTTTTAAAGAGAGACATAAGATTTAAATAGACACATTATATCAATCAGCTACATTTATAAGTAGCTATTTGCCCCAATGCTGCAGTAAATGCCCGATGAGTTGACAGACATTGATGTCCTTGCCTTCGTCCTCAATTGTCTTTCTCTATTTCTGTCCGTTCTGAAGGGCACATGACACTGTCTAGGTTCTCAGATGATGGTCTTAATTATTATACAGTCTAAACACTCCCCATACTGCTAAGCATTTTATATTCATGTTCTTTCTTTTTTAATTATTACAACAACCCTATAAAATAGATGTGATTATTCGCTCTTTATAGATTAGGAAATTGAGGCTCTGTGCAGTCATTTAACGTGTCCAAGTTTTCATAGATTAAAGACACAGCAGCAGTGAAATAAAATTTTAGATATCCTTGTTGCTAAGGGGCTAGTTTCTGGAGCACCAATATAGAAAAGTAGTAAGTACATAGACTCTGGTGTCTAATTGTCTGCTTTCAAGTCTTGGCTCCACTCCTTTGTTAGATTTGTGAATTATTGTAATTATTTAACCTCTCTCTGCTCCAATGCTTTCATCATTGTAATAGGCGTAATGATCATTCTTAACTCGCAAGATTATTGTGAGGATTTGATGAGATAAGGCATATACAGAGCTTGGCATAGTATCTAGTATATGATAAATTCTCAAAAAAAGTTTTTAGTCATTAATATATCTTATTTTCCCACCCTACTGATGGGAGAATGTTATTTCCCGTGCACATTTTGACAAAAAGTGTAACTTCCAGATTGAATCTGAGTTCAAAAGCTTCCTCCATTTCACAGAAACACGGGCATCACCATTGAAAGTTCCTTCTAACTGCATTAGTCCATCATGTTATCAGAAGAAAGATGCCAAGGGCTGGACCAGTGGTGCAGCAGTTAAGTTTGCACATTCTGCTTTGGTGGCCGGGGTTCACCAGTTCGGATCCCGGGTGTGGACTGGCACCTCTTGGTAAGCCATGCTGTGGTAGGTGTCCCACGTATAAAGTAGAGGAAGATGGGCGTGGATGTTAGCTCAGGGCCAGTCTTCCTCAGCAAAAAGAGGAGGATTGGCAGCAGATGTTAGCTCAGGGCTAATCTTCCTCAAAAAAATAAAAAGAAGATATATGCCAACATTATGTAGATTACACAATACAAGAAAGAATAAACAAAAAAATCCAATCATAACTGAATTAAAAATCTGCTTTTAAATCTTAGCTGTGTAAAAAACTTGATTCCTTCCTTAATTTGTTTTCATACCACTAATTATTATGTATTTGCCACATGGCAAGCACTTTCCTAAGGTCTTCTGACATAACATTGACTTCTCAGAGTACCACTGAGAAATAGATATTTTTATCATCGTTTAACAGACAAGGAGGCTGATGCCCAGATAGTTACTTAACTTTCCAAAGAAAATGCAGCCATTATCTGCTAGAGCCTGGGTACCACCTAGGCCTTCTTATTTCAGTCCACTTTCTTTGCGCCATCCCACAGTCTCTCCTCTTGAATCAGTCTACATCTGTCATATGATAAATGTTTATGCTTTGGCCTTTAATATTAGTTGATGTCAACTGTGAGTTTTAGAGTGAAAAAAAATATATATCCCACAATCATCTCCATATTAAGTTTAATCAGTAAATACATAATCACTGTTTAATTAATTAATACAGCTAAAACCAATAGCAAAATGGTAATGAAGAGGTCAATTCCACTGGGAATTTATGGATCTCATAAGACAGAAGTTTTATATTCTTATTATTACACTTCCCCAAATCCTGTCTCCCCAAAAGCTCTCCAGTTCCTCCTTCTTGGTCAACAGCATGAGCATGACAGTCTTTTGAAGGCAATTGATTTTATGTTATGCAATGACACATTTTCATTCTAAATTAATCCACCGCCTTCTCTAGCCATCAGCTTCCCCTCTCCCAGGCTTATCCTTCCTGATCACAATGTAATCTGTTTATTTTCAAATTTCCTTAGAATAAGAGAGTCACAAAACTTTAGAGGAGAAAGGGACTTTGGAGATGCAAGAATTTAAAATGGTAATTTTAAAGAAGTTGAAGCTAAAACCCTGAAATCAAGAGTGACCTTGTCAAAGTCGCAGAAGTAAGACTTAACCAAATCTAGATTTCAGTTTCCTGATGTATTCAATATTCCTTCAAAAACTGCTCATATAAGACAGTGCTAGATCTATAAGAGATTTTCCTCCATAGAGGAATTTGTGATATAGACAGAAAGAAAAACCACACACCGAAAAACCCATTTAGTCAGTCATGACAGGCTCTCCATTACAGGATGTTGCCATAGTGATATATATACATATATGAAGAACATTATGACTGAGAGTAGAAATCATACACACACAAAAAATGATGTGACGTAAAGTATAAATCGTGTGTCTATGAGCATCCTGAAATACAATAGTAAAAGAAGTGGGTAAAGGTTAAAGTTAGAGAGAAAACAGAAAATCACCCTGAATGAGGGATGGGTCAGGGTGCTCGGAGCATCTTCTGCGAGGAAACCTACTTTGTGCTCTTTGCCTAAAGCAGGGGAGGCACCAGCCCCCACAAAAGCTATTGACAAGGGCAGAGGCTACCTCCCCGGCATTAACTCTGAGAAGGAGGTGCAGCTGCGAGATGCAGCGTCTTTGCTCCCCTTGAAGGGCTGCCTTAGGCTTTAGGAGGAAAAAACTAGGGTTATGACTTTCTGGCAATGTAACCAATCATTTGCAGCCACACAATTATTGGAGTAAATTGACAAGAAACATTAAACGTCTCTATTACCAGTAAAAGTGTAGAAATATGAGAAAAATGTCATCCTCGAGCGGATCAATCATTTAAGCATTCCAGTAAGCGGTCTCTCAAAATGTTACAGTGAAGACCTCTAACTTCTTTTGACAGCCTGACGTGCATCCGCCATCAATTAATTTATCTGAGCGATTCGTGAATATCTGTCTTTCAACAGCATCACCTTTCTGGGAAAGGACTTTCACATGTTGATAGTCCCTTTTAAGTGTGAAAGGTAACCCTTATTCTGGTAATTAGAGATCAAATAAAGAGATCTGAAGTTACTGTATACACGTCCTTCAAAATGTTTTAGACTTCAATCACCTCCGCTCTCAGCTTTTATCTTCTGAGGTTAGAGTCCTCTTTTTCTTTTTTTTCTTTTTCAGTGCATCATTAAATGGAAACTGATCAATCCCATTTCATCTGCAACTCTATTGAAATGTCCAGTATCTTTTAAAAATGTGATCATTTACCGGAAAACTACTAAAATCTATGAAAATTCCTTATGAGGCAAAAGCACTTTAAAAACCCCGGGTAATGATATGTCCAGAAAGACCCGGAGTATATCCTTTTCATGTTTTCTGTTTTGCTTTGTTTTTTGAATATTGGGTAGACAGCTAACAAAAAGTTGGAGTAGATTAAGCCATGCTGAAGTAGGACTGTCTGCCCATGTGAATGGTCTTCCCTTCCCAAAAGAATCATTTCATCTACACAAGGTGCTGACCACTTTGCTGCTCCAATATTAGTGACAATTTCTCCTAGTGCTTTATGGATACCAAAGTGATTTTTTTTTTCCTGAGGAAAATTTGCCCTGAGCTAACATCCATGCCAATCTTCCTCTATTTTTTAGTATGTGGGCTGCCGGTACAACACGTCCACAAACAGAGCAATATAGGTCTGCACCCTGGAACTAAACCCAGGCCACCAAAGCAGAATACACTGAACTTAACCTCTAGGCCACTGAGGTCAGCCCATGAAAATTTATTTTGAAAAAATAAGAGGCAACATTTATGGTAAATATGATACTGATAAGATTAATGTGCACTGTAATACTAATTTCTATTTAATGCAAAATTACTTTCAAGCATACTAACTTTGTGTCTCTTTTCCCCAATTAAAATATAGTATTGATACTATCTAGATTTTTCAGGGGACAGTTACAGAATCAGCAGGCAAAGCTGAGGGCCTGACACATTGTAGGGGCTCCTTAAATATGTCTGAATGAGTAAATGACCAGTTCTAGGCAAGCACAACATCTATTCATTCCATACATAATAAACATAATTTTATTTGAATAATGAAATAATTAAGTGCTTTAAACACTAATCCAAGACATTAAATTGGTCAAGAAAAGTCCGTATTCTCAAATTAGAGGTTAGTATTATTGACGTTGAGAAAATTTTTCCACTAGCTACTAACTGATCCAGTAGAGAGAGAAAAAAATCAATATCCTCACGGCTCCACATAGCAAAAGTATCATGTGCCTTTATCTCTTCTTTTGCTATATCATTACAGCTAACCTAGAGACTACTTAGAAACCTGTCTCTAAAATAAACTCATATGTTTTGTATATATCATAATATTACATATTTTTGCTTTTTGATGAAATGTGAACATATGATCAAAGAAATTGCAAACAATCTCTTTTATTGTTTTCCTAGCTCCTGTGAGCTTTAACAAATACCTTACCATGAAAATCAAATTAAATATTTTCAGGAGCTTTTCAGACATGTTTATTAAATAGTTCCAATAGGATTTGAGTTCATTGTCTTCCAAAGCAAGAAAGGCAAGAATTATTACCTATTTTTTTTTGAGGAAGATTAGCCCTGAGCTAACATCTGTCACCAACCCTCCCCTTTTTGCTCAGGAAGGTAAGCCCTGAGCTAACATCATGCCCATCTGCCTCTATTTTATATGTGGGTTGCCTGCCACAGCATGGCTTGATAAGTGGTGCACAGGTCCATACCCAGGATCCAAACCAGCAGATCCCAGGCTGCTGAAGCAGAGCGTGTGAACTCAACTGCTATGCCACTGGGCCAGCCCCAAGAATTATGACTTTTGATCATTCATTAATATCTTCAACAAATGTATTAGGTACCACCTACATGCCAACCACCCATACACAGACAATCATTCACAGCCATGTTCATCAAAGTTTTGTTTATATCACATATTTGGGGGAAAAAAATTGAAAAAATATGAAATTGCTTAAATAAACTCCATTGCACTGAATCTGTGTGACCATTAATAGTTAAAATTTATATAGATAAATAATTGTTCATAGTAAATTGTTAATTTTTAATTGAAAGAGTTGAAACATTTTACTTGGGATCCTGTTGCATTTTACTTTATAGTTCTATAGCCAGCAAAATAAAAATCTTACACAAAAAGTTCAAACTTAAACAAAAGATTAAATTTGGTTATCTCTCAGCAATATACTTAGTGAAATGTTTTATTTTTTTCTTGTTTTTCCACATTTTCTAGATTATCAGCAAATCTTTCTTTGGCATTTAGTGTACCTCCAGTACTAAGCAGGAGCAGAAGGCACAGCGGTGGACAGGACACCATCCTGAGGCTCCAAGGGCTACAGTCTTGGGAATGGTTCAATGTACCAACAGTGTGTTTTATTAGGATTTGGCAAGGTGGACAGAAGCAGATGATGCATTGAGGAGGGGTCTGAAACCATGTCTTAGGGAGTGGCTTTTCTGAGTACGTAGATAGCATTTGGTCAGCAATGAATGTCTATCATGTATATATTCTTTTTGTGTGTGTGCTGAGGAAGATTCGTCCTGAGCTAACATCTGTGTCAGTCACCCTCTATTTTATATGTGGGTCACTGCCACAGCATGCTGATCAGTAGGATAGGTCTGCACCTGGGATCTGAACCTGTGAACCTGAGCTGCCCAAGCAGAGTGCATGAACTTAACCACTATGCCACGGGGCCAACCCCAGTTATGTATATATTCAGAACAGACTAGCCTGAAGGTTAGTGTGCTTTAAATGACTAAATAAAGAGAACGAGAGTTTATATTCTATTAGGAAAGTCTCAGAGGCGGATCCAAGTATCAACCAATGAACCCATATTCAACAAATGGCTTCTAACAAATGTTTCAATTCTGTGGGAAAACTAAAACCCACTTTAAAATAAAAGATAGAGAATACTTCTTAGTTATTACCCCAGTGATCTGAATGCCATTCTCAGCTCTGCACAGGGACTTCCTCGTGTCACGTTAGATGAATCACTTAATCTTTCTAAACTGCCATCTATCAAAATACCTTGACAGTAATTATATGTTAGGTCCCAGAGGAAATTTATGAGGATGAACTCAAATTCCTTTCTTTGCCAAAATGAGCAAGAGAGACCAGGAAAATGTCTACAATTATTATTTTATGTGCTAAGACAAACAAAGAATGGAAATTTTGTTTTCCAAGAGTATTTTGGTTCAAAAGTAAAATTCAATTTTCAAAGTTCATACATGATGATGCAACTTAATCTTTTCCTGATTAGTTTTTGTGTGAAAAATATGAGATGCTTTTCTGGCATATGTTAAGGCAAATCTTTGGGAGTCTTCGTAGGTCAAATGAAAGGAGGATTTCGATTTTTTCCCCCTTAATGTTACTTCAGTATTTCTAAAGCACTATGAGTTTAAAAAATGGGGAAAAAATTGTGAGTACATATTCCTTGAAGTGCCACAATTAAATTAATATTTTAAAATCCATTTGAACTAATATTATAACAAGTTTTAAAATACAGTCCATTAAAAAGAAAAAACAATAGGCTGACCGGTGGTTGAGTTTGCACACTCCACTTCGGTGGCCCACATTTCTCAGGTTCAGATCCAGGGTGTGGACCTACACACCGCTCTTCAAGCCATGCTATGGAGGCATCCCACATACAAAACAGAGGAGGATTGGCAACAGACGTTAGCTCAGGGCTAATCTTCCTTACCATACACACAAAAATTTTAATAGTATCTTTTAAGTTTCTATAGGTGAATTAGAATTATAGTATGAAATGTGCATATATATATGTTAAAAATATTAAATTAGGGGCTGGCCCAGTGGCGCAGCGCTTAAGTTCGCACATTCCACTTCAGCGGCCCAGGGTTGGCTGCTTCGGATCCTGGGTGTGGACATGGCACTGCTTGGCAAACCATGCTGTGGTAGGTGTTCCACATATAAAGTAGAGGAAGATGAGCACGGATGTTAGCTCAGGGCCAGTCTTCCTCAGCAAAAAGAGGAGGATTGGCAGCAGATGTTAGCTCAGGGCTAATCTTCCTCAAAAAAAAAAAAATTAAATTAAACATTTTCAAATATTTGTCTTGCAAAGAGATTTTCAATTTGAAAAAACTCTGTCACAGGTCTCTCTCTTGAATGGACTCCTGGACTTTTTGGACAGGGTAGTGCGTTATTTCATATGTACTTATATTCACTTCATTTTATGAAGGAAGAACCTGAAGTCTCCAGAGCTTAACTAACCTGCTCAAGACCATATTGCCGCTCATTTCATGAGGTATGCCTATGAGAGATCCCTTAAGACAGACGTCAGGGGCTGGCCCAGTGGTGTAGTGGTTAAGTTCCCGTGTTCCACTTTGGTGGCCCAAGGTTCTCAGGTTTGGATCCTGGGCACAGACCTACCCTCTGCTCATCAAGCCATGCTGTGGCAGCATCCCACATAAAAAAATAGAAGAAGATTGGCATAGATGTCAGCTCAGGGTCAATCATCTTCACACACACAAAAATGCCACTCTCGGGGCCGGCCCCATTGCCAAGCGGTTAAGTTCACACACTCTGTTTTGGCCGCTCAGGGTTTCACTGGTTCAAATCTCAGGCACAGACATGGCATCACTCATCAGGCCATGCTGAGGCACTGTCCCACATAGTACAACCAGAAGGACCTGCAACTAGAATGTACACCTATGTACTGGGGGGCTTTGGGGAGAAGAAGAAGAAGAAAAATAAAAGACAGCCATCACATTCAACAGCCAATTTAGGTTTGTAAAAGGCCGGCAAGGGGCTGACCCAGTGGCGTAGTGGTTAAGTTTGCATGCTCTGCTTTGGCTGCCCAGGGTTCACATGTTCGATCCCCAGCATGGACCTAAGCACCACTCATCAAGCCATGCTGTCCCATATACAAAATAGAGGAAGATGGGCACAGATGTTAGCTCAGGGCCAATCTCACTCAAAAAAAAAAAAAAAAAAAAAAGGCTAGTGACTCTCGAGAAACCCATCTGACTGCCTAATTCCTTGCACTTGACAGTCTCTCTGGTTCCCTATTCATTGACATCTTTGGAAGGAAGGAAAATGGATTAAGGTGTTATTTTTCATGTTCTCTAAATATGGAACACGCAAATTCATAGACATATGGAATTTTTAAAATAGGGTCTACATATTTAGGAATAGCCCTGGTTAAGATGGGAAAGGAAAAAAAGCAACTTTCAATTCAACGTTTGAATTCAGAACTTTCGAGACACTAGTCATTCCTAAAGGTCATCATCTCTGTGAGTAAATAAAAAGAGAAGATTAAAGATGGTGGAGAAATTCAAAGACAGAGAGGAAAGCAGGTAATTTATGTAGATGAGCCATTATGCTGCGGCCATGATTCCGTAAAGAATTGCTTCATATATACCTTGAAAAACCATTATTCTACGTTGAAACGTGTCTTTCAATTTAGGAATTTTTGAACTTAGGAAAAAATTAAGGAAAAGTTCTCCTTTAAGAAGTTTGATCTTACTGGCCCCTAATTACCTCTCCAGCTTTATCTTTTATCCCTCTCATATTCAAACTGGATGCTCTATTTACGAGGAATTGCTCACAGCTCTACATGCATCTTGATTTTTCCTGTTAATGCTGTTCCCTCTCTTTCTTTCCCTTCCCCTTGCCTACATCCTTCCTCTTTATCTTACATATTTTTTGCTAACTTCAAATTGTCAGTACCAATTGATACTTGTACAATTCAGATATCAGCTCACCCAGAAGTCCTCTCTCATTTTTCTCCTGCTCCCTATCCCACTGTCACCTGTGTTGAGCACCCTTTTTAAACCCCTGAAATCTCCTATGTTTATCTCTGCCATCATATTTGATAGCCTTTACAATGATGTGTCAATCTCCCCTTTAGCTTTGACCTCCTTGAGTAGAGGGATTGTCTTTTTTCATCTTTGCTACACTGATGCCAAGCTTAGTACCTGACACGTACAGGTAGAGAATACATATTTGCTAAATGAATACTTGGAGTGTCAACAAATTAGCCCCTAGAACTTCTAGATATTGGGGAAGAGAGTTGAACAAACACTACCAGAATAGTATGGTTTGAGGGGAAAATCGTTCACAAAAAGTCTCCTTCTTTATAATGTTAGTGTAAGTGAGCAAAAGTGAGGCCATCTTGTTTTGCTAAATGGCCCCAGCCCCTCCTCTGTGTGACTACTCGCTGCCCTGCACATACTTTAAAAAATTCACATGCTCTCCTGATTTATGGCCTCTGATTACGTATGTACTCCCCAATACCTTGATAAATTGAAACTTTGTTCTATGAGTGTCTCTCCAGGAACAGGCTGACCACAGGTGGGAAACACACCTACAAGGGATCCATCATAGCTGACAGAAGAATGGAACAATGTGATGCCTAGAGCTGGTCACTCCTGGAGGCCAACATCCCAGGATCCCCTCCTTAATGCCCATTTTCCCTATATAACTGCCTCAAGATTCTGTAATCCTGGAAGATGGGTTTTGGAGACATTAGTCACCCATCTTCTGATTAGCCAGCTAATCTAATTAAACGTCCTTTCTTGATGTCTAACTCGTTGTGATTAATTGGCTCAGATCCTGGTGAGCAGAGCAAGCCCATTGCTCAGTATCATTAGTGTTACAAGATTCTTTTATGGAATCAGGAATTCAAAAAGCACCAGTTAAAACGCAAAGGGGTTCCCCACGAGGCATAATATATCAATTCATTAGCATCCACTCTCAAACAACGGAGAGCTTGAGTTTAAAGAACTGGGACTCAAAATAGCTAAACTTAGATGATAAAGTTTACCCAAGCATAAGCCATTGCCCCAGGGGAAAAAAAAGTGGTGAGGGGACTGGCCCTGTGGCATAGCAGCTAAGTTCATGTTCTGCTTCGGCAGCCTGGGGTTCACCAGTTCAGATCCTGGGTATGGACCTATGCACCAATTGGCAAGCCATGCTGTGGCAGGCATCCCATGTATAAAATAGAGGAAGGTGGGCACTGATCTTAGTTCAGGGCCAATCTTCCTCAAAAAAAAAAAAAAAAAGAAGTGGTGGGTACTACAATGAAAGCTGAATATGAAACAGTTGAACAGGGGAGCCATGAAAATGTCATTGATTTCAAGATAGTGTCTAACCTTGGCTGTAGGGAAAGCAACAAGTGTTTTGAAATCATGAACAGAGAAGGAGAAATACTATCCTAGAGGGACAAAGAAGGAAAAAGAGTTTAATAAGATGAAAAAGAGAAAATCATCACCGAGCCCTCAATGTAGCAAATAGCAGAAGCTTCTGATTTTCCTTCTGTCCTTTCTTGTCATCCTTTTGTATTTGTTACCCTACTGCAATGTAAGTGATCACAGACACCTATCGGCCACTGTCATTGCGTAGTCTGCATGTCCTGCTTACCTGCTGGAGGCTTCTCACTCATGTCAGCATTTTAGGCTTGCTATGAAATAATGCTAGGAGCGTCAACCTCGGGTTTCTGGGCTCCCTGCCAGCTACTCGCTTGTCGTTCTCTCTCTACGACAGCAATGAGGGTACATCTGCTACCCCTGACCTTGATATTTTACTTTCCTTCATTTTCTTCTATCTTGAGGCATGTCCTCAGACCCAAAAAAATAGAAATAAAAAAGATTTTTTTCTAATTGCTGACTCTACTGTTCCGTCTACAACTAAAACTTACATTCTAAATTCTTTGGATTGTAACTTCCCTTTACCCTAGTAACAATTTTCATAGTTGCCGTGGTGAAATTTACATATGTATATTTGATATATATATATCAAGATATCACAATCTAAGTTTCCATGGATGAATTTTACAAAATGTGGCCTCAGCAAATACTAAAATACTTTCTTTTACTGCTCTTTGCATACCCTTCCAACATTCATTCCTTTGTGGATTCATTGCTTTCATACTGGAAAGCCAACATAAAATTTGAATAACAAAAGTAAAAGCTAATTTTTGGCAACCCCTAAGGGCTCTAGAGTCAAATCCAGAGACAAACCTAATGAATTAAAATCCAGCCTCTTCCACCCATCCGCTGGCAAAATTTATTAGCTTGTGAAACTAACATTGGTTAATTTCTCCAGGTCTTCGTTTCTTTATGTATAAAATGGGAATAAATCAGTGACGATCCTACAGTGGCTGGGATTGTTTATTGGCAAATGCAAGGGAGTTCGCACAGTGTGTGGCACAAGGTTAGGCCACAACATACGTAAGCTGTCATAACTGGATTAGCAAGTATATCAACGTCCCTATCCAGTCAGCTCAGATGATTTAATAGTGTGAAATTTGGCAAGTCATCTAAGTACCCAAATTGGCATTGACCCCAAAGAGCATCAGTAGGTTATCTAGTCCTTTGTAAAGGGCTTCTAAAGAGTTGTCCCATGGAATGTTGGAGGATGTTCTGAATTTTTGGCAAAAGTTTTGCAACTATTAAAGTATCAAATTCATAAATCTCTGCTTCCTTTCGTTTGCACCTATATCTTAGTTTTCCAGGTATAAAAATGAGAATAATTTAATTAAACCCTACAACTCTTTTTTAAATACCTTCTATGTGATAAGAGATCAAAAATATAAACAAGAGTCTTCATTCTTCTCAAGGAGATTATGTCCAATGTACAAGACTGATTTGAACGCTGATAAGCATAGGCAATACAACCTAATGAGGAGCGTGGGTTCTGGAACTTGTTTGAAGTGCCTAGGTTCAAATTCCAGCTCTAGGGGCCGGCCCCATGGCCGAGTGGTTAAGTTTGTGTGCTCCACTGTCGCGGCCCAGGGTTTTCCCAATTTGCATCCTGGGTACAGACATGGCACCACTCATCAGGCCACATTGATGGGGAGTCCCACATTCCACAACTAGAAGGACCCACAACTAAAAAAAATATATATATATATATATATATATATATATATATACAACTATGTGCTGGGGGGATTTGGGGAGAAAAAAAGATTGGCAACAGTTGTTAGCTCAGGTGCCAATCTTTAAAAAAAAAAAAAATCCAGCTCCATCATTTACCAGCTCTCGGACCTTGGAAATGTCGATGAAAATAATCCATAATCAATCCATAAATGAAAATTGGGGTAAGTTTATTCTGAGCCAAATGTGAGGACCATATAGCCCAGGGCCTTCCTTCCCCAAGGAAGGAAGGGCATCAAAGAAGTGGGGTGTATGGAGTGGTTATATAGCCTCAGAGAGCATGTTTCACATATGATTGAAACGTCCCTTTCACAATAGTCATGAGACTGACTGTCAGCACAGTGATTGATGGACACAGCAGGTAGTAGGTCTGCTGTCTCAGTGGACAGCAGGGTGGCAGGTCTATTGCCTCAAGCTTGGTGGTCACAGGTGAGCACAGCAGTCATTTCCTAGCTTAGGGAAAGATGTTTATCCTTAAGGAAATGCCAATGTGGGAGAAGTTGCACCTTTATCTTAAGGTTGTTTGTTCTTGTCTGTGAGACAAAGGAAATGCTTAAAGCAGATACACAATGCATGCTCAAAAGCCACATCAGAGGGCCTGGCCCCGTGGCCAAGTGGTTAAGTTCGTCCGCTCCGCTGCAGGCAGTCCAGTGTTTCGTTGGTTCGAATCCTGGGCGTGGACATGGCACTGCTCATCAAACCACGCTGAGGCAACGTCCCACATGTCACAACTAGAAGGACCCACAATGAAGAATATGCATCTGTGTACTTGGGGGCTTTGGGGAGAAAAAGGAAAAAAATAAAATCTTAAAAAAAAAAAAAAAGCCACATCAGACCCTTTTGGAAAAACAAAAGTCAGGCCAAATTAGGTTTACACAAAATGGCTTCCTCATACACTCCAATATCCTATTACATGCCTTTTATTCTGTCAGAAATATCCCTTAACCTCTCTCTGCCTCTGTTTTCTCATCTGTGAAATGAGGATAATAAAAACATATCAATAGATGTGTTATAAGGATTAAATAAGTTGATATTTTCAAGTCTTAGAAGAATGGGTGCAGATAATTATTGTAAAAGCAGTTACATAAATTGTAACAACACAAGTCAGCATTTGAGAAGGGCTGTAGCAGAAATACTAGGGTGGGATAATGGTAACAGGAAATGGGAAAATGTGTCATGGAAGAAAACATAATATTAATAAATAATAGATCCGTTGAGTCCCCAAACTTGAAAAGAATTTTTTATATCAAGCATATTATTAATATTTGAATAGTATAAAGGGAAGTATAATTAAAAAGGTACCAGAACATTATATTTTAATTAGCATGAGTTTTAAAATCCAGTAACATGAGTTTGGAGCTAAAACACCGGCCACTTTCTACTTGTGTGACCTTGACCAAGTTACCAAAATTCTATTTTTCTGTTTCCCTGGTTGCAAAACAGAAAGAATAATACCTGTCTCAGAGGAATGTTGAGAGGATTAGGTGCATTAATTCATGCAAAGTGCTTAGAAGAAGACCTGGCGCATGGTAAATATTCAGTAAATGTTATTAGAGGGTACATTTCCATGCTCCATTACAGAATTGTATATAAATCACTGTAACCATAGCTTTCGGTTCAATTAATTAGCATCTGTCAACCCATAACATGATCTAATTAGGATAAACTCACTATCTTGCCATTATCTACTCTCTTAACAGGGAAAACCTGACGGATCCCAAAAGGTAAGCTAAAATTTACAAGATGAGTAAATCTGGAACGGTTTTACTGCAAAAACTAAAATGCATACTGTAAAAAACCATATTAAAACTTCCTTGATCTGCCCTTCAGCAAGAGAGAGAATGAGAGAGAAGGCTTCTATATTTTCTCATTAAATTAGCTCTAGCTGGAATTGAAGAAATTGTGTGATCATTTTAAAATACTGAGGAAATAAGATACAGTGTACTTTCTGACAGAATTTTGATGTGTCCTTATTCTACAAATATTTTCCAGCATAGGAAGGGTTTCAAAAGGGTCCTTACCAAACCCTGCTACATAATATATCTTCCCAATTTACAAAGAGAAAAAAAGCATCTGTATAATAACCATCCTGAAATTTCATTTCTCATTTTTTCTTCTTACACTTTTCCCAATTATTTGTATTGCATTTGTAAGTAAAGTATTTCACTGCTTTAAAAGAACTGTAAGTATAGATTTTTTTCAGGTGGACTACATTATAATTTTTCACAGTCTTATTAATTTTAATTTAACCTTATTGATGCCCTATTTATGTCAGACACTGAGTAAATGGTCATCATATCTGGGAGGGAGGTAGCTTGGCATAAACTTCCCAAACCAAGCTGAGTCTTAACGGGTAAGAATTCTGAGACAATGTGTGAGGAAATAAACTGAGCTGTTAATAACACTCAGGTTAAAGAGCAAATAGTTCAATACTGCTAACTTGCAAGAAAAAGAATGGTGGCTGATATAATTTAGAAGATTAACAGGATCCAGGTCACAGGTGCCCTATATGTCTTCCAAAGACCTTGCTCTTTATTCAGTAAGACACAGGAAGTCATTGAAACGATTGAACCTGAGTAAGAGTGAAGGTCAGATATATATGTTAGAGAGATCACTTTGTTACAAGAGTGGAGGACAGATATGGGGTGGGGGCAAAGCCATATGGACAGATAATACTTCCTTGAGGCAATAAATCATGTAAAAGATGAGCATCTTAAGTAAAGAAGGGGATTGTTTTCGAGGAGGTTTGTAGAGACAAGACTTGGTGATTATTTAGATGTGCAGAGTAAAGGAGGAGGGGGTCTGTAGATGATCCACAGAAATTGGACTTGGGAGACCACACGAATCTTTGTACCACCTTCAGAGATAGAGTACAAAGGGCAAAGAGCACTTTATGGATGAAGGTGAGTTCAGATGATGGGTATATTGTGTCTGAGGAACCTGCTTAAAAATCAAGTGGAGAGGTCCACTTGGCAGTTGGATATCTGAGTTTGGAAGTCAGAAGGGGCTCTTGTACTATCAGCATTATTAGATACAGATAAGCTCTTTCTAAGAGTGTGAATAGAATAGAAGAAGAAGAAAAGGATTAAGAATATTTAAGTGATAGAAAAATACAATACAACACAGGTTAGGAAGCAATGGGTCAGGAGGAAGGAAGAGAGCCAGGGTAGGCAACGGTGTTGTCACAGAAGCCAAGAGAAGAACTTCAAGAAGGAGGAAGAAGTGAAGAATGACAACATCGCAAAGAGTTTGAGTAAGAACCAAGTGTTTACCAGATTTGACAGTTTGTAGTTTATGGATTTAGTAATTAGAAAAGTTACAGTGGAATAATGATGGTACAGTAATTTGAGGAAGAAATGGTAGGTGAGAAAATTAAATGCAACAAGTGAGTGGGCACTAATCATTGAAGAAATTTGGATCATAGAGAAAAAAATAAGTTGTAACAAGAGGACGAGAGGGATGTTTGGGGAGAATATGACAGCTAAGCATTATTATAGTTGATGAGATGACCCAGCAGACAGGAAGAGTATTTAAATGTTAGAAAAAGTTGAGATAATCTCCTCAAAGCCAAAATCTCACTGCACAAAGTTAAACAAACAAGGATGACTTTATTCAAGGATACTGAAAAAAAGGTCAAGGGGCCAGAATTCAGTCTGAATTCAAACCTAATGAAACAGAGGACTGGAAAGTTTTGAAGATCTGGGGTGGGAGATCTTAGGCCATCTGATCATAGGCTTCACTCAAAGGAAAGTAAACTTTCTCACATCTTCATGACAGGAGGTCATTTTACAACTTGGAGTAAGGCACTTGTGGAAGTCAGTCTCCTCCCTTCCCACAGAAATGGGGAGATGGGATCCATCTTCCATGATGATTACATTTCAAAGGGATGGCAGTTGGGTCCTAGAGAAATATATTTGCATCACATGGGACACAGAAAGGATTTACAAATTTAAGTTTTCTAAAGTAAATGCTCTAAGAAAACAGAAGTCAGGGGTCTAAAGTCAGAAAGAAGCCTTTCTAAAGTTTAGTCAGAGAGGGACAGTGAGGCCATCTTGGTCCATCTGATACCGGCCCTGATATCAGTTTCCCTACATTAAACCCAGCATATATGGGGTTAAAACCAAAACACTCATTCCCTGCTTACTCCTTGACTTCCTGGCTCCAGAATCCACTATCTGTCATGGAGACAGACACAGCCAAGGACAAGCACCTGGATTTGTTATCTCCTCCCCACAAGGTGATACAGGCTGGTGGGAAAGCTGCTGGCCAGAAAGGTCATGGGATCCCTCCTCTCTGCAAGTAGTCTCAAGGCCAAACACAGGCTGGTGGGAAAGCTCTGACCAACAAGGCCATATGTTCCCCCTCCCCTATCTAAAACTCCAAATAAAAACCCTTCCTCTTAGCTTTTCAGAGAGTTTTGGATTTCAGCATTAGCTGCCCTCTCTCCTTGCTCAGTGCTGTGCAATAATAAAATTCCTACTTTCTTCCACTACACCCAGTGTCAGAGATTGGCTTTCTGTGCAACAGATGAGTGAATTCACTTCACATTCGATATCACATCTACATAGCAAGTCCCTGTTGAAAATGGAAAAGAATGAGATCAAAGTTGAGGATGGAGCTGTTGAAATTCAAAATCAGGAAGTACACCCCATCAGCTGAACTTGGATTATTGGAGGTAAGGCCACGATGGTGATAAGTCTATAATGGTGGGACAAGTCATTGAGAGAACTCAAGCCTGGGCTTCTCAATTTTCTCAACAAAGCAGGAGAGCAGAGAAATACAATGATCTTCTGAGAGTGTGGAAGAAGGGGAATAGGTGGGGCTCAAGGTTGGGAAATGAGGGAAGCTCAGGAAGACTTACTGGAGGCATGGGGAAGGGAGCTAATCAAATTGTTTTTTGTTGTTAGGAGTCAATTCCGACTCCTAGCGACCCTGTGTACAGCAGAGCAGAACCCTGCTCAGTCTTTTTGCGCTATCTTCTCCCCTTCCAGTGCTACATCTGAGAATGATCTGTTGCTATTCATAGGGTTTTCATGGCCAATTTTTTTGGAATTGGGTGGCCAGATCCTTCTTCCTAGTCTGTCTTAGTCTGGAGGCTCCACTGAATCCTGTCCACCATGGGTGACCCTGCTGGTATTTGAAATCCCAGTGGAATAGCTTTCAACATCACGGCAACACACAGCTGCCACAGTATGACACCCAACAGTTGGGTGGCATGGTTCCCTGACTGGGAAATGAACCCAGGCTGCAAGAGTGAGAGCATCAAACTTAACCACTAGATCATCAATAAAATCATGCCCCTTTGAAGTATAGAAAAACATTTCTAGAAATAGAAACACAGTATGTTTCAAAGAAGGCATTGTCTATGCCCCCAGCAGCATTTATAAAGGGTCTCACAGTGCTTTGAAGTTATCATTTTTCCTCCCTTCACTTTAAAGGATGAGTCAGCTACATAATTATACTTTTTTCCTTTTTTTGCTAATGATGTTTTCCAGTTCGTCTGATTTTTAAAGTCTGCTGTGTCAAACCTACTATAAAGATTTCTTGGCAGATTGTTCCCTCTGTGTATAGAATATGAAAACGAGGTGCTGAATTTTCTTACCAACTTTTCTGAACTTTTGTTGTTACAGCGAGGCTGGGTCTGTTCATTTCTCTGCTCCTTTTCACAGTGCATTAACTTTAAAATAACATCTAAGTCCCTATCTAGCTGTTTTCACATTTTATTTTCTTCTATTGCCAGCCAATGAATTGTTCAACTTTCCAGTCTCTCTTTTGGGATTCTACTTTCATTGACAATAAGAGTTATTAAGATCTGTGTAGTTGATTTTTATCCTCACTTGGATCTGTTTATATCTCTTGGGTAACTTTGTGCAAAAGTCCAATTATTTTATTTCTGTACTGTCCATTCTTTGTATCAAAATTTGATTTTGCTCATTCTTCTTCTCACATAATGGGTACTTGGACTGCTTTTATTTTCTTGTCGTGGTTACTCACTAACATTTTTTTAAGGTTTTTATGACCTGAGATTAAAATCTATTTGCAAGTTTTGAATGCATATTCTATTTCCGGAGAAATTTTTGTTACTCTTGTTCTTCCATCTTGGAAATTTCCATAACGGCTATTCCTTGGATAATGCTTTTATTCACATATAAAATTGTGTTCTGCAAATATATTTAGAATATCATAGTCTTATTTATATAAAGATTGCAATGATAATTTTTTAACTTTCTTCTCTTAATTACATTTTTATGTATGAGCAAGAGACTGGATTAGGTAATTCACAAGGTCCTCTACGTCTTAAACAATTCTGTGTTATAAAAATGTTTCTAAACTTTATCTTGATATTGAGATTAGGCCTCTTTTTCTGAGTTAGGCCTATAAAGAAGAGTAAGCAATTTCCAGCCAACTGTAATTTGAAGGCTCCCCCAGGCTCCCCCATGTCCCCCCATTGACCTGCCTTGAACCCTCTCTCCCCATAACAGGCATGCAGTTCTAATTACGACTGGGAGTCTTTGGATAATAAAATGTAACTTTATCTCTCTGAGACTCCAAGAGCTATATAAGTCAGGCTCCTGGGCCAGGAATGAAAGGTCCCAGATAGTCATGCCTTCCAAGTAGTAATCAGAGATGCGGAGGAGGGGAGACTGGAGGATACTAAAGGGAAAGAGCTACTAAAAGAGCTCACCTGGGGCAATTTCTAAAGTCTATGTAGAGCCAGCCTCACTCTGAAGTTACAGACACGAATATCTATTATCATGTTAAGTTCAATACTTTTTGGTTATTAATTTACCAATCTAACACCATGAGGACTGAAAACAGCTTGTCTCCTTCTGGAGGTTAAATCGTACTCCACTGAGAACAAAAGACAAGTATATTTAGCCCTTCTATTTAAATAACACTTGAACAGATTAGTGAAAGGTTCTTTTAAATGTTCTCTATGTTTTTATTAGAACTGTTACCCTCACTTTAATAACAGGGGTACTACTTCAATGTAAGAAGAAGCAGGAGCATTGCATTTCCCTTAGCAAATAGAGAGAGAGTATTAAAAAAAAAAAAAAGTCAGCCACTGTTGTGTTTAACAGCAGTAAAATTTGTGCCAAAAACAAAAACTTTCAGGGGGGGCCAGCCCCATGGCACAGTGGTAAGTTCCACATGTTCTGCTTTGGTGGCCCAGGTTCATAAGTTCAGATCCTACGTGCAGACCTACCACTTGCAGGCCATGCTGAGGCAGTGACCCACGTACAAAATAGAGGAAGATTGGCACAGATGTTGGCTCAGGGCTGATCTTTCTCAAGCAAAAAAAGAGGAAGGTTGGCAACAGATGTTAGCTCAGGGTGAATCTTCCTCAGGAAAAAAAAAAAGTTTCTGAAAATTGAAAGCCAATAATTATCCTACTTTAAAGAGAAACATTTCTATCTAAACACAAGTAGGAGGTTCCAGAAAATAAAGCAGTCTCTGAAAGGCTGAAGTAAATAGCAATGGAACTGTAAAAACAGCCATCTTTGAATAAAATTCTTTCTCAAAAGAAAATTTTGTTTTGTTTTTAATTTTTTGATGAAGGTAAGTTATTGCAGGAGGTAAAATAGTCTTTTTGGCCTGACAGTGTTCATTAATCAACTGTTTAGATCATTAAAATCAATATTGAACTGCTAAAACACCAGCCAGGAAATATTTGTTAGCCAGATCAGCTCTTTAAGAATGGAAAACACTTATTGTGTCACAGGATTAAGATTTATAATCAAGTGTTTGTGTATTTTGATTCCTATGGACTCACAATATTTCTCAGTGCATTCACATGCTGTTCACAAGGCATGTTTGCTTGACATAAAAACTGACTGAGAGCTTCAATGTCCATTTATGATCAAAATTACTGAAGATCAATCTCTTCCTTTTTTATATTAAAAAAATACACATGCTCATATTTTCTTCTCCTACCCCAATCAGCCATCTTGCACTCACCCACAGGTCCAGATACCACTGTAAGTATGTGAGATAATAAAAGTCATTATTTTAGCATGTATTATTGGGTAAAGCAATAATCTTTGGTGGCAATTTCACTACACGTGCAATAGCCATGTAAAGGTTTGTAAGCATTTCATGTGATACTAACAAAACACAAATACTTGCGTGCACAATGTTCTTCTTCTGAAGGGTGACACTCTTTGCTTGAATGTTACCCAAAAATTCTGACCTGCTTAAAGTTTTCTTTCCCTTTTCCAGGGAAATACATATGTTGACCACGGTGCTCATCTTACCTAGAGGTGATATTCTAAAGTAAGTGCATAAGATGAAAATGGTGTCTGGACAAAATTTCCCTTGAAAATAGCTTATAAAGTGGTTAAACGAGACAATGACATACCAAGTCACTCATCTTATTCTCTCAGCATTGGGTGAATTTAAAGTAGTTGGCATGTTTTTGGGGAGATGCTATAAGAAAGAGTGTACTTCTTTGAGCTTTGTAAGCATAGTAGGTGCAGGGAAATGGCGATGATGTCCCATGAGAGCATAAGGGGGCAGCAGCATAGTGATGCCCCAGGCTCGTTTACTCTGGGAATATACTGTCAAGCGCCCCATAAGACATTTCCGTCAATGGTGGACCACACATAGGACAGTGGTCCCACACAATTAGTACCATACAGCCTAGGTGTGTAGTAGGCTATACCATTTAGGTTTGTGTAGGTACACTCTATGATATTCGCACAACGACAAAATCACCTAACACCGCATTGCTCAGAATGTATCCCCGTGGTTCAGCAACACGTGACTGCTCATCAAATAACTCATACTCCTGAAGAGCGTGTATCCGAGTTCTCTCTCTTTCCTGCTCCCTAGCTCAAAATATCAGCCCTCGGATTTTTGTAATTTAATTTTTATGTGGCATTCATTGTACTAGACCTCAGTGTGCGCTTACGGCTGTGAGTTCTAAGATAAGACATTTCAAAAACTAGCTTTAGTCGTGGAGCCTCTTCCTCATGGATGACATACTACGTTGGCTCAGAAAAGAGCCATCTGCCTTGCCCGTGAAATGTCGAGTTGCTTGCTCAGCTGTCGTGGAGTGCTGCATCCTGGGACTCTGCTGAACCTTTTGAGGCTGAGCTGCAGCGTGATTTCATTCCATCGTCTTGTACCTCTCTCCCTTCAACGTGTCAAGCAGCAGCCACTGACAAATCCTGCTGTCATCCTAGAGAATTCATTGTTGGCAGGAACTAAATAGCTTACCAACAGTGGGCCAAACACACTCTTTAGACTGCCTAGGCATTCACAGGGAGAACCAATCTGCTTCATCTCTCGGTTCCTTTTCAAAAGGGTTCTATCTTAAGCCTCTGCAGGTCATGGCAATATACACTTAAAATAATGCATCGCCACCCATCACTCCCACCCTGAACACAAAGAGGAAGGATGAATTTAAGTGGTATTGTGCCGAAAAGATCAAAATGTGAGGCTTTTAAATTACCGGCATGAATAAAGCGTAGAGAGAAGACAAAGTCATTTTATACTTCAATTTCACTTTTCCATTTCTCTAAATGGCACTCTTCCCTAGAATATCCCAGGATTGCGAGAGGTACTATTATAGTAAGCAACTAGACTTGACCCATTTAGATTGCCGCTTTCAGACAAGTTAATATCAGTCTTAACCTGGACCCAAAACAATTGGCAATTCCAGAGAATGAAATTTTCTCTAGCATGAGGGCCACTTGACATTGTACTTCATGGGATTCTAGGCTGGCATCTGTTCCCCTAACTAATAAGGTTTTCATGGACATTCTTTCTTCCTCTAGGCAGAAAAAGATATCTCGCAACGGGCCAACACTTACGTATGCTTAAAGAAAATGTCTGATGATGGGGATTATATTCAAAATGAAATCTGAAATTGCAATAATTAAAAGATCTATAGCCAGCCCTGGTGGTCTAGTGGTTAAGATTTGGTGCTTTTAATGCCATGGTCGAGGTTTGTTTCTGGCCAGGGAACCACACCACCTGTCTGTCGGTTGTCACACTGTCATGGCTATGTGTTGCTGTGATGCTGAAAGCTATGCCACTGGGATTTCAAATACCCACAGGGTCACCCCTGGTGGGCAAGTTTCAGCAGAGCTTCCAGATTAAGACAGACTAGGAAGAAGGACCTGGCCACGCACTTCCGAAAAATTGGCCATGAAAACCCTGTGAATAGCAGCGGAGCATTGTCCAATGGAGCGCTAAAAGGTGAGGGGATGGCGCAAAAAGATTGAGCAGGATTCTGCTCTGCTGGACACACGGTCACTAGGAGTCAGAATCCACTGGATGGCACTAATAACAAAAAAGATCTGTAAAAATTATTCCTCTACATCTCTGATTACTCTTACCTTTCTCATCTCAAAAACAATATTGATCTTAAGAAAAAAATATTCTGTATAGGATAACCTGACATATACTAACTACTTTAAGAGTTTAAAAAAATAGATCCAAAGGTTGGAGCTTTGAGGCTGGAAGAAATATATACAGAGCAATTTTTTGTTTTTATTAAAGGTCATGTTTGAAATTTACTCTTATATAAGTTAGTCTCTTCTACTCTCACAAAATAAACTCTATCTTTTTTTATTATGTTCTGCTTTGGGTAGATTAAAATTCCGTGTCATGTTATTGAATAGTCTATGCCATGCAATTCAGCATGTAGGTATAATATAGAGAAATACATATGGACAAATGTCACAACATAGTTGGAGAAGTTTGCCAATATATCTAATTGTAGATATGTCTAAATTTGTTAGAGTTATCTAACAAGAACTCCAGAATGTTAGAACCCCATTAGTCATACTATTTGCACAAATTTTGCTCTTCAGAAAGAGGGTATTATAAAAGCAACTGATCTGATGAGGCTGCTTTTGTTGCTAAAAAAATGACTAGTTCCAATAATGGTGTTTGCATCAAGCATAAGCACAGGGCAATAAGGGAGCTGAGACCCTCTGAAATCTCAAGGCCAGGAGTCCTAATGCAGCCAGGCTCAGGAAGAAGCAGATTCATGGTTTCTGCAAAAATGTTATCAAAGAAGAAAGTGATGGATTTCATTTTGATACCACACCATTAACTTGATTAAACTACATTCTGATTGTTTCTTTTCTTTACCACTAAAAGTTATTTTCTCCCTTTAGCTCCTGTCTCCGATAACTGCAAGTTATGCATGGTACATTATACATTTTTTTGGTTCATCTAGGTTCCGCGAACTTTCAGTTGCAGCTCCTAACACTGACCGTCAAATTCCTACATGCTTTTAGTCATACTCTTAACAGAGAAAATCTAATTACTCTACCTCATCAGGTTCATTAGATCACAGTTTGCTGTACAACTACATGTCAGTTGTCATTGGAACAAGTGCCCCTCATTGGTCTAACAAGTTGTGGCCATGGCATTCGTGGTTCACATGCTGAATAGTGGGGTCTGTAAGAGAATATTTTCCTTAGAAAGGGATTTCAAGACCTATGGCCATAGGAAGTCACCTCCCGTGCCATCTGCCACATAACTAAAAGCAGGAAGATGAACTGATCATCCAATATGTGGGGAAGATACAATAAAAACACAAGCTTACCAGCCAGAAAGCATGTGAAGGCCAAAGACCTGTGATATAATTTGGGCCTGAGTTTAACATGCTTCTAAGAATTGAGAGTATAAAATAGTAACTAGGACAGGGAAGCATCCTTTCATAGGTAAGTGGTTTTAACTTCAGCAATAAAGATTCCTTTTCTGATTTTCTCCAATGTGTTTTAACTGTGTATTTTTTCTTTTTCTTTTTTTTTTTTGGTGAGGAAGGTTGTACCTGACCTAACATCTGTGCCAGTCTTCCTCTATTTTGTATGCGGGTTACCACCACAGCATGGCTCAAGGAGCAGTGTGTAGGTCTGTGCCCAGGATCCAAACTTGCGAACCCAGCCGCCAAAGTGGAGTGTGCAAACTTTAACCACTACACCACCAGGCTGGCCCTTAACCGTGTGTATTTTTAATGTAGAGTAAATGATTTTACATTTTATAAACTATTCCAGAGATGCAGAGATGCAGAGACAGCAAGTTTTCAAACTCATTTATTGAACTTGCATAGACTTGATACTAAACCTGAAAAAAAGATAGTACACAAAATAATAAATAAGGACAGAGCAAGATTACATATACGTAAGATGCAATTAAATAAAATAGCAACAAAAATAATGTTGGCTATATATTATGAAATTAATACAACCTAGCCAGAAGAATTTGTGGTATAAATGCAAAAATTAACTTAGTATAAGTAAGCATTCAATAGGTCAGAGGAGAGAATCCAACTGAGCATCTAAATGAGCAACAGGCATTAACTCAAATTCAAAACTATTTCAAGCAAATGGTGAAGGGTCTAAATGTAACATCTTGTATAGCAGCCAGTTCTCTAGGCTATGGATGGGAATTCTTCTTATATCACTTTAACAATGAGGAATATGAGACTCAGAGAGTTTGAGCAATTTGTCCCATTCATCTAGCATCTAACTGGAGGAGCTGGGACTAAACTCACATGTATGTGACTCTATAGCCTATGTTCTGACTAATCACATTACTGTAGACGAAAAGAATGATAAATTTGTCTTTATAAAATAAAAAGTAAAAATATCACAAGAAGTCTTTTTTTAAAAAAGATTGGTCCTTAGCTAACACCTGTTGCCAGTCTTCTTTCTTTTCTTTTCTTCTTCTTCTCCCCAAAGCCCCCCAGGACATAGTTGTGCATTCTAGTTGTAGGTTCTTCTGGTTCTGCTATGTGGGACACCACTTTAGCATGGCTTGAGGAGCAGTGCTAGGTCCACACCCAGGATCTGAACTGATGAAACCTGGGCAGCTGAAGCGGAGTGCCCAAACTTAACTACTTGGCCATGGGGCCTGCCCTGCACAAAAAGTCTTAAAACAATTAATTCAAAAAATATTGGCCAAAGGTCCTTAGAAGTCAAGAATAAGAATAGCTTTCAAAAAGACAACTAAAACAGTGAAAATGCAAAAAATTATTACTAATGTTCAGAAAGCCAAAAAAGTGCCTCCACATTAAAAATTAATCAAAGAAATACAAATTAAAATGACATACTTTTTCAATTAGCAATTAGCCAAATAGAAACAATTTGACGGCATCTTGTACTGTAGGTACAGCCAAATCTGTTACAGGTTAAAAAAAAGTCTACCATTGAAAGTGGACTTGGATTAGTTGTGAATATATATTGCAAACTCTAGGGCAACCAATAAAAGTTAGGAAAATAAGTATAATTGATATGTTAAGAAAAGGGAGAAAATTGAATGATACAAAATGATCAATTAAAACTAGTAAAGGGAGAAAAAGAGGGAAATACAAAAAAGGAATGAAGAATAAGGACAACAATAGAAAACTAACAAGTGTAGCTGTTAATCCAATTATATCAAAAATCACTTTGAATGTCAATAATCTAAATGCAGCAATTAGAAGACAGAGATTGTCAGAGTGGATCAAAAAATAAGACCCATTATACATGTCTACAACAAAACCACTTTAAATATAAAGGCATATATAAATTAAAAGTAAAGGAATGGAGAAAGATATAGCATGCTAAAACTAATCAACAGAAAGAAGTGGTCACTATATTAACTTCAGACAGGGCAGACATCAGAGTAAGGAAGTTATCAGGGTGAGAAAGGAGCATTATATAATCATACAGGAATCAATTCTCCAAGGAGACGTAACAATCCTTAACATTAATGTGTCAAACAATGGAGCATCAAACTATGTGAGATAAAAATCCATAGAACGACAAGGAGAAATAGAGGAATCCACTAGCATCGTTGGCGACTTTGACACTCCTCTATCAGAAATGGACAGATCCAGCAGGCAGAAAATCAGTAAGGATATAGTTGACCTCAATGACATCATCATCAGTCAACTGGATATAATGGATATCTATAAACTACTTCAGCCCAAACCAGCAAAATACATATTCTTTTCAAGCTCACATGGAACATTCACCAAAACAGATCATATTCTGGGCCATAAAACACACTTCAACACATTTAGAAGAATACAAACCATACAATGTCTGCTTTCAAACCACAATGGAATTAAACTAGAAATCAATAAGGAATATCTGGAAAATACCCAAATAATTGGATGTTAAACAACACACCTCTAAATAACACGAGTCAAAGAAGAAATCTCAAGAGAAATTTAAAAATATTTTGAACTAAATGAAAAGAAAATTACAGCTTACTAAAATTTGTGGGCACGATAAAAGCAGTGTTCAGAGGGAAATTTATAGCATTGAATGCACATATTAGAAAAGGAAAGAGACCTAAAATCAATAATCTAAGCTTCCTCTTTATGAAACAAGAAAAAGAAGAGCAAATTAAATACAAAGTGAAAAGAAGAAAAGAAATAATAAGAATTGGAGCAGAAACAGGAAATCAATAGAGAGTATCAATGAAACCAAAAGTTGGTACTTGAAAAGCTCAATAAAATTGATCAGTCTTTAGCCAGGTGAACTAAGAAAAAAAAGAGTGGACAAAAGTTACTGGTATCAGAAGTAAATGAGGGTATATCACCACAGATCCCATTGACATTAAAAGGATAAAAAGTAACTCTGTAAATAACTCTATGCCCACATTTGCTAACCTGTGTGAAATGGACGAATTCCTTGAAAGACACAATGTGCCAAAACTCGCACAAGAAGACAAAGACAATCTGAATAAGCCTATATCAATTAAAGAAATTGGATCAACAATTAATAACCTTACAAAACAGAAAGCATCAAGCCCAGATGGATTTGCTGGTGAATTCTACAAAATGTTTAAGGAAGAAAGTATGCCAATTGTGAATAGGTGGAACACAGAGGATTTTTTAGGCAGTGAAATTACTCTGGATGATACTATAATGGTGGGTACATAACATTATATATTTGTTCAAACTCATAGACTGTACCACACCAAGAGTAAATCCTAATGTAAACTATGAACTTTGAGTGATAACGATGTGTCAATGTAGGTTCATTAATTTAACAAATGAACAACTCTGGTGGGAGACGTTGATAACGGGGGAAGCTATGCATGTGGGAGGACGGGAAGTTTATGGGGAATCTCTGTACCTTTCACTCTATTTTGCTGGGAACCTAAAACTGCTACAAAAAATTAAGCATTTTGTAAAAAGGAAAGAATGAATTTAAAAAACCAAGCAAATAAACAAAGGTACAAACAGGAAAAGAGAAAAACAGGCAGGCCACCAAGCCACAAAAGATGTCCTTATTGAAAGAAACTGAGAAGACCTGTCCTAGTTTGCTCAAGCTGACATAACAAATAGCATCGACTGGGTAGTTTCAACAGCAGAAATTTATTTTCGCACAGTTCTGGAGCTTGGACAGTACAAGATCAAGGTTTCAGCAGGGTTCATTTTCTGGTAAGAGCTGTCTTCCTGGCTTACAGATGGCTGCCTTCTGGCTGTGTCAAGAGAGAGAGAGAACTGGTGTTTCTTCCTCTTTCCTAAGGACACCAGTTCTGTGGGCTCAGGGCTTCACCTTCATGACCTAGTTTATCCTTCCTCAACCTCTTCAAGGCCCTGTCTCCAATACAATCACAGGGGGGTTAGCACTGGACACATTTCAGTCCACAGCAGGACCCACTGTGCATGAATGATGCAATCCGCCACTGGGAACCTGAAGTTAGTGGATTCTTCATCTCACAGCAGATGGATGAAAACTTGGACAATAATATTCAGCAGTTTTAGCAATCTCAATCTAATCCTTTAAAGTGATGATGTTTGTAAAAAAAAAAAAAATGATCATTTACAAAATATTGATGCTAAAATAACTGGTGAGTAGGTTTAAGAAGGCATGTAATTTTTTTCAGTACCAATAGGCAAAAGTGGGGGAATAGTTGCCTGCATAGTAGCGAAGATGTACCATTAGCCGTTTTATCATTTATTTATTTTCTCTCACGTCCACATTTTTTTTCCTCTCATCAGTGGAGACTATAGAATGTTTCATAGCACAACCAGAAGGATCTACAATTAGAATGTACAACTATATACTGGGGGGCTTTGGAGAGAAGAAGAAGAAGAAAAAGAAGATTGGCAACAGATGTTAGCTCAGGTGCCAATCTTTAAAAAATAAATAAAATAAAATGTTTCATGGTATTAAAAAGACATTTGATGGTTCATTTTTTAGGCCAATTTATAATAATTGAAAAACAATACTGGGACTTTGCCCAAATAAATGGATATACTTGGCTTTTTATGAGGAGTATACTCAGTTTTTAAACACCAAGTTAATTCATTACCTTCTTCACATTGAAACAAAAGATTGCACGGGAAAGAATAAAACGAAATATGGAAAATCAAATACCTGTAACATCTGAGTAATAAAGTGTCAGGTATGTGTTTAGTGATAAAAGGTCAGATGTCAGCTTATTTAATAGATATTTTCCCAAAGAAGACCAGTCTCAATCAATAATGTAAATCAAAGCTAAATATTTTTACTCTATTGGTTATTTTAATGGTTGTTTCTCCAGAGAGTGGATCAGAGTCCTTTGAGTCAGACAAGAAACAAAGATCGTCATAGTGAATATTAAATTTGAGAGATGGAGGCAACTATGAGTTGTTTGACCCAGTAGTTCATTTTGCATGTGAAATGTATTATAGCATAAGTGGTAAAATAAATGTTATCATCAGCCTTTCTTTACTGAAAAAGACTTTCATTGTTGTTTCCCTGAGATTGCTGATCAGAGACCCTTAAGTCCCCCATGTAAAGACACAAACAACTTGACCCTTAAGAAAGAGACCACATTGGGGCTGGCCCCGTGGCCGAGTGGTTAAGTTCGCGCGCTCTGCTGCAGGCGGCCCAGTGTTTCGTTGGTTTGAATCCTGGGCGCGGACATGGCACTGCTCATCAGACCACGCTGAGGCAGCGTCCCACATGCCACAACTAGAAGGACCCACAACGAAGAATATACAACTATGTACCGGGGGGCTTTGGGGAGAAAAAGGAAAAAAATAAAATCTTTAAAAAAAAAAAAAAGAGACCACATTTACCACCCCCAAGTCCCTGAATAACACTTAACATGTTGCTAGTCCCAAATGTAGCCCCCATTGGCACCTGAGGACTTGAATGCATTCTCTGCTACTGAGGGCACTTCAGCTTGTGAAGCAAGGAGCTGTATTATTTGCAAATTAATGATCTATGGAGTTGAAACTCTGAACGACTTGCCAGAGGAAGTGAACAGATCAATGATAATCTTTTATTCAACGCAAGCACAAATTTGAAAGACAGAAAAACAACATCTAGGTATTTTATTTGTAACATACATGTTCTGTACACAGCTGTATGAGTCAATGCTTGTAAAAGATTCTAAAGAATCCAACCCTTTTATTTTAGCAAAACAATCTTATTGCTGAGGGAGAAAAATAATTTGTGCCCTTTATGATTTTTGAAAAATAAATGCTCTACTTGACAATAACATATACACCACTTTCTTAGAGTCATGACATGCATACATTCTTCTCAGATAATGGATGGGAGATATAGTTGAGTGGGAACAAGAAGAGCTCATTTATGTTTTGAAAATGATGGATGAAAATGATCACTCAAAGAAAAAAACGGGTATCCCCGTTTCTGCTCCTCACCTTGTCATATTCCTGAATTGAAGAATTTAGTAAGTGAACATTCATCGTTTGAAAATATCACTCTTCTACTTAAGTGCAATTTTCTCTTCCACAGGCCTAATGTGAATTAGTGGACCAACTGCTGGGGTAAACTGGCTAATGCCAGCCGGCAAAATCTTCCCAATTGGAGAGGTAGTGTGGAATTTGCTGATGCTGACATAATTAAAGTAAGATCAGAATAAGGCATATTCTAACAATGTACACTACAAGAGACAATGCATCTCTCCACAGAAAAAGGTGGTTGTGTGTGCCGTTGGTTTACTAAATCCACAATGTGTATTGTCATAAATTCCCCCTCACCTCTCCGCCACTGTCAACATATTTGACCTGTGCATCCATATTCTCCATCACCAATGAGGTGCCTTTGACAGACAGCTCATCACCACTATGTATGTGCCAGAATACCTTTCTCGCCTTAGTGTAATTGATGTGCAATTTTATATTTTTATTCTTTAAGTTATTTCGCTATAATATTATAATAATCCACACTGAGAAGCTGAATTTACAAATGGACAGATAACGTAGGGCAATACAACTCTGACCCACATCTTCTGCAGCCACCAGTCCAAAAAGTCAAACCACTACCTCTGCAGCAATTGGCTCAGAATGGTCAGCACTCGGTCAATGACTGCCAGCTTCCTGAATTTTTGCCCCTGCTTCTGTCTCAGGACCAACCACAGAAAGCCAAACATGCTCCCCAAACCAATCACATAAAATGCCGGGCTTTGAGTTAGCCTGCCTCCAGCTGCCCCATGCCAGCACCTTCCAGTCAGAGCCCAACTGGAGCCTTCGCTCTTATACGCTAAAAAAGCTTTCCCACACCACTGTCTGCCTTTGCGTCATTGGCAAATGTTAGCGATAGTAGCTAACTCTGGCTAGCCTCTCTTTATTTTCATTTTAGCAGTCTTTATTTTTACAACACCATGAAGTGTGACTGGCCAAGACACATTATTTAGCTTACAAAATATCTAAGACACTAAGACACTTGCTTCCTTTGATATGCTATGTTAAAGAAGTGAGAAAGCAAGATTTTAAGGACTCAGATTTTAAGGACCTTACTGAGATATAGTCTATATATTCCTCTTAATAGTTCAACTTGTGTTTGTTACCAATTAATGGTCAGACATCGAGATGTGTATTGGATATTCCAACAAAGATAAATAAATAAATTGGTTTGAGAGATTTGTTGTGAGCGGGGAAATACAAATAAGCGAAAAAAATACTCTAATATAGTCTCATATGTGTACATGTACCATTTACTAGAAAGAAAATGCAAGAAGAAAACCTGACTCTTCACCTAGTAGGGAATGCGTGGATTGGGAACCATGATTAAGCTAGCTAATAATCTTTCAAGGAATAATCACCATAGTTTGGAAATTGCCATAAAACATTACTAAAGAAGCTATTTAGGGATGCTCTTTATGTAGTGAGGATGTAAGCCTTTTTTTTAAGGCTTTGTCTTAGTCAGGGTTCTCTAGGGAAACAAAGCCAGTAGGATGTGGTGTACTTGTGTGTAGAGGGAGAAAGACAGAGAAAGAGACAGAGCGATAAAAAGACAGAGATAAATTTATTATAAGGAATTGGTTCCTGCAGTTACGGAGGCTGACAAGTCCCAAGATCTGTAGCTACCCAGCTGAAGACCCAGGAGAGCTGATGGTGTAATTCCCGTGTGAAAGCTGATAAGCTGGAAACCCAGGAAGAGTCAAGGTTTAGTTCAAGTCTGAAGGCTGGCAAAAAACCCTCGACATTCCAGCCCAAAGGCGGTCAGGCAGGAAGAATTCATTCTTACTGGGGAAGGTCAGCATTTTGATACACTCACACCTTCAGAGGATTGGATGAGGCCCACACACATCAGGGAAGGCAACCTGTTTTACTCAGTCTATTGATTTAAATGTCACACAAAATCACCCTCACAGAAACACCTAGAATAATGTTTGACCAAATGTCTGGGAGTCCAATAGCCCAGTCAAGCTGACACAAAATATTAACCATCAGAATTCTACCTTTTGTCAACTTGGCACTCATATGCATCTCCTTAAACCATGCTTAATCTCCAAATGAAGACGATAGCAAAGTCGTAATTCCACTTCACACGACGCAACTATCCCGCGTAAAATCAAAAACACGCTAGTCCCTTCTCCAGAAGAGGAGGTAAATTCCTCGAGTAAATGTTTACTCTTCTCCTTGATGGTCCATAACATAAATACTTTGATGTAAAGTTAATAATACTTAAATTCATATAGTCATATAGTAACATAAAGTCAGTACATCTTATGTTACATGATAGGGAAGAAAACAAAGATACTTGTGTGTGTATATGTTTATTTATATATATAATTATATAATATATGTAACTACATTAAATATAATATATATACACACATAAGCATATTATAACAACATAAGGAGGAAATACTCATGACAATAGAGTCCTCATTTCTGTAACTGCTCACATAGTCACAACTGATATTTATAACTATGCTTTTCCACTATCCATCCTTTATTCCTTTTGCCTTCAGCAAGCACCTCAGCTAGTTGTGGTTCTTCACCTGGTGGAGTGATCCAAACCTTCATTCCTGAAGTGTCTGGTTCATTAGTTGCCCTGCCTAGTTTTCCATTAGTTTTCCATTGACCATAATCACAGATGTGGTAATACTAAGAGATGTCCTAAAGGATCCCCTGTATTCCAGACAGACTCTTCCTTACCTCCACTGGGGAGTAGTAGAGCAATTTCCCCATGGTAGTCAGGATCAGTCACCCAGCCAGCACATTAACTCCCTTCTTTGCCTGTTGATTCAGAATCATGAGGAGTCCAAAGTGCCCTGGTAACTGTCTTAACTTCAAGTTCAATGGAATTATTATTGTGCCTGCTGGTGGAAGCATTCCTCTCTCTGGAACTAAGCCCTCTAGGCCAGCAGAGCATACAGTTATAAGAACAAGAAGTAAAAATTTTGCCAGTGGCTCACTAGGTTTACTAGGGAGTGTTGCAACTCTCATTTCCATCCCCGGATCCCTAGACCTGTGAATCCTGGCTATGAGAGAAAGAGCACTATATATTGGATGCTGCTTCGGAGCATACACACCTTCTGGAGAACCTTTCCCAAGCCCCCAAAGGTACTGCCACCTAGCTGGCACTGTAACTGACTCTTCAAAAGCCCATTCCACCATTCTATCAAGCCAGCTGCTTCAAGATAGTGGGGAACATGAAGAGAAACAGTGAATTCCATGAGCATGGGCCCATGGCCACACTTCTTTTGTTGTGGAGTGAGTTTCTTGATCAGAAGCAATGCTCTGTGGAATACCATGACCGTAGATGAGACATTCGGCAAGTCTACAGATGGTAGTAAACAGCAGCATTGTGTGCAGGGAAGGCAAATCCAGATATAGAGTAAGTGTCTATTCCAGTAAGAACAAAATGCTGCCCTTCCATAATGATCGTAGCTCAGTGTAATCAACCTGCCACCAGGCCGATCACCTCAGGGAATGGTGCCATCATTGGCTCAGTGTTGGTCTCAGCTGCTGGCAGATTGGGCATTCAGCAGTAGCTATAGCCAGCTTGGCCTCAGTAAGTTGAAGTCCATGTTGCTAAGCCCAGGCATAACTTCCATCCCTGCCACCATGGCCACTTTGTTCATGAGCCCATTGGAAGATGACAGGGGTGGGTGGAGAAACAGCCTGACTAGTATCCACAGAATGAGTCATCCTATCCACTTGATTATTAAAATCTTCCTCTGCTGAAGTCACCCTTTGAAGAGCAATCACATAGGACACAAATATCTTCGGTTTTTTGGTCCATTAAGAGAGGTCTATCCATATACTTTCTCCCCAAATTTCCTTGTTACCAATTTTCTAATCATGTTTCTTCCAAATCCCCAACCATCCAGCCAAATCATTGGCCACAGTCCATGAACGGGTGTATATTGTACATCTGGCCATTTATTCTTCCAAGGAAAGTGGACAACCAGGTACACTGCTCAAAGTTCTGCCCAGTGGGAGGATTTCCCTTCACCACTGCCCTTCGGGGATGTCCCAGAAAGAGGCTGGAGTGCTGCACCTGTCTACTTTCAGGTGGTGCTTGCAAATCATGCAGGACCCTCTGCAAAGTAGGGTCTTCCCTTCCTCTGTCAACCGATCTTAGGGAATTCCTCATGAACCCACAGGTGCAGGTCAGGAAGGAGAAGGCAGTATAAAAGGAGTGCAGAAAATGGGCATTTGGACTGCTTCATATAACTTACTTGTGTCTACAGGGTCTGCTTGGGACCGATTATGTATATACCACTTCCATTTGATGATGAAGTACTGTTGTGCATGTCCAGCTTTGTGGTTGGTGGATCAGATAACACCCAGTTCATGTTGAGCAATTGCTCAGGTCACATGATAACTCGGTGGCCCAAGGTTAAATGTTTAGTCTTTACTAGGCCCAGTGGCAGCCCAAGAGCTCTTTCTCTAAAGGAGAATAGTTACCCTCAGAGGATGGTAGGGTTTCACTCCAAAATTTTAAGGGCCTGCAGTGTGATTCACTATTAGGGACCTGCCAAAGGCTCCCAACAGCATCCCTATCTGCCACTGATGTTTCGAGCACCGCTGGATTTCCTGGAACATATGGCCTAAATTGCAGAGCAGCTTGCATAGCAACCTGGATCTGTTGCAGAGCCTTCTCTTGTGCTGGGCCCCACTCAAAACTAGCAGCTTTTTGGGTTACTCAGTAAATAGGCTAGAGTAACATGCCCAAATGAGAAATATGTTGCCTCCAGAATCCAAAGAGGCTCATTAATCACTGTGGCTCTTTTTTGGTTATCAGAGGGGCCAGATGTAATAATTTATCCTTCCCCTTTGAAGGGGTACCTAAACATGCCCCCCCAGCACTGGATCCCTAGAAAGGCAGAAGACCCATGCACTTTTGTCAGATTTATTTCCCACCTTCTGACATGCAAACGTCTTACCAATAAATCTAGAGCACTTGTTGCTTCTTGCTTACTAAGTCCAATAAGCATAAGGTCATTAATGAAATGGACCAATGTAAAATCTTGTGGAAGGGAGAGGCAAACAAGATCTCTGTGAACTAAATTATGACAGAGGGATGGACAGTTGATATGCCCTTAAGGTAGGACAATGAAGGAGTTTTGCTGACCTTGCCAACTGAAAGCAACCTGCTTCTAGTGGTCTGTATTAAAAGAGATGGAGAAAAAAGCATTTGCCCGGTCAATAGCTGCATACTGGGGACCAGAGGATGTGTTAATTTGCTCAAACAATGAAACCACATCTGGTATAGCACCCGCAATTGCATCCACCACCTGGTTAAGCTTACAATCATCCACTGTCATCCTCGAAGATCCGTCTGTCTTCTGCACAGGCCAAATAGGCGAGTTGAATGGAGATGTGTTGGGAGTCACCATCCCTGCTTCTTTCAAATCTTTAATGGGGGCACGAATTTCTCCAACGCTCCAGGAATCCAGTACTGCTTTTGTTTATTATTTTCCTGGGTAGAGGCAGTTCTATTGGCTTCCAGTTGGCCTTTCCCATCATACAGCCCTCACTCCACTGGCCAGGGAACCAATGTGGGTATTCTGCCATCTGCTGAGTATGTCTATTTCAACTAGGGAAATAACCACAGGATGGGTTCAGGGACATACTGTGCCCACTGTGAGATGGACCTGATATAAAACTCCATTGATCACTGGACATCCATAAGCCCCTACTCTGACCGGAGGACCACAATGTTTTGGGTCCCTGGAATTAGTGTCCAGAATTCTCCAAAAGTTCTGATTATTTCCTTTTTCCCAATGTACCCCGGTGAAAGGCCATAGGTCTCTTTGGGGAAGGCTGGGAAAAGATGAACAGTATATATTTTTGGCAGTGTACAGGGGTCCTTCTTCAAGGGGATCTGGCCTCCCCTTCATTCAAGGGATTTTGGGTCAGTAAACTGGCTCAAGTCTGAGAATTGATGGAGGAGCCAGGACTCTCTTTTTTTATTATTTATGTTAGACTTTTGTTTACTTGACCTAAACTTTTTCTGCTTACCCAGATCAAGTGAGAATTTAGTTGGCTTCCAATGTAATTCATTTCTAGGAACACCATGATGAACTGACCACTGCTGTACGTTGCATGAGTCAGACTTTTCTGATTACTGCTTTAACTCTGCTATCCATGATGGTATCCAACCCACCTTGCCTTTGGGGGTGACTGCCACCACTTGGCCCCTGATATCCAAGATCCAATTATTCCATTTTCATTTAGGTTTCCCAATTCAGTGACCGCAGTGCCCACCGTGAGGTTTGGTTACAGAGAAGAACAATCACAGAGCTCTTCAAGGATGCTGGGCCTCCCCACAGAAATTTCTTTATCACAGTCATGGCGAAAGCCATGTCTTCTGGACCCTCCCAGTGTGGGTGAGTACATCTCATATGACAAATCCACTCTAACATTCCAGTTTCCCTAAGCCTTTGAATTCCTTCCTTTCAATTAAACCAACGCAGGTTGAGTATTTCCAACTAGCTCACTGTGGACCACCTTTTGGTCCATGTTTGAGTCAATCAACCAAACAAACTGTCAAAGCCCTTTGTAACTGTCTGAGCTACCCTATTAAATGCAGAATCCTTGCTTGGTGAGACCACATCAGTAAATTCAGCCTGATCCAACTTTATATTCTTTCCACCGTTATCCCACACCCTTGATATCCATTCCCACACAGGTTCCCTGGATTGCTGTCTGCATAAATTAGAAAACTCAAGTAGTTCTTTTGGAGCGTAGCACATCTCCTATGGGTCAGACTTTGTACCTCACCTTTAGAGGCCTACTGGGACTTGAGTCTAGTGGAAGGTGCAGAAGCAAAGAGGGGTAATGGGGGTGGGTCCTGAGGAGAATCAGTATTGTCTTGCAAGACATCTGCTTCAGGGGAGGCCAATACAGTTTCCTCAGATAATGCAGGGTTTATCCCTTCAGATGAGGGTGGCGAGACTGCTTCCACTGGGAATGGAGAGGCCTCTTCCATTGGCAAAGACTCATCGAATTTAGGAGCTCCATGTCCCCAGCTTCATCTGGCTCTTCCTGTATGTTCCCATTCCACCGTTCAGGATCCCATTCCATCCCAATTAATGCCCTCACTCAGTAATAGACACTCTTCGAGGCTAGGAGTCTAAATTGTGTTGCAGTGCAGCCACTCACAGGTGAGATTTTTCATTTGATTTTTAGCCATCTCAACCCTGAGGCTACAAGAGATAAGGGTCTCCTTTAGGGTACATACAGAGGTTTTAGGTCATCTATACAGTTTGAGCTGGAAATTCAAATCCCTTAGCTCATCCTTTTCTTTCCCAACTTTGTGCAGCAACGTTAGGAGAAACCAACTAGTCTCATTACATTTTTTAGTTTGAGAAAAATGTTCAAAAGTATCATATTCACAGACATCCAGATACCTGCTTCTTATAAAGGGGTCGATTAGGAGTATCCAATGGAGATATTTTGCACATCTCTACTGCCAAATCACATCACAGACTATCAATGTGTTCTTTACTACTGGAAATAGAGGCATTAGCATCTTTAAATCTAATCATATTGATACCGAACCTGAAGTGAGTTCACTCACGCATTGCACAGCAAGCCAATTCCTGACACCAGGTGTAATGGAAGAAAGTAGGAATTTTATTATTGCACAGGGCTGAGCAAGAAGAGAGGGCAGCTAACACTATGAAATCCCAAACTCCCTGAAAAGCTAAAAGTAAAGGAGGTTTTTATTGGGGATTTTAGGTAGGGGAAGGGGAGCATATGGCCTTGCTGGTCAGAGCTTTCCCACCAGCCTGTGTTTGGCCTTGAGACACTTGCAGAGAGGAGGGATCCCATGACCTTGCTGGTCAGCAGCTTTTCCACCAGCCTGTAGTGGCTTGTGGAAAGGAGGAGGAGGAGATAATGAATCCAGGTAGCTATCCTTGGCCGTTTGTCTCCATGGCAGACAGTGGATTCTGGAGCCAGGTAGCCAGGGAGTAAGCAGGGAATGAGTGCTTTGGTTTTAACCCCACATATGCTGGGTTTAATGTAGGGAAACTGATATTAGGGTCAATATCAATATTAGAGAGACAGTTCCAGAGACACAAGAACCAATTCATAAAACATGCCTTAAAATTCTGTTCCTCTAAAACCACTTTCAGTACAAAATTCAGTATTAGAGTTCTCCTGAGAAACAGAACCAACGAATATATACACACATTTTTTTTTAAAGACCCAGGAGAGCCAATGGATATTTCTAGTCCAAGTTGAGAACCAACAGAGCTTATAGGGCAGCTCCAATCCCAAGGCAGGTACAGTCAGGAAGAGTCAAAGTCTCAGTTTGGCAGTATATTCGAAGGCGGAATGAAAACCTAAGTCACAGCTTGAAGGTGTTCAGGCAGGAGGAATTTCCTCTTAGTCAGGTGAGGGTCAGTTTTTGATCTATTCATGCCTTCAACTCACTGGATAAGGCCTATCTGCATTAGGACAAACAATCTGCTGTACTCAGTCTGTTGATTTAAATGTTAAATTCACCCTCCCAGAAATATCCAGAATAATGGTTGACCAAATATCTGGAAATCCTGTGTCCCAGTCAAGTTGACACAAAAAATTAACCATAAGAGTTATTCCAAAGAACTGTGAATGCATAAATAAAATAATGAAAAATTAGATAAATGAGAACTCTTTAAAAGTTGATGACATTTGTGTGTAGTATGCCTACAACAATATTAATAAACTCTAATGAGTTATTATACCACTAGGATCTATCATTTATTGGCGAAGTCTTGGTGAAAAACCAAATAATATTTTTTGAAAGTAGAACACATTTTTTGTAGGAGGAGGGAAAAAACCTGTGTATTTTTCTAAATATAAACAGAACTGGTGGTATTCATAAAATAACTAAATAATTTTTCATTTGGAGATAAAATACACACTAGCATTAATGAGAATCTTGTATTTTTACATACTAACTATTTTGTGGAAATTTCCTATAACATATTCAGGCAAAAGTTTCCACAAAATATGCAAAGGTGCTACTGGAAGGTAGCTTAATAAATTCTGGAAATCTTGGGTTAAATACAGCAAAAAAAAAAGTTCTCTTTAAGCAAGACTCTAAAAGCCGTTAGTATCTGCATTCGCCTTGTGAATCTTCAAGAAGAAGATGTAATATGTATCTTTTTTCCATCTATATTGGACTCCAACACTCTCTTCATCCTGGAGCATTTCACAGGTTAATGTTTTGTGAAACACACTTTGGGAAATGCTCTTATTTGAGTATTTTAAGTTTGAAATGTTCCTAATGTTCTTTTCAATTTAAAGGAGTAAAAATATATCTTTATATTATGAAACTGTTATAGCAACATCTTATATAAGTACAGCACTAATTAGTTTCAAAGTACTTTCCCCACAATTACAGCATTTTAGCTTTACAAGATTTTTGTAAGGCAAGTATAATGATCCTCATCACATGAACAAGGATTGAGGAGAGACATAATTTAAGAGACTTGCTCAAGGTCACAGAGCTAGTTAGTAATAAAACTTGGGTTAGAATTCCTTTTTTTTTTCTGAAGAAGAAGAAGATTAGCCCTGAGCTTATATCTGCTGCCAATCCTCTTTTGCTGAGGAAGACTGGCCCTGAGCTAACATCCATTCCTATCTTCCTCTACTTTACATGTGGGACGCCTGCCACAGCATGGCTTGATAAGCAGTGAGTATGTCTGTGCCTGGGATCTGAACCGGCAAACCCCAGGCCACTGAAGCAGAGTGGGTGCACTTTGCTGCACCACCAGGCTGGCCCCTAGAATTCCTTTTTTTAACACCCAGGCAAAAGCTGTTCCCTCTTAATCGTAATGTTTCTACAGCATTTATTCATTAACGTCTATTCATACGTTACTTGCATATGAACTAGACCAGTCAATTCTGAAGTCTAGTCAGGAAAATGACCTTTAGTCTTCTAAGATAAGGTTTCCACACTAGTTCTTTTACACACAGACTATGTGACCCTGGTCAAGTTTCTTGAGCACTTTGGGCCTCAGTTTCCTTATTAGTAAATGAGGATTAGAATCAATCCCACAGTCCCTTTTCTAAAACCCTTGGGGCTAGATGTATTTCTCAAATTAAACCATATTATATGAGGTAATTCACTCCATATTACATAACAACCACAGTGGTAACCATCATAAAAGACAATATATTTTTCAGCTAAACATATAATATTCACACTGAGTAGGTTTGGTTAAAGACTGTTATTAACCTCCAATCAATTCAGCTCAGAATTTTACCACTGAATAAATTTTGTCATAAAATGAATGAAAACAACTCTCAGTATTCAGAGGTTGTGTTACTCAATTCGGGCTGCTATAACAAAGTACCATAGACGAGGTGGCCTAGAAACAACAGAAATTTACTTCTTGCAGTTCTAGAGGCTGGAAGTCCGAGATGAGGGTGCCAATGTGGTTGGGTTCTGGCGAGAATCCTCTTCAGGCTTGCAGAAGGCTGACTTCTCCTTGCATCCTCATAGGACAGAGAGGAAAGGGGGGAGGCAGGCTCTCTCTGACTCTTACAAGGGCACTAATCCAGCTCATGAGGACACCACCCTCATGACCTCATCTAATCCTAGTTACCTCCCAATGGTCCCACCTCCTAATACCATCACATTGAGGGGTAGCATTTCAACACTTGAATTTTGAGAAGACACAAACATTCAGTCAACAACAAAGGATCTTGGACATCAGAACTGTGATAATAGATATGAGTACCTACCTCAGGATTGTTGTGAAATGCAAAGAGATATACATGTTAGAGTGCATAGAACAATGCCTGGCACACAGTGAAAGCACAGTAAATGCCAGTTACTGATATACTTATTATGATTATTAAGCAAAATTACATTCTTCAAATTCTTAATTGCATTCATTAAAAACTGCACTCATCTAACATTTTACATCATGAGATTTAAGAATAAGCAAAAATACATAACAGTATATTTTTTTAACTATTCTGTGACATATATATATATATATTTTTTTTTTTTTTTTGGGTAATGAACCTAGTGTTAATGTATAAGAAAAGGTAAACAGAAATCATAATGAATACAAGTCTCAAATGAATAGTAATCTTAAAGATGATGATAAAGTACTAACTCAAAAGAAACTCATGTCATATATGTTGATCTTTCCTCATTGTAAGAAACTAGAGAAGACCCTAATTCATCTGTGCATCTATATACAGTGTCTGGCACAAAGAAGAGCCAGATATCTATATATTGCACAAAGAGATCGATGGAGAATGAACCCCTAATATCTGTGCAAAGCTTACAGGTGTTCATATTTACAGATATCAGTCCTTGTTGTTCTCATAGAATTGAGCCCCAGAATCACATATCTGTCTTGGGGCAGAATAAGTCAAATTTACTCCTGAAATACGTGAGCTTTCAATGCCTTTATTACTGAATTGTTCCTTCCCAGATAATCTCCTGGAAATCATGACACAGGAAGTGTAGTTTACTGTCCCTACATGTTATGTAACCCACATGATCAGGATCCTATGCTTCAACCAGCTATAAACGTGGTTTGACACATGAATTAGGAAAAAACAGTAATTGGCGCACAAGTTTAAAGAGATATAATTTCAAAATACTCATTAAAAGAAAACCATTTTTATTCTAAGAATAAGTTACAATGGTCAAAAGCAATGAAAACACATAAGAAACAGTAATCACCCTTTTATTGAAAATATATTGCTATATAGCAATAATATATATACACATTTGGGTGTGTATAGATATGAAAATCATACACAAAATCAGTTTGTAAATAGTTTTTTCTCTGAAATTGGTAAGATTCACCCTATATTAGTTACCCTATTAACTTGTTTTTCTTATCAATTTGAAACCATTCTGAGCATATTAAGAGAGTACTTTTCATTACATGTATTGCATTTTGTTTTCTATTTGTCGATTATGTTTTTATTTGGGGTGGATTCTTATGATGCAAGACTGTTTTTTCCTTCTTAGGTAATCAAATGCATGTGTCCTTGCTTTCATGATATCTTCCACTGCTTGTAAGTTTAGAAAATTCCCTGCAAGCGTGGATTTGATAAATTATTTCATTCATCTTAGGGTAGCTGATATGTCTTGAGTTTCAGCAAGAAGTGTACACAATGTGTCATTTTTACAATTCTATCCTCAATCTTGGATTGCAGTCTCCTCTAGTAATGTGGCCTCTGTCCAAGGGTAGACACTTGGTCAAGCTGGGTTATTCACAGCATCCTACTGCACTATTGGCAATTTTTGTGTCTGGAGACTGAGCAAGAGAGAGTTGTATGAGCTTCTTATTGGCGATTGAAGAGATACCAGGTGTACAGCATCTGCAGCGTCTGTATCCCACGTACCCAAGACAAGCAGAGGGAGAAGAGAAGAGGAAAGCTAATACACAACCTTATACACAACAACAAAAAAAACCAGGGAGAATTAATGTGGTTCTCTGAGTTATGAGCGCCAAGTGTTTTGGAGTCCTCGTGCCATCCCTGCCATTCTGGACAACTGTTTGGATTCTGTGACCCACCACATTGCCAAACTGTCCTTCCAGTAGCTCTTTTTGTTTTAATTGAAGTTAGTTTGAGTTTGTCTATGGCAACTGCAAATAAAAGAGAGAATCTTGTCTATTATGGAAAGTCAAGGACTTTGTATATAAAGGTATTTGATTAGAAGTATTTATAAAACAAAAAAACAGGAAATATTCAAGAATGTAAGCATAGTTAAGTAGATCATGACAAAACTATAAAATTGGAATAGGTTGCAGCCATTAAAATTGTGTTTTCAAAGATTGTTAAATAACCATTTTTTATATGAGAAACTATTAAATTAAAAGAAGCAGATACAAGATTGTTTAATCAATGTTAGCCACATCTTTCTGGTAAATATATAAATGAATATTTAGAAGGAAAATTATGCAAATGTCAAGAGTGGTGGCCTGTGGATGTGAGAACACAGGTGAGGTAGTGCTCACACTTCTGTACTTACTAAATAAGCGTATATATTTATATTTAGAGAAATTTTAAAATATATGAAAATTATATTCACCCATACGTAATATAAGATCATCTTCAGTTAGTTCCTAAGTAAATTATTAGAAATTTTAAGTTAATAGAGTCAAATTACTAAAGTACTTATTTTATAGAGAAAAAGCCAGAGAATGAATGTGTGACAGAGAGAGTTATTATTCTAAGTAGTCTTTATCCTCTGTGAACATTTACACAAACATACTACAGAGGTGTCTCTCCCAATAAATTAGATTCTTAAGTGACTTGTTCTTTAAACAAATATCAAGAAACCATGATAATTACTTGAATTGTGCTGTTTTAATTAAGAAATAAAGCCCACAGTGGATAAGGTAATTCTTATGCTGAAAAGGTAGGCGATTCCAATTACATGCCCAAGGACTGTGTAATGAATTGGACTCTTTATCTTTCAATTGCCTTCTGAAAAAAAATACCTCATGTTGCTTGCTAAATGCTTAGTTCAAATACTTTTGCTGCATTTTGCAAGAGACCTGCTCCCTAGAAAACCTATAGCAAAGGCTAACACTTAATTTCAAAAACTCGGGAGATTGAAATGTAAATAAATTGAATAAGCAAAAAGATTTAAAAGTTCTGCCTGCTAAAATGAGGACAGTTTTCCAGGTTAAACCCTAATTTTTGATATAGGCTAATGTTGCCATAACACCTAGAAATTTAAAACCAAATAAAGAAATAAATGAACATATCTGACTACAAAGATTTCCTTAACTTAAAATAATTCAATTTCATTATATAAAATCTCGATAGAAATGAAGCCAAAAAATTCCTTTGAATCTCACTGAATGAGAAATTGTACCACTTGGCTCTTGACATTTTTAGACCATCTCCAAAATGGTTATAATTATTTCACGTAGCAAAAACCCATGTATTTCCTCTTTCCTAAGAATGCAAAATATTTAATTAATAATGGTTATCTGATTCAGAGGGGAATTCATATTTTAAAATATAATTCTAAGTCTTTTCAACAATTGACTCTTCATTCTTTCTTTTCACATACCGATCTTCATCCTTGATTCTTCATAATCTACGTTCCTCACCTTGAGGACTTCTTTACCTTTCATTTATTTTCTTCACCGTTTTTCCAGGTCGTTAAATCTTTTATCTCATCTCAGCAAACTGGTTCCTAATTCACTTTTCTAATTTTTAGCAGCAGTGCAAAAATTCTCGAAGTTACTTTGTGCCTATTGCTTTACTTTGTCTCTGTATTACTTCTCTTCTCAAACATCAAACTATTACGCTATGGCCTCTTTTTACTTCTGAAGTTGCAGCAATTTTTTTTAATTGAGACCAAATAAGGCCAAGCATCCTTATTCACCATTATCTTCTCCAAATTTAATTCAACAAATACTTTTTAGTGCTTGAATACAAAGCAGTACTAAGGATTCAATAACCCATAGATACGATCTACTCCTTCAAGGAGCCTACAATCACGTTTCTTATATGGTAAGTTTTTTTCAGAAGGCAATTGGAAGATAAAGAGTCAATTCAATGATAAAGAGTCATTAAACATATTGTTATTTTTTCATTGTTAATCTGATTTGTTCTGCTGAACCTTTTTATTTTAAGTTCACATTTACCCTTAAAGAGTAATTTTCCTTTAATTTTGATCTTATGATCTTACCTCAAACTAACAAATCATTCAATTCTAAGCTCATATAAATGACCAATTAGAACATTTTTAGAGAATTACCTGGTGGTGAATCTACAAGAAGAAGGAGGGGGCAGGGGAAGACGGGGGATGAGGACAAAGGGAAGAAGAAGAAAAGAAGAGGAAGAAGAAAGAAGGAAGAAGGAAGAAGAGGAAGAAGAAGACGGAGAAGGAGAAAGAGAAAGAGAAAGAGGAAAGAGAAGAAGAAAGAGGAAAAGAAAGGAGAAGAGGACGAGGAAGAAAAGAAAGAAAATACAGGGAAAAAGTTGGTTACAAATCCATGAGTTTCTATATGTACCAAAAAGAAACTATTTATTTGGGTCATGTGAGTCTATTGTAAGCTTTCCATCCATCCAAGTCTTGCTCTGGCTCCTCTGCTCTGTCTTATTTACAATTCCTTCCAGAATAAAAAGATGAACTCTTTTTTTTTTTTGAGGAAGATTAGCCCTGAGCTAACATCCGCTGCCAATCCTCCTCTTTTCGCTGAGAAAGATTGGCCCTGAGCTAACATCTGTGCCCATCTTCCTCTATTTTATATGTGGGACGCCTACCACAGCATGGCTTGACAAGCCCAGGTGGGTGTGGTCCCCACCTGGGATCCAAACCAGAGAATCCCGAGCTGCCGAAGTGGAGCATGGGAAATTAACTGCTACACCACTTGGCTAGCACTGAAGATGAACTTTCTAAAGCTATCCAGTGATCACTTTACAGGCAAATTTTAAGGTTTTCTTGAAATTCTCTGTCTCTGAAAAGTAAACCAACATCTCTTCATAACTATCTTTAGTTTATAATTAATGGATAATTTTATATAAAAAACAGTCATATTATAAAAATACACTTAAGATGCATCAACAATTTTTCAGTCATTTTCAGTGTTTTCTTTCTCTTTAATATACTAACTCATTCAACAAATATTTCCTAAGACGTTTTATCCATGGATCACTATGCTATACCCTTGGGATACCAACTTTCTGCCGACGTGAAGGTCACAGGCATAGATATAACAGACGTTAGAACATTATGATGTGCTACATTATGATGATAGCACATATGATGATCTGTTTCAAATTCATGACATCTTTTCGAAGGATTATCACAGTCAACTTCCAAGTGGCCTCTCTGCTTCCTTTGACATTCCACAACCCACTCACTACAAAAGAGCCAGAATAAATTTTCCTAAATTATAAATCAGATCATTTCACCCTGCCCATCCTCATTCTTCACCAACTCCTCTTTCAATTTCATGCCTTCAAAGGGCTTTCCATGACTATTAAGATAAAGCTGACTTTGACCTACAAGGCCCTACATAATGTCACTCTGCTTCTCACTTTAGCGTGTTCTCAAACCACTCTCCTGCTCTCTAAGGGAGCCACACTGGCCTCTATTTTGTCCCTTGAACATGACAAGAACTTTCCTGCCTCATAACATTTGGCCTTGCTATATTTTATAAAGCTGGCTCCTTCTGCTATTGTAGGTTCAACTATTATCTCCTTATAAAAGCTGCTTTTTGATTGTTAAATTAAGTACCCCCAAATACTACCACACTCTCTATCACATAATTTTTTATTTCCTTAAAACTTGTACTATGACATGTAATTATGTTTTCGTTTATTTTTTTTCCTTTTTCTTTTCTTTGAGGAAGATTAGACCTGAGCTAACATCTGCCTCCAATCTTCCTCTCTTTTGTAGAGGAAGATTGGCCCTGAGCTAACATCCATGCCCATCTTCCTCTAATTTATATGTGGGATGCCTGTCACAGCATGGCTTGACAAGCAGCGCGTAAGTTTGCACCTGGGATCCAAACTGGCGAACCCCAGGCTGCCAAAGCAGAACATGTGAACTTAACCACTGCACCACCAAGTCGGTCCCTGTTTTTGTTTATTTATTTAACGGTTTATTGAGTTTTCCCCAACCCCATCCCTAAGTAGTTCTGCCTATTTTTCTATGAGGAAAAGGATCATTTCTATAGTAGGTACTCAGTAAATATTTGCGATTAACCAATGACTACATAAGAGAATAAAATTTGAGAGAGGAGGTGAGTTGTGCGTGCTGTGGGGCCACTAGATTGGCTGGGAGATCTGAGGTCGGAGAAGGTTTACCACAGAAGATCGTGTGTGTTGAGTCTGGAAAAGCCAGCAGGAATCAGTCGGTTCAAGACAGTCCTGAAGAAGACCTTCTGGCCCTTCACAACAAAAGCAAAAAATAACATGAGAAATCTTCAGGAACAGAGAGAACCCATAGTTCAATTTGGCAAGAACTTAAGTGGCAAGTTGCATAAGTGGTGGGTCTTAAGTTTTCTAAGATAACCAAAGCAAGATAATGAAAGTCCTTGTTTGCCACAGTAATGCCCTTTTTTTGTTGCTGAGGAAGATTCACCCTGAGCTAACATGTGTTGCCAGTCTTCTATTGTGTATATGTTCCGCTGTCACAGCATGACCACTGACAGACGAGTGGTGTAGGTACACACTGGCAAACTGAAGCCGGGCTGAAGAAGTGGACTGTGCCAAACTATCCACTAGGCCACCAGGGTGGCTCAACATAGTAATGGTTTTTTGATTGTATTTTATTTACAAGACATAGCAAAGTAGAGGGCTTTGATGGGAAAGTTAATTTTTGATAAATGACTCTGATGGCAATGTTGGGGATGGTTTCCTAGGTTTCTAGCTTAAGCAAGTAGACAGGCAATCAATGCCATTCATCAAGATAGGAAAGAAAAAGAAGGTGTTCTAATGTGAGTAAAAAGATGAGAGATCCATTTTAGACATGTGTTTTAAATTCATATAGGAGTATAAGTGTAGGTTTCCAGATGACAGAGGAATATACAAGTCTGAAGATCTGAGCTGGACATAGAATTTGGAGGCCGTGATAGCATTGGAGCTATTCACAAATATTCCAGCTCTTTCCACATAAGATCACACATCCTTGTCCCACTGTTGAAAGACAAGACCATGGCAATAAAATGTGATCAGCATTGATGTATGTCACATATGCAAAGATGTTTTAAGAGGCAATGTGGAATTCATCACTTCCTTTGAGCAACCCTAAAGAGAGTTGATTACCAGCTTTTCCATGGGAAATAAACTTTTATTTAGTTGAAACACTGGGGGCTAGCTTATTACTACAGAAAAGCCTACTCTCCCCTTATTACTAAAGAAATGATCCATTATCCGCTTAGTTGTGGTAACTAAAGCCATGGAAGCAGATGAGACTTCTAAGGAGGGTGTAAAAAGAAAAGTATTCTTATGGAGCACCATCACTTGAAGGATAATCAATCAATGAATGTCCTCCAATGTCACTAAGAAGGAGCAGTTTAAAGTAAACTTTTACTTTTAAGTAAAAGAGAGCAGTGCTACAGAAGCAAAAGGAGAGGGGCCTTTCCTAGGAGAAATAGAAAATAGAATTAAACACAAACTATTCAAACAAGTTAAGAACTGAAAAGCGACCTTGAGTTTAGGAACTGACGTCAACGATGACCTTAGTGAGAAAAGTTTTATTGGGATTGTTCGGAGGTAGCGTACAGAAGGTTTAGGACTAACCAGGAGGCAGCGACTGCCTTTAAGAAGCTTTTCTGTAAAGAGTAAGATATTATATTTTCATTAAAAGGAAGCATAATTAAAGCAATGAAAACACTTTGATTATCACAATTTCTTTATTTCTTCACTCTTTAACTGCATCAATAATCACAAGCACTGTTTGTAACCATATTGTAAAGTCAGTGCCTTAAACATTGGGAGAAAAATGTATACAATGAAAATGAAGATCAGTGTAAGTCACTTTAGAACAAAGTAGAATTTTTACATAAATTATTCCACTCTAATTTAAATAGATTCCATCAGAAGTACAGTAAATATATGAGGATAAAAGACTTGCTTATTTAGTATGACTAAATTGCCTATATATACACTTATAGGCAACTGCTTAGACACACATATTATAACTATATTGATACTGAGAAGAATGACAACAATTTGGTGAAATAGATTCATTTCACGAATCAAATTTCTCTACATATTCAGAACGCATTAATATCATAGTTTATGACGAAGAAAATGTGTGCTCAAGGTTATTCAGTATTTCTCTTAAAGTTGGTTTGCCCTACAACTTGAATTTGCCCAGAGGTAGGTCCATGTGCATATTTTTCATAAATAAAGTGAATTATCATTTATTTAAATACAGTATTACAGTCTCTTTTAGACAACTAAAGTTTTAAAATATTGAATATCTTGAATGAATATATGTATATGAATTAGTTATCCGAAATCTATTTTCTTAGAGCACGAACTCCTAATTACTTTTATCTATTGTAGGAATGAACTTCAAGAAAAAAAGCAAAGATTAAATGCCTGTGACTCAATAACTGTTTGAGATGGTAAATTTATAGAAATAAATGGATGGATAATTTTATGAACCTCAAGAAATATTTTGTTGTGTTGATGTGCATTAGGTACCATCCTGCATATCAATAGTGTTTAGAAGCAGAGCTGATGTTAAGCTTAAAATGTAAATTTATGCAGCAATTAGAGAATTATTTTTGTAGAAATGCAGCAAATTTGAGATAACATAAAACCACTACAAGCTTTTAGACAGGGTGAGAACCTCACAGAGTCATTAGAAGCCGCTGGATGAAGTGCTGTGTTGTTAGGGACACTCTCTATTAATGCTGATGGGATGAGAAACTATTTATTAGCCTTGCTAAGTATATCAAGACCATCCTTTCTTAATCATATTCCCTTTTGGTTATAATTAAAATTTGGTCTTTCCAAACCATAAGCCATAATGTACTATCACACAGATTAATTCACAAATTTAAGCGATAAAAGAAGGTATTTAATTGGTCTTTGTCACATAGTTACTTAAATAGCATTCCACTCCTAAAAATGTCAGATCCATAGTATTCGGACCTGCCAACAAAGTGATCAAAAATGCATACCTTAATATGAAATCTGAATAATTCATTGCTGTACGATGTTAGAAGTTTTTCTCTAGCATTAACTCTGTAATTATGCAAGTCAAACTCCAAAGCAGGAAAAATCTTAGCCAAAAAAATATTCTCAAAAGCAATGCTTCTTAAAACTGGATCTGCGGGCTGATGGAAGATTGCAAACTGATACAGTCTGTCACAAGATCAACACATTATTTGAGAGTTATCGTTTAGAAATTTTATTGCAATGTGGAATTGCCAAAGACATCCAAGAGTGTCCATTTATTTTCCTGTGGATTCATTTTTATTTTGTTTTTTTAAAAGTCTTTATCCTGTGGAGGAAAAAAAACACAGATAATTTGAGATGTGCAAAGATACTGCTTACCTTTTTATGTTTAAACAAATGTTAGGCAAATGATTTAACAGCAAAAAAAAAGAAAAAGAAGGACTTAAGATATTGAGGGTATTATGTGGTAATGAATGCCAGATAATTTTTCAGCAATAGACAAGCCTAAATACATACATACTAATTTTCAAGTGACCTTGAAGATATTAGCCACATAATTTCATTGATCAAATTCTAGGTTAGTAGACCCATATTAGTGTCCAATTCTTTTTTTCTTTTTTTTCCTTTCCTTTATCTTTTCTCTTCTCTCTTTGCTTTCTTCCTTTTTATTTTTTTGGAAGATCCTACAAGTAACTGCTAGTTGGCCTCTGGCATTTGGCTTCTTACTGACAGCTACAATTCACATTTATTAGTAATTTTATTTAACCCTGAAAGAAGCTCCTTTTACGTAATGAGTCTAATAAAATGCTTGATTTTTCAGCGGTGATTCTCCACCGATTAATGTCCTGCCTGGAACTTGTTCATAGTTCTAGGGCCATCTCTTCAAGCAGTTGGCAGTCCCTGGGACTACTTCACATGAAACAGTTCAACTGATATTTATGGATGGACTTGTCAAGGCTTAACTAAGGAGAAACAGTCCATGTGTACGCATGCTTCTCCAACCTCCTCCATAGCACAGAGGATCCTAAAGCTGTTGGTTTGCTCCAAAAAGTGTCCATATCAGAGCACAACAAAATCTACCAAGACACTCAGAAGTGACCATCGGTCCCCTAACCATCATTCGGAAATACAGCCCTATTATCAAAGCTTTGCTATTTTTCAACGGGTCTGTTAATTTTTACTTTAGGCAAATTAAGTTCCTCAGTAGTTTTCCCTTTTTTCAGAAAAACTGATCATTGACTGTCACAAAAATATATCTTGAAGAATTCACTAATCCCAAAACTTATGAAAAGCACTAAAACACATTTTTCTCATACAAAGGTCAAACAAAAAAATCGATTATGTGCATAATTTTTTTTTCAAGATTGGCCCTGAGCTAACATCTGTTGCCAATCTTCCTCCTTTTTTTTTCCTCCCCAAAGCCGGAGTACACAGTTGTCTATCCTGGTTGTAAGTCCTTCTAGTTCTTCTATGTGGGATGCTGCCACAGCATGGCTGGATGAGAGGTGCACACCCAGTGTCCAAACCCCTGAACCCAAGGCCACCAAAGCAGAGCGCATGAACTTAACCACTCAGCCATGGGGCTGGCCCCTATATGCATCATCTTAACCTGAAGATTTTGTGAGGCGTGATCTTGTTCCCATTTCACCACAAAAAAGTTATGAAACAAGGAAAAAAGAGCTGTGCGACAATAAAATATATTTTCCTAAGGTTGTAAATACAAGTGAAAGAGGGTTTTATTCTTAATTCTTAGTATAATTGGAGTAGAAGAGCCAAAAGTAATCAAAATGCCTGCTGTATTTCCACAGACAGCCTTTGGCTGTTTTCAACCATCTCCTGCTTCTCCTTGAATATGTATCTTTTCCAAGGCATTTTCTTCTTGTATAGGCCAGTTTCCTCTGTGTTGACCACTGGCATAATATTTCATCTCTACTATTTTTGTTTCAAATTCTAAAGAGAAACCGCTTCTGAAATAGCCAGATTATCAGATGCAGACTCTTCTGTTAATATTCTTGCATAATATTCACATTATGCAAAAACAATAAAATAAAGTGCTTTTTAAAATTCTTGAACGTAGGGGCTGGCCCCGCAGCGGAGTGGTTAAGTTCGCGCGCCCCACTTCGATGGCTCAGGGTTTCCCCAGTTTGGATCCTGGGCACAGATATGGCACCGCTCATCAGGCCATGCTGAGGCAGCATCCCACGTGTCACAACTAGAAGGACCCACAATTTTAAAAAATACACAACTATGTACTGAGGGGCCTTGGGGAGAAAAAGGAAAAAAATTTAAATAAATAAATAAATTCTTGAAACTAGCCTTTTGATGATAAAAGTCAGTTCTGTTGGTATAATGGAGTCTTCACTGCCTATTACTTCAAAGAAATATTTATACAGGCTTCTTGCCCTCAAAATCACGTCTCCTTGCAGAGTGACATATGTCTGGGACATATCTTCACACCACGTTAACCACCTTTCAACTCGTACTAAAGTCGTATCTCTCACTCGGTAAGCAGTTCCCTTCATCGGCTGGAGGACTTATTGAAATGGTTTTATTCATTGCTTTTCCTTCTTTCAGCCTGAAGTGGAAGATGAATTTCTTCTCATAATATATTTTAGCAGAATGTAGTTTTGACATTTTCCTATTTAATTTTTAAAATCCTGTTGGGTCATGGCTAGCTTTATTTTAGTTTAGTGTTTTGATGTAATCATCCAGGAACCCACATTCCATAAATGGAAGACTTGAGTCTACCTTAAATTACCCCAAAATTCTTGTCAGACACAAGTGAGGTATGTTTGTTTCTAAAGGCCAATTAGATGTAAAACTCAAGTAACTCAAGTCTGCTTAGCCTTCTTCTGCTGCTGCTTCTTGTTGTCCCAAGGTATTGAAACTGAAGCTTCATTTCACAGTCCCAGCTCTCTGAGACAATGCTCTTGCTGGTTCAAGTCTCTGCACAGGAAGAAAAGAAGCTCGATAATTGAGTTTCAAAGTCAAAAGACTAATGCACAGGCATCAGTTCCCAAAGCACAGAAGTGACACAAGTTTCATTCCTAAGGGTGGTTCCCTCTCTCTCTCTCTCTTCTTTCTTTTCCTTTTCAGCTTTAGCCATTTCCTCTTCCAGATGCATGGCTATGTGGGTGAGGGTAGATATCTGAATAATGTGAGAGTTTTCTTAGAAAGAAGAAGGAGTTGGGGAGCAATATTAAGCAGGAAACCATCAAGGTCTGCTACTGGGTCAGTATGCTTCTTCCTGTTTTATAAATGAGAAGGCTAGGGTTGGATGGGTTTACTAAATTGGCATAAGTCTCACAGTGTCCTATATGAAGAGTCAGAATTCAAACTAGGTTTATAAGACAGAAGAGCCGCACCTAGTTCCATTACCTCTGAAAAGGATGCTTTCAAAGAGAACAATAGAGTATCTGACTAATAAGATTACACTCCAGTTCTGCATGCTGCCTATGTAGAGTGGAACTTTGTACTGAATATTTGAAGGAAGGTAGAAAAAGTTGACATTTGTTATTTTCTTTACTGAAGAGAGAGTAATAAAACTGATGGAATCAGGGTCCAAGAAACTATAGGTGACTTTAAAACAACTAGAGATGTGTTAACTAAAAATCTAGTACCCAGAGTCCAGACAATAAGAGAAAAATCTCCAGAAAATGGTTTGGAATTAGCTCAGTGGTTGTCTGGTATAGACCATCTACCCTGCTATTTCTCCACTAAGGATGCTTTTTATATAAAAGTTTAAAAACGGCCCCGGTTCTTGGCCTAGGGAAACACATGGAAATGTATAGTAAAAAGTGAAGTTTCCTATAAAACTCCTTTTCATTGGATGATTACTTACTCTCAACCTGTGCTGTGTGACTCTTCCACAGTACACACGTTGAGACCATCTCTTTATTCACACGTAGGGTCTTTAACTTAGCATAAGTTTTTTTGTTTGTTTGTTAAAAGGAATGCTGTCTTAGTTCATTCAGGCTGCTATAACAAAATATCACACAATGGATAGCATAAAAACACCAAGAATTTATTTCTCACAGTTCTGGAGGCTGAGAAGTTCAAGCTCAAGCACCAGCAGATGTGGCGTCTGGTGAGAGCCTACTTCCTCATAGACAGCCTGTCTTCTCACTGTGACCTCATATGGCTGAAGGGCCAAAGGAGCTTTCTTGGGCCTCTTTTACAAGGGCACTAATCCCATTCACGAGAACTCTGTCCACCCTCATGACCTAATCACCTCCTAAAGGTCCCACCTCTTAACACCATCACCTTGAGGGGTAGAATTTCAATGTATGGATTTGAGGGGCACAGGGACATTGAGATCATAGCAAGTATATCTCTCATTAAAGTAACAGGTGGGTGGGATTGCAATTTTATCTTCAGAATCCCCATGAAGAGGATCATGGCTTGGGGGTGCTAAGCAACTTTAATACCAAAGTTCTCACCATGTTGCAAGTGGTAGGGAAGAAGCCTGAAGAGAAATCCCTCCAGAAGCCTTAAATGGGAATTGCAAGGCACTGTACTAGTTTATAGGAACACAGAAATGAAGAGAGTGGACCTATTCATTTCTATAGTCCTATAGAGAGCTTGCACGGGGGAAACAATTGAACAACTGTAATGTGGTGTGATATGAATGCTATGAGAGAACACAAGAGGAATGCATAACTCAAGATAAAGAAAGAGATCTACATGAAATCTTTCTGAGAAGAAATGTTTGGATGAAGTTTTCAAGAAATCAGGCCGATAGAAGGGAATGAGTATTCCAGCCAATGTTAGAATATGAATATGAGCGATAGAAACATCTGGGAGGAATGGCAGGTAGTTTGGTATTTTGACATTTATTTGTAGAACACAGATTGAGTTTGGAAGATCTTAGTTTGAAGAGATAGACTAGGTCCAAATCCCAAAGAATCTTTAGTGCCAAGTTAAGGAATTTGATATTATATTTTTCTTTTATTTTTGGTGAGGAAGATTGTCCCTGAGCTAACATCTGTGCCAATCTATTTTGTATGTGGGACACCGCCACAGCATGGCCTGATGAGCAGTGTGTAGGTCCACGCCCCAAATCTGAACGCGTGATCCCCGGGCCACCAAAGTGGAGTGTGCAAACTTAACCACTGGGCCACTGGGCTGGCCCCGATATTATCTTTTTATAACTGGGAGACATCAGATTTGCACTCATGAAGAGAATTTTAGGAACATTGTTGAGAACGATTTGCAGGGAGATCAGGATCTCGGGTATGGGAATCGGGTAGGAATTTATTCCGACTTTTAAGTGAGAGATGATGAAGGTCTGAATGAAATCAGCAAAGAGGGGAAATAAAGAGGAGACTGAGTGACTAATTGGATATTGGATACAAGGGAAGAGGCCAAGATATCCTCAGTTTCCTGCTTTGGGAACTTGAATGGATGGTAATGCCAGTTGTCAATAATGAAAACATAAGGGGAACATCAGGATGAAGTGGGGAGGAGGAAGATGATAAATTTTGTTTGGTAAATGTTGAATTTGAAGAACAGATTCAGATTTACCTGGAGATCTTCAGTTGGAAGTATAGACCTAGAATTTCAAAGAGAGGTACTACTTGGTGGAAGCTGACAATTTTGAAAGCATTTGGTTATTCAGGTAATGTTGGAATTTAAAAAGGAACAAAGTTTTAAAGGAACCATACAGAACAACTCTTAAGTGTCAGGTAGGTGAAGGGTCTGGAGAGTGCAAAATCAGATTGGCCACACAAAGTAGAAGGAAATGAATTAAGAGAGATTATTCTAAGACAAAGTCAAAGACAGAAAACAAACAAGGAAGGAAATTGGTTTTGTTTAGGTTATTGCAATGGGGAGAGATTTCCAGATCTGAAGATCAGGGTGGTTTTGCCTTAGCCTTTTATAGACCAAGAGGGAGAGTAGGGTGATTTACAGTTGGAAGTTTTATGTGTGGTCTTAAAGATTATGAGGGAGTGGTATAATTATGATTGCAAAGTGCAATGTCACCGAGATGAAGGAAGAAAGAAGGTTTAAGAATGAGGAGGCGCTTCTTACTTTGATCAATTTAAATGAGAAAAATCCTTCCTCCAACTAGAGAATCTAGAGTGAGGCTGGAAAGAGTAGTTTGAGAAGCGTGGTGAGTACCCAGGTCAGATCACATGTGACATGTAATTTTAGTGATTTGTGAAAAATCAGACTTGTTTTCTTATAAATGTATGCAGTAAATTGTTGGCAGGGGATAGAGTAGTTAGGGAATGCACCAGAATCAAGGGAAGATGTTGCCATGTCTTGTAGGCAGAAGGGAAGCAGTGGGTGGAAAAGAAGAGATTAAAAATAGTATTGTCACAAAATGTAAATTTTGCAACTATGTCATAAAAATTTAGATATGGATTACAAAAGTATATATATGAAATCCTCTATAAGTATGTTAAGATGTCAAGGGTATGATTAGGATGATGGAAAGTTTGGGGAAACAGGCAGATTTATGGAATACACATCTAAAACAGTGAGAACCTCTTTTGAGGAGATTAATTGATGCACTTTCCTTATGGATCATAAACTAGGTTAGGATTTTGGTAAAAGGAACTGACGTGGGAGGGGAATTTAAGTGATAAAGCATGAAAATGCTGAACTCTGTGAGTTAGGGAGGACATTTAATTGCTTAGAGCAAGACTTACAATGTACATGTTTGTGCCCCAATCGCAAAAATCTTTCTCCCATCTAAAACGTAATATTTAATACATCTCATAGTCACAGCGTGTGGAACAGAAAGCGCTCAGAACAGAAAAAGGCCGCAGGTAACAGGGCCATGTAAACAGACAGTGAAACATCCCCAGGGTTATAAATGATTGGTAGCAAACATATTGAAATTGTAATGTGCCCAGGAAGACTCAGTGCTCAACGAGAACTTTGAGAAATTGCACATCTAGGCACAGGCTCTTCTTTGCAGAAGAGTTCCAACAGTACAGAGCTCTATCTCAGCCCAGACAGGAACATTCACATTAGCAGCATATTATGCAATTTGAGCAGAAATATAAATACACACCACAAATATTCTATAGGAAGGCTATCATTAATTTGTAATTCCCTTCACACTTAAGGACTGCAAAATTCTTGGCAAAAATGCTCAAGAATATAATCCCAGGCCTGATCTCCCCTGGAATTCTTTTAATCTCATATTGTCCAAATTCTCTTATCCATCATGCTCTCTGTGTTCTACTTGTTTCGCTTGTTCCCTTTGCTTTATTTTGCCATGTGCTCGACTGGGCCAGGCTATCTCTTGATTGTATCAGGACCCTTACTAATATTGATAGAAAATCAAAGAATCTTGAACAGAAAATGCTAGGCAAATGACTTTTTTTCATCTTTGATGAAAAATATGCTCATGTCCACTTATTCATTGCTGTTAGGACTACAAATTATTTTAAAGCTCTCAGAAAGGAATTTGTGGATAAAAACACAAAACCTTTAAGAAAGTCATCCTTTGCGACAATGGATTCTGAGTCCATGTATTTATCCTAAGAAAATGACTTGACATTATGTAAGAAAAAAGATATTTGTGTTCAAAGATATTTACTGAAGAGATAGAAACTGAAAATAACCCCAGTTTGTAACTATAGGGAAATGAAGTCTAGGTACTTGACTGAATAACATCCAGATGTTCAAAAAATGTGTAGCATGAGTTTCATCATGATAAATAGTGTTAGATAAAAAAAGCAGGAAACAGCTATAAACACATATGATCACAATTATATAAAAATAAAATGACAAGAAAGAAATTTTTTTTTTTTTGAGGAAGATTAGCCCTGAGCTAACTGCTGCCAATCCTCCTCTTTTTGCTGAGGAAGCCTGGCCCTGAGCTAACATCTGTGCCCATCTTCCTCTACTTTATAAGTGGGATGCCTACCACGGCATGGCTTGCCAAGAGTGCCATGTCGGCACCCGGGATCCGAGCTGGGGAACCCCGGGCCGCTAAAGCAGAACATGCGAACTTAACCGCTGCCCCACTGGGCCGGCCCCAAGAAAGAAATATCTTAAAAATGTAAACTATAAATGTCTTCTCTATAAGATTATGAGTAGTCTGCCATTTCTCCTACATTGATTTTCCACATTTTCCACAATATACATGTATCATTATATAAACACAAAGCTACATTTTATTGTTCAAATAATAATGAACAAGAATGTCCCTCACTGAGCCCAGATGAGGACACGTGGGAAGAACCTGAGGACTTCTGTCAATGACAATCAATCGCTGGTGTAAGTATACGCAGATCACAGTCCCTGGGACACTTATCATCAGAATCATTCTCTTGGGCTCCTGGGCTCCAAAAATCATTGATAAAATGCAAATACATTATGTTGGTCCATTAGCACAAGAGGCCATGACTTCCTATGAAGCTATCAGGGCCATTATCAAGGTCTAATTTGACTAATCTACACAGAGGAAGGCCTGGGAGAAATAGAATCTAGGAAAAAAGTGTTCTTTAATGGATAGGGGAGGAAAGAAATTTCTGAAGAGTGAAAGCTGGCTTAGGAAACTCAACTAGGAAATATGTCTATCACATAAAGTCCTGGGTACTATCAGTTGCTGGATGCACTTAATGTGCCACTACAAAATTTAAAATGCTGCTGATTAAACCAGGACACAATGCTACCTAGAACCGAAAATTTGTAGATTTTTACTCATTGTTAAAGCTGTAGTGGACTTTCCCACACATAAATCTTATTATGTCACTCTTGTGCCTATATAAAAACGAAAATAGAAGCAAAGTGAACCAGTTAGAATGTTGCTAACTTCACTTTCCCAGTTCAACTCTTTTGAATAACTTTGCAACTCAGAGCCATTTATGCCCATTTTTCACACAATATCATTAAATAAATTGGTGATGGAATTTTCTTCCAAACTTTCCAAATTTTGATGCTGTCGCTTTCTCAGTTGTACCAGAAGGTGTCAATGTGAGATGCAGAATCCTTTCTCCAGTGGTTCTAAAAAGGTTTGTGGACTGAAATGCTGAGGGAGTATCATTGTCCAATCAGGAAAATCAACCAAGTTCACACACACGATGACAACTGAACCATGACTGCTGACTAGCCAGCAGTGATTATCAGCCCCTACACATGAGAAAACACAGCCCAATTTCACAGAAATTAAATTGTTTTAAAAAATGCATCTCATCTTTGGACCAGCCCGGTGATGTAGTATTTGGGTTTACGTGCTCTACTTCCGTGGCTTGGGGTTCGAGGTTTCAGATCCCGGGTGCGGACCTATGCACTGCTCATCAAGCCATGCTGTGGCAGGTGTCCTATATACAAGGTGGAGCAAGAATGACTCAGATTTTAGCTCAGGGCAAATCTTCCTCAAGTAAAAAGAGGAAGATTGGCAACAGATGTTAGCTCAGAGCCAATCTTCCTCACCAAAAAAAAATAATAAAAATGCATCTCAGAATCTATGAAATAAAGTAACAAGTTATAAGATAGTAGGCTAGTAAAGAATATGTGGACACTAGGAGGTGGGAGCATGGATGGAGGCAGTTTTGTAGTGAGGGTAGTTTTATAAAAGAAAACTGAGATGGTCACTAATGGATTTACGTACTTAACTTTCCTACGTAGGCACAGCTGGTATTGCTATTCCCATTTTATAATAGAGAAATATACCTAATGTTTCAAATATAGTAAATAATAGGCAGAACTAGAATCTAAGTCTCCTGATTTCTGGAACAATCTGTGTTACTCTGTCATCATATAAATATTCACTAAAAGGGATACAAAATTAATTAACATACTTATATGTTACTTGGATACACATACTCAGTAAAAGGGATATCTTATTGGATACACATATACAATAACAATTAAAGGGATAATATATAACAATAACAATATGTAACAGAAGAGCTATACAATTAATTGAACTTGATATTAATGTTTAATTACATATTTAAAAAATAAGTAAAAATGGATGAAATCATATCCCTTTTGGTTACCCTAAAGAGGCAATTGTTCAAAATGCAAAGCCAATGTATATATTTTGTATTATTAACACCTGAAAGATGTGTGTGTTTTATCAGGTCACTTGTGTAACCTCTCTCCACTTCTCCCTTCTTTGACCCTTCCTTCATTAACACTCTTTGTTTGATTCCTCCAAGTTTCCTGCTATCTTTACTTCTTGCCCTCCTCTGTTTCCGGTTTGGTGGAGGGCTCTTTAGTCATTATGCCATTCTACTAACTGAGTTCAAGGCTGAAAACTTCTCTGACTCTTAAATCAGACACCAATTTAGGCTCTGAGTCCTCTCTAGATATTGCGTCTTATATGATCCTGGTATAATGACTTCCTGTTTGCATTTTAAACATTGGCTTGAATTTGGATTTCAATATATATACTTTTATATCTGTCTACACAATCATTACTTTTTGTCACTATCATTTAGTAGGCCCTAAAATTTCTCTTGGAATATAATGAAATTAATGAAAACATCTTAAAAATATATTTAAATATACAACTGTTCATCATACAGGTGGTAAATCTCTTAGCACTTACCTTTTAATCTCAAGAAATGCAATATAAGGAAGAAGAAAGAGTGTTGTTGCCTTGAGGCTAAGAAGAGTAAAATAATAAGAACGGACTATAATTTTAAAAATTGAATGATGAGTTCTTTTCTCTGTTAAGTCCATTGATCTACCCATTATGTTGCACTTCTTCCAGGAAGTTGGGAAAAAAGAACGTTCATGTAGCTATTTGGAAGATTAATAAAGCATAGTTTGTTATTTGTAATCAGAGTCACTGTCGGCTCCCAGATCTACTTCAACAGCTTGCACAATTCAGCGGCTGTGAGTGACACTAGGAGAATATTTAATAAAGAAAGTCATATTCAGAATGCACTATATTTTCCTTCTTCCTGACAACATAAATAGGATTATCCTGAGCAATTAAATATTAGCACAAAAGGAAGATAAGAACTCCTTTGACAAGAAAGTTAAACATTATGAGAGTTAAAACCTGCAATCTTGACATGTGTTATTTTTCTCTTGGCTGTAATTTCTTCATGTGCTTTTATCAGGCAAAGACAATGAAAATATACTGTAAATTGAAGAATTAGCAACATGTGCAAACTATAGGGTTGTGAAACTCCATGAAGATGAGATCTAAAAATGCATATCACTAGTATACAGGAAAAAACAAATAAATGTAATAAAAAGAGACAAAGGAAATATATTGTTATTTCTTAGTATTCAGGTTGTAGGATTTAAAAATTTTTTCTAATAAGACAAAATAAATGTAATTACTGAATAAAAAGATGAATTAAGAATCTGGTTTTAGAGACAGATATACTTATGAAAAATTACCACTCTGAATCAAACTTTCTGAAAATTTTCTAATTTTTACTCTCAACAATGCACAAGATATACAGATTTTAAAGAAAAAAGAATTCCATAAAACTCTAATAGGACACTCCCTTCATAGCACAGATACAAAAGTAAAATTTGGTTTGCTAAGAAATGCAGTAGTCAGGGTAATTAGATTTTTTTTTAACTCCAGGATACATTTCATCTTGAAATCTTCTCTCTGAATTAGTATTTGAGCTTCTGCTGAATATAAATTATCTTGCTAGTCCTTTTTACAATGTATCAACTTATTTTCATCACAGCTGACTCTATCTGAACCCAAACTTGAAAGATTGGTAATGATTTCAAAGACGTTTTTCAGAAAAGCTTTGTTAAAAACTGGCATGTCTTCTTTAGAACACTTCAACTTTCCTAGTGATGAAAAATTACAAAATATAGAAAACAATTTGCATGTTTCCTCGGTTTGCTTATCTAGTCAATTAAAAATATAAATATTATGTGAACACAGCCTGTGCATTCTATTTTGTAAGCATCTGAATTTGATCATTTCATCAATCTTGCTTAGCTCTTTGACCCATCTTAGGATAACCTGTTAAGACATCAAAAGAGGCAAGCATAAAGAATTCATTATTTGGGGCCCATCCTGTGGCATAGTGGTTAAGTTCAGCATGCTCCACTTTGGCAGCCCAGGTTTGGATGCCAGGTGCGGACATACATCATTCATTAGCCACATTGTGGTGGTGACCCACACACAAAGTGGAGGAAGGTTGGCATGGATGTCACTTCAGGGCTAATCTTCCTCAAGCAAAAAAGAGAAAAAGAATTCATCATTAAATAGTAATAAACTGAAAAAGCGCAGCTCAATGTAAGCTCCCACTATTGACCTAGATTTTGCATTAGGTACACCCAAATATTTGTCATCCTGAAAAATATAGTAATACAACCTACATTCTTTAAAACAAATTTTAATTATGTTAAATAATAAGTTGCTATAAGACAAGAAATTTGGTTATTTGGAGTGGTACAACTTATTAAAAGTCATTTCTAATCAATTCAAGTTTTCTGTCACCCAGTCCCTCAAAAGGACCACTCTAACTCCTTTCAGGGTTCCACACCAGTGAAAAGGCTGGTGACACTCACCTACTAAGCCAAGCACTACATTGACTAGAGGCTCCCATGTAACATAGACTTTAGCTCCCTTGCTTATGTGTAAGGAGTATTTTCCTGGTTATCTATGATACTATTCTCATCCATGTCCTGCCTGGTGTCAACAGAAACACTGAAAAGATACAAAAAGTTAGGAGACACATCCAGCCTTAAGGATGAAATTGAGGGTGGGCTTCAAGAAGTTGGCTGGCCTAGCCCAAAATACTGACTGGTACCATTTTGACTTCGCCATTGACAAGCTGACCTTAGGGAAGTCATATATCCTCTTCAAGAGTCAGTTTCCTTGCCTGCCAAATGGAGGTAATACTAATAGCCACCTCATATGTCATTATTCTAAGGATCACATGAAATAATGAATCTTACACAGAGGAAGCACTCAATAAATGTCAGTGTTTGATGTTGATGTTGTTACTTTCTTCCCACGAATCTTCGAGTGTTGAAATAATATCCTCTTTCACTTTATTACCTATGCCTTATATACATGTTGCCTTTATTGCAATGTACTCTGATAAGGTTAACTTTTTGAGTCAATAGGATAGTTAACAGTCCTTTGTTGCTCATAAAGGAGGTATGTCCCTGCATCAACAACAACAAGAAAACAAGGAATTTTGGAGAGGAATGCAGAACTGTCAACGTGGCTCTTCACTAAGAGGAAAAGGAAATCTCTACCTCCTTCTGGATCTCTCCTTTTTGGATCTGAAGTCTCCTTACTATACTTCTGAGGGGAAAAGGCTAATCACAACCTCTGCCAAATGGAGGGAATCAGGGAATCAGGGAGTGAACTGGAAATGGATAAATTCATTTTAAACCAGATTCTTTCTCTCTCTATTACTCTCTGTGCTACTTTTTTTTTCATTCTTCCCTACCCTCAGTAAAACAACATGCAAGTATTCTAGAACAGGGCTAGATTATGCCATGGATAACCAAGTAAACTAGTGAGAGATCCCAAAAAATGAAGGAGAAACCTGGGAGTTAAGAGTTAAGCATTATCCAGCCACCCTTCCTGAATGAAGACACTCTGTCCATTGCCAAACTTAACAGTTTCAGATTTGGTTTTACAAAAGTTTTCAATATCCTTGGAGTAACCTGTGTTAAGCCAAAACAATGCCCACAGGCAGTTCTCTGCTCAAACTCATGGTCAGAGGGAAACCTAAGATTCAGGCTCTAAGGAACCTCTGCTGTCCAGCAAGACTCTAGTTCATCAAGTCATTCAAGGCTCTGAGGAATCAGTGGCTTTTAACTTCCCGATGAGGAAATTTTCTCAAAAAATAAAAAATACTTGACAAGTGAAAGACACCAACTGCAGTAAAAATGTCCCAATGGATTTTTGAGCATCTTATCACAACTAATCCATATATTAAAGGATTTTTACTAATATACTGAATGAAAATTTGTATTAGGCAGAGAAAACATGAAAATACAGAATCTTATATTTTAATGATATCAGTTTTAGTGATTGAACTGCAGCTTTTTAAATTTGTAAAACAATACACCTCAATTATTTATCAGAAGAGGATACTATACGAGAATTGCGGTGAAATTTTTTTAAAACAGTTGAATCGGGGCTTTCAGTTAAAAGTGCCATCTAAGATATTTTGAATTTGCCCAGCTTTCCTAAAACTTACTTAAATGAATTTTAAAAACAGAATAAAATTTTTATCTTCAGTGAAGCAAAGGAAGAAGCAGCACCTCAAACAAGAACTTGAATAAATACTTGGAAATCTGTGTTCTAAGAGCTGATCATACATTCTAAGTACCAAAACATGATAAAAATGTGCTTAAAATCATTATAGTACTAAAAAGTCCTATCCATTAATCCTTTGATTAGAGAAAAACAAACAAACAAACTAGGAATAGGAGGATGATCAATGGGAGAAAGAGGAAATGTCCTTGAGTAAAACTAAACTCAATACAACAGAAAGACAGAGAAAGCAAAGCTGAAGAAAAATCTTACTGACATGAAATTTCTGGCTAAAGCAGACCATCAGGATGAAGTTGAAGAATGAAGGACAATTTGCCGGGTAACAAAACAAAGATTTCAGGCCTGTTAGTAGCCATGGAGACCCCATGAACATCAAAACCGAGAAAAGACTTTATCCGAGGGGAAAAAATGTCTACAAAAGATCTAACCTTGCTCAGATTTGTTGTCAAATACAACATTTGAAATGAACTGCTACCCTTATGCCTCCTTCCCTCAACAGACACACAGATACACACATATTATTCTTGAGAAAACAGCCAACTCCACTCAAATATAAGAAATAATAAGAAAATAAAAGAGCATAAGAAATTTTTTAAATGAAAGAAACTTACGCAAAATAAGTTTAGCAAGAAACGTTACAACAAAAATTGCTCAAGAATACTGTAAAAATAATCAAAATATAAAGACAGCATTTCTACCAAGAGAGAGTTCAACATAGAGACACAATAGCTCTAAAACAAAAGGAGGGAATTAAAAATAAGCAGGCAGAGCTCAGCATGAAGTTAAGGGAAATAAAAAAGACACAGGTGAAAGTCACATAGAGTAATATGTAAAAACTAAATATTATTAAAATAGAAAATATGATAAATAGACTAGAGAAATCACACAAAATGAAATGTGAAAGGGCAAAGATACATAAATGATTGTAGAGAAGATCCTAGGAAGTTAGAAAATGAAAAACAAACCAGCAAAATTCAGGATCCTGAGAAGAAAAACAGAATACAAATGAAAGTTTAAAGAAATGTTGAGACATAATAGACTCTGTGTCCTGTAGCTGCTAACTATCATGGAAATGTGTGATCAAAAGGTTTTTTACTAAAGTCATATTTTAATGGTCATGTAGAGGAAGAGCATAAGATAATTAGAAAATCAAGATAAGACATAGCGGGCCTGGTGGCACAGCGGTTAAGTTGGAACGTTCCACTTCCCTGCGGCCCGGGGTTCCCTGGTTTGGATCCTGGCAACACTTGGCAAAAGCCATGCTGTGGTAGGCGTCCCACATATAAAGTAGAGGAAGACGGGCACGGATGTTAGCTCATGGCCAGTCTTCCTCAGCAAAAAGAGGAGGATTGGAAGTTGTTAGCTCAGAGCTAATCTTCCTCAAAAAGAAAAAAAGATAAGACATAGCAGACACTGAAATCTCCTGCACTCAACTGTAATCTTTATACAAGTGTATTCAAAAATTGCAATAAAGACACATCCTGATGACTCACAAAAAAATAAATAAATATATTAATTCCAAGCATAGCCCATGTAATGACTAGAAACTGCTAGGTAAGCTAAAAGAAAGAAATAGAAACAGAACTTGAACTGTAACTTGAGCTTGCTGCCACGAGGCTGGAACCAAAACCACCAAAGTCAAGTGAGAGCTATTGCCTCCATTGCTAAGCCATAAGTCATGTCAACAGGGGACAAACCCAAGATGTGTCAGGTAGAATTCTCTTTTGAAGATGAGCTTTAAAATATTATTAGAAGATGACATCAGAGAGATGGAAGACTAGGAAGCTCCAGATTCTCATTCTTCCATGGAAACATAAAATAAGTAACCATAGACTAACTAAAATAGTTTTGCAGAAGCTCTAGAATCCAGTCAAGGATCTGCAGCAATCAAACAAACCCAATCAAGAAAAAGCCACACTCGAATGGTACAAAATTTTGTGACACTTGTGCTCACCCTTGCCCTATCCATTCCCCAGTGCAGAGTGGCATGTTGGGAGGAAGCAGTCCAATTCCTGTCCCCTCCCTTGGTGGAAGAAAAAGAGTAGAATTTGTTTTCAACATTCTGATCTGTTTTGAGGCTACCTGAGGGACTGGTTTCTGTCTCACCTGACTCAGAGTGAAGACAGGGACAGTAGCATAATTTAGATATCATGTGAGAAGCCACTGAAAGCAGCATGTAAAAAATGGGGATTGAAGAATTGTGGGCACCTAGGGGCAAGAAATTACATGCAGAGGAATACAATAGAACATCTAAAGCCCTGAGAAGAAGCAGGGCTAAAACATAGGGAAATTAAGACATTTAAAAGCAGCTGTGTATATGGGGAAAAAGCACATGCAGGGGCTCAGGGAAGATGCATGACCAGAAAAGGGCTGAGAAGACCTTAAGCTTTTATGCCAGACTGATTAGTGAAGCTCTTCCCTTACACAAAGCCAGTCTGCAAAGACTGAGAATGGTGGCTGTTTTTATTTCTTTTAATGCCCAGTTTTCAACAAAAGATCATGAGGCATACAAAGAAACAGGGAAACACGGGTTACTCAAAGGAACAAAATTAATCTCCAGAAACTGATCCTAAAGAAACACAGCCTCCAGACTTACTAAACAAAGACATTAGGACAACTATCTTAAATATGTTCAAAGAGCTACAGGAAAACATAAACAAAGAATGAAAGGAAATCAGGAAAACAATATATGAACAAAATGAGAATATCAACAAAGACATATAAATTATAAGAAAGAACCAAGGAAAAATTCTGGAGCTAAAAAAGACAATAACTGGGGGCTGGCCCCGTGGCCGAGTAGTTAAGTTCGCGTGCTCCGCTGCAGGCAGCCCAGTGTTTCGTTGGTTCGAATCCTGGGCGCGGACATGGCACTGCTCACCAGACCACGCTGAGGCAGCATCCCACATGCCACAACTAGAAGAACCCACAATGAAGAATATACAACTATGTACCGGGGGGCTTTGGGGAGAAAAAGGAAATAATAAAATCTTTGAAAAAAAAAAAAAGACAATAACTGAATTAAAAAATTCACTAGAGGGGATCAACAACAGACTTGAACAGGCAAAAGAACGAATCAGCAAACTTGAAGACAAGACATTTAAAATTGTCAAGTCTGAGGAGCAAAAAGAAAATAAGAACAAAAAAAGTGAAAAGAACCTGAGATTTATTAGATACAACAAAACAAACCAATATACGCATTATGGGAGTCCCAGAAGGAGAGGAGAGAGAGAGAGAGAGAAAGGGGCAGAGAGCTTATTTGAAGAAATACAATCAAAAACTTCCCACATTTGAGGAAAGACATGGATGTACAAGTACAATAAGCTCAACAATCTCCAAGCAGAAGAAATCCAAAGAGAACGCACCAATACACAGTGTAATCAAACTACTGAAAGTCAAAGAAAAAGAGAGAATCTTGAAAGTGGTAAGAGAAAAGTAACTGATTGTATCAAAAAGAGATCCTCAAAAAGATTATTTGCAGGTTTCTCAGCAGAAACCTTGCAGGCCAAAAGGCAGAGGTACAAAATAGTTAAAGTGCTGAAGGAATAAAATCCTGTCAACTGAGAATTCTATATCTGGAAAATCTGTCCATCAAAATTTAGGGAAAAATTAAGAGATTCCTAGACAAACAAAAGGTGAAGGAATTCATTACCAGTAGACATTCCTACAAAAAATGATAAAGGGAGTATTCCAAGTTGAAACAAAGAGACACTACACTAACTCAAAGCCTTATAAAAATATAAAGTCCTCCAGTTAAGGCAAATACAAAAACAAATATAAAAAAACAGTATTACTGTAATTTTGGTTTATAATTCCACTCTTGAATCTTTTACAAGATTTAATAGACAAAAGCATAAAAAGTAATTATAAATCTATGTTACCAGGTACACTATATATAAAGATGTAGTTTATGACACCAATATCATAAGGTGGGGAGAGCTATAAAGGAGTAGTTTTTGTAAGTGATTGAAGTTGTTCTTGGTTTAAAATAGATTGTTATTAATTTACGGTGTTATATGTAGTCTCTCTGATAACCAGAAAGAAAATATCTATAGAATATACACAACAGTAAACAAAGAAGAAATCAACATGTGTCACTACAAAAATCAAATAAACACAAAGGAAGGCAGTAAGAAAGAAAAGGAAAGAAAGGAAGAAAAGATGTATAGAAAACAAATACCAAAATGGCAATAGTAGGTCCTTCTCCATCAGTAATTACTTTAAATGTAAATGAATTAAACTTCCCAGGATCCAATTTTATGTTGTCTACACAAGACTCACTTTAGATCTAAGGACACATATAAATTACAAGTGAAAGGATGGAAAAAAGATGTTCTGTGCAAACAGTAACCAAAAGAGAACATGAATGGCTATTCTAACACAAGAGAGTCTTTAAGTCAAAACTGTTACAAGGGAAAAAGAATGACACTAAGTAATGATAAAAGGGTCAATTCACCAAGAAGATGTAACAGTTTTAGACAATTTTAGACAAAGTACCAGAACTCGTAAATATATGAAACAAACATTGACAGAACTAAAGGGATAAACAGATAGAACTATAATAAAAGTAGTAGATTTCAACACCCCATTTTCAATAATGGATAGAACACCAGGAAGAAGAGCAATAAGGAAATAGAGAACTATAGACCAATTAGACCTAGTAAATATAAACAGAACACTTCACACAACAAAAGCAAAGCACATTTTTCTCAAGTGCACATAGAAAATTCTCTGGAATAGGTTATGTGTTATATCATAACACATATCTTAATAAATTTAAAGATGTTGAAATAATGCAAATATTTTTCTGATGATAACAGAATGAAACTAGAAATCAGTAGCAGAAGGAAAATTGGAAAATCCATGAATATGTGGAACTTTACGCACTCTTAAGCAACCAATGGTCAAGGTTAATCACAAATGAAATTAGAAAATATCTTGAGACAAAGGAAAATGAAAACAGAACATACCAAGGCTTATGAAATGCAGTAAAATCAGTTCTAAGAGTGAAATGTATAGCTATAAATGCTTATATTATAAAAGAAAAGGATTTCCAATTAACAACCTAAATTTACACCTTAAGGAATTAGAAAAAGAACAAAGTAAATCCAAAGCTAATAGAAAGAAGGAAATAATAAAGATTAAAGCAGAGATAAACAAAATAGAGACTAGAAAAACAATAGAGAAATTAACAAAGACAACAGTTGGTTCTTTGAAAACATCAACAAAATTAACAACTTTACCTTTTACTGCCTAAAAAAAGAGAGAGAAAAGACTAAAATAACTAAAATTATAAATGAAATTTATTTTACATAAATTAAAAGGATTATAATGGAGTGCTAATAATAGTTGTACAAATTAGATAACCTAGAGGAAACAGACAAATTTCTAGAAACACACAACATACCAAGACTAAATCATGAAGAAATAGGAAATTTGAGCAGACCTATAAATAGTAAGGAGATTGAATCAGAAGTCAGAAGCCTCCCAACAAAGAAAAGCCCAGAACCAGTTGACTTCACTGGTGAATTCTACCAAATATTTAAAGACTTAACATCCACCCTCCTCAAATTCCTATAAAAATTTAAAGAGAAGGGAACATTTGCAATGCATGCTATGAGGTCAGCATTACTTTGATACCAAAACTGGCCAAAAAGCTATAAGAAAAGTACAGACCATTGTCTCTGACAAATATTAATGCAAAAATCCTCAACAAAATACTAGCAAAAAGAATGCAACAGCACTTTAAAAGGATTATACACCATAACCAAGTGGGACTTATTCCTGAAATGCAAGGACGTTTGACATACAAAAATTAATCAATGTAGTACACCACTTTAACAGAGTGAAGGGAAGAAAATTTACAGGATCATCTCAATTGATGCAGAAAAAGCATTTGAAAACATTCAACACATTTTCATGGTAAAAACACTCAATAAATTAGGAATAGAAGGAAAGCACCTCAACATAATAAAGGTCATATATGAAAAACCGCCTGTTAACATCACACTCAATGGCGAAGGGCTGAAAGCTTTCCCTCTAAGATCAGAAACAAGACGAGGATTCTCACTTTTACAACTTTCATTCAACAGAGTACAAGGAGTCCTAGCCAGAGCAATTAGACAAGAAAAGGAAATAAAAGGCATCCAAATTGGATTGGAAAAAATAAAATTATCCCTATTTGCAAATGATTTTATATGTAGAAAATCCTAAAGATTCCACACACAAAAAACTGCTTGAACTAATAAACAAATTCAGCAAAGTTGCAGGATACAAAACCAACACACAAAAGTCAGTTGCATTTCTGTACACTAACAGTGAACAACCAAAAAAAAAAAATTAAGGAGAAAATTCCATTTAGAGCAGCCTCAAAAAGAATAAAATACTCAGCAATAAACTGAAACAAGGATGCAAAAGATACATACACTGAAAACTGCAAAACATTGCTGAAAGAAATTAAAGACACCAATAAATGGAAAGACATCCCACATTCATGGATTGGAAAACTTAATATTAAGACATCAATACTACCCAAAGTGATCTACAGGTTCCATCTACTACTCAAGTCCTACTGAAATCCATGAGATGTTTTGCAGAAATAGAAAAATTGATCTTAACATTTATATGGAATCTCAAGGGATCCTGAATAAACAAAACAATCCTGAAAAAGAAAAAAGGTAAAGGTTTCACACTTCCTGACTTGAAATTTTACTACAAAGCTACAGTAATCAAAATAGTGTGATATTATCATAGACAGACCAATGGAATGGAATAGAAAAACAAACCCTTGCATATATGGTCAACCAATTTTTGAAAAATGAGATAAGACCATTTAATTGGGAAATGCCAATCTTTTCAACAAATCGTGTTGGGAAAACTGTATATCCACACACAAAAGAATGAACCTGGGCACTTACCTTATAACATATATAAAAACTTACCTTATACCATATACAAAAACTAACTCCAAATGGGTCCAAGATGTAAACATATGAGTGAAAATTATCAAACTCTTAGAAGAAAACATAGGGGAAATCTTCAGGACACTGGATTTGACAATGATTTCTTGTATATAACACCAAAACACAGGCAACAAAAGGAAAAAACAGATAAATTGGACCCACATCAAAATTAAAGTTTTCTGTGTGTCAAAGGACACAGTTAACAGTGATAAGGTAACCCATGGAATGGAGAAAATATTTGCAAATCATATGATTAATATTCAGATATATAAAGAACTTCAACAACTCAATAACAACAAAAATCATATATCTGATAAGAGGTTTCTATCCAGACTATATAAACAATTCCTATAACTCAAAACAACAACAACAAAAAACCCTGGATGAACCTTAAATGCATACTGTATTTAAAATAAAAACAATTTAAAAATGGGCAAAGGACTTGGATAGGCATTTCTCCAAAGAAGATTTATAAATGGCCAAAAAGCACATGAAAAGATTATCAATATCAATAACCATTAGAGAAATACAAATCAAAACCACAATGAGATATCACCTTATACCCCTTAGATTGGCTACTATCAACAAAAACAAAAACACCACGCATAAAAAACATAAAATAACAAGTTTTGGAGAGGATGGAGAAATTGGAATCCTGTCCATTGTTGGTGGGAATGTAAAATGGTGCAGCTTCTAGGAAAACAGTATTGTGGTTCCTCTTAAAAAAAAATAAAAACAGAATTACCATATGATCCAGAAATTTCTCTTCTGAGTATATACCCACAGGAATTGAAAGCAGGAACTAGAACAGATATTTACACACCCATGTTCAAAGCAGCCAAAGTTTTGGTTATTCTCAATAGCCAAAAGATGGAAGCAATCATAGTGTCCATCAACACGTGAATGGATAAATAAAATATAGTATACACATACAATGGACTATTATTCAGCCTTAAAAAGGAAGGAAATTTTGACACATGCTACAACACGGATGAACCTTGAAAATATTATGCTAAGTAAAATAAGCCAGTCACAAAAGGACAAACACTATATGACTCCAATTATATGAGGTACCAAGAGTAGTCAAATTCATTGAGACAGAGAGTAGAACGGTGTTTGCCAGGGGCTGGGAGCAAGGGTGAAGTGGAGAGTTATTGTCTGATAGATGCATAGTTGCAGCTTTGCAAGATGAAAGGAGTTCTGGAGATGAATGATGGTGAGGTCACACAACAATATGAAGGTACTTAATACCACTGAACTGCACATTTTAAAGTGGTCAAGATGGTAAATTTTGCGTTATGTGTATTTTAATACAATTTAAAAAACTGAAATGAGTTATTAAGCTATTAAAAAACATAGATGAATCAAATGCATATTGCCAAGTGAAAGAAGTCAGTGACATACTCTATGACTCCAATTATACTACACTCTGGAAAAAGAAAATCTCTAAAGATGATCAAAAATCAGTGGTTACCAGGAGACTGGGTGGAGAGAGGATGATTGAATAGGGAAATACAGAAGATATTTTAGGGCAATGAAGCTATTCTGTATGATCCAGATATCCCACCGGAAGTTCCGCCCTCTGGGAAGATTTCCTTTCACCATTGTGTTTTCAAGGCTTCTCCTGAGTGGGGTTGTAATGGGGTAGCCATCCACTTTTAGCTCACGTAAGCATTTCATGCAGATGCCTCCATAAATCAGGCCTGAGTTTTTTCTTCTTCTGTTAATTAGTCATAGGTAACTCCCCATGGGATCAAAACTATGAGATAAGAAAGAAACCAGAAGACAGAGGAAGCAGATATAATGGAAGTCTAAGCTACCTACCAGTGCTATTTACTCCTTCCTTCTGATCTTGCTTAGTCCCAGTCTTTTACATACCATCTCCATTTTACAGGCGAATGCCACTGTGCACATCCAATTTTATGGCTGGGTAGACTAGATAATACTCAGTTCATAATGGGCAATTGGGGGTGCATAGTCACTTTGTGTTCCAGTAGCAAACTAAGAGCTTACTTTCCATGAATGAAACGTGTTATTGGAAGAGGATGTGGCCTTCCTGAAAATCCCGAGGAGTCTGGTTCTTATGCTAATATTGATGCTTGCTATACAGCATCCACCACAGACATTTGGGGCTTCTGACTCATAATGCCCAAGTGTCAGAACAGCTTGTATTGCAGCCTGTGCCTCACCATGCACACCCATTTCTTGCTCTGAGACCTATGAAAACTTGCAGCCTCTGGAATGCCCAGAAAATAGACTAAGCGTTGTATGACAAATGAGCTATGTATTGCCTCCAAAATCCATACAGACTCCTCAGCTCTCATACCTCTTTTTTTGTGGTTGGTCATTCAAAGGACATCAAATTATCTCTCATTTTGGAAGTGCATCTCAACATGCCACAGACCATTGGACCTTTAGAAACTTTATAACAGAGGCGCGTGCCTGGATTTTCACTGAGATGCTCTCTCGACCTCTTGCTCACACGTCTTACTAAAGTGTCTACAATATTTGCTCTTTCCTGCTTGTCAGTTCCAGTTGGCCTGATACCATAAATGTAATGAACCAGTGTGATGTTCTGCTGAATATCAAGATGATCAAGATTGCACTTAACTATATTAAGAAAGAAAGCCAGAGAACTGACATAGTCTTGAGGCAAGACAATAAAGGAAGACTCATCTTTGCCACATGAAGGCAAAATGCTTCTGTTTTTCTTTCGTGATAGATATGAGATAAAGGCAAAGCATTTTGAGATTAATACACGAGGTGTCAGGACCGATATTGATCAGTTCCAGTAAAGATAGCACATCTGGAACCACAAATACTGGCATTACCTCCTGATTAAGTCATTTTACAATACAGTCATTCTCCATGACTCATGCACAGGCCAAAAAGGCAAGATTAATGGATACGTAATTGGAAACACCAGTCCTGTGTAATCTCATCCAATGCCCCCTGAGATGTGACATTTATGTTGGCAGGAGCAGAGACAGTTCCAGGAGCATCCAGGAGCATGCATTACAGCAATTCATGTTATAAGAGTTCCTCATTCTATGGATAAGGGAAACACTGTGAATATTTTGCTAGAGGGTAACTACAGCTTTTCCCACAAAACATTCTGGACCTAGAGAACAATGAGAGACTTCGACAATAGGCCCTTTGGAAGCATAGTGAGGATAAACCAGAAACTAAGAAAAAAGAAGATGTAGGTGTGGGAATAGGGTGGATGCAATAGAGATGAAAGTGAAACTTCCCTGAGTATATCTTTTTATGCCTTTTAAAAATTTTGAACCATGTATATGTTTTCCATTTAAAAAAATATAATCAAATAGAAAAAGAAGAACAAATTATGAAATTGGAATACAGAGAGAAAGAAGTAAAACTGTACACCTAAATAAGAATATAAGAACAGAAAAAAATAGTTTAAATCAAGTAACTTATGAACAAATACTTTGAAGCATTCTAAGGACAAATAGAACTGCAAAAAAAAGAAAATATCTTGAACTTAGTAGTAGGTTTGGTGGTAGTGGTATTTGTGAAATAATTCCAAAATTGTTACATACATGTATTTTGTATGTATATATACATGTTGTTTTAAAGTGACATTATCCTGTAAAAGAAGAGAGACACAAATATTGAATGAGATAAGTCAGGAAGAAACCTGTACCACTGAATTTGAATTGGAGATATGAGCATAGGTTATGATCAATAGTAATAATAACAATAATGATAAAAATAATAATTTGGGCTGGCCCCATGGTGTAGTGGGTAAGTTCAGAGCACTCTGCTTTGGCATTCCAGGTTCACAGGTTCAGATCCTGGGCTCGGACCTATACCTCTTGTCAGCCATGCTGTGGCAGTGACCCACATACAAAGTAGAAGAAGACTGGCATGGATGTTAGATCAGAGCTAATTTTCCTCGAGTAAAGAAAAAAAAATTTAAAAAAGGAGGAAGATTGGCAGCACATGTTAGCAGCTCAGGACAAATCTTCCTGAGCAAAAAAAATAATAATAATAATTTCATACCTCTATTTGCTAAAAGGACACAGAGACAATGTTACTTACACAGCAATGAGCATCTGTAGGACCCAGAACTTGGTTTCTAAATACGATTCCACTCTAAAGTGAACCTCCTTGGAAAACTGGCTGGGCTGAGAAAATTATACTAGGGATCCACAAATAGACCTGGCAGTAGTACACAGTTTAGTATTAAGATTGGACGATATTAAATTCATTGGGATAATTAGATTTGGACTTAGATAGCAAGTTGGATATTGTCTACTGGAGATCAGAATTCATTTCTGTCCTACATCTATTCTCTGTATTGCAAGGAACCTTGGGAAAAGTTTTCTGAATTCCCTTGGTGCCAGAGTTGTAAAGATAATTGAGGTTTTTCCAAGGAGATGGACTGGCCTGAGTTTTGGAAACGAGAACAGAGGCAGAGGACATGGTTTCCTCTCGCAGCAGTCGAAGCACAGGCTTGAGCAGAGATCAACTTTTCAGTAGATTGCTGAGCGCTGCATTTTGTGACTCTTCTCTAGATTCGGCACTACAGGGTAGTTGTGATACTGGGTACCACTAACAAATTCCTGAGCTCCAGATTGTAGCTTCAGAATGACATGAAAACCTGCTTGTGCCCACCCCCTTCCCACCAACCTCTTTATCTCCAAACTTCCCAATAAATTTGAATAAGTACCACTTCCCTTTATTAAATCCCTTTCTGCTTAAAAAATCTAGAGAGGCTTGTCTATTCTTACATTGAACCCTAACTGATATAAAGAATTTGCAATTATTTTTATTATTCTTTGGAGAGAATGCATTAAAACATTCTGAAATTATTGATATAATTTGGACTTCTGAAAACTTTTCTCCAACCTAATCTTGCAAGTTCATAATAATGAGCTTATTTCCTCTAAAGAAAGGGTCATGGTTTATATTCATGTAAACATTAGTTATCATAATAAAAGTGCCCACTAAAATCTTTCAAAGATTATGCTTATATTAGAAGGTTGTTTTAAAAATATTTTGGGGCCAGCCTGGTGGCATAGTGGTAAAGTTCAGGCACTCTAGCAGTCAAGAACACTATTTATCTGTGCCAATTCACTGTAGAGAAAACCTGTTCCTTGAAACGCCCTAAAATTTACTTAGAAACGATCCACTAGGTGGAAGAGAGTAGATGAAGGAAAAAGTGAAACAAGCTTGGCTATGAATTGGTGATTGTTGAAAGTGGGCGATGGGGACAGATGAGTTTATTATATTTTGCTTTGTTTGCATTTGTTTGAAATTTTCCATGATAGAAATTTTAGAACTCACCACAAATAATTCCAGGTGTCCTTAGGGAGTATACTGAAATCTAGCCCCTTAGCTACTGTAAGTATTTGCTATTTGTTCTCTGAATTTCCATGGGGCTGCCTCCTATTTCAGCTTATGCTCTAAGTGGCATCTGGGCTGGGCTGCTGATGTTTGCCTAAGACATAGACACTGATGACACATGCAGACATGTGCACTAAGGCTGCTGATTCCTGGTGTCCTGCCTGTTGGAGATGATAATGACTGGGCCAAGGACCAAGGGTACCATCTCTACAGATCCCTGTATGACCTCTTGCTTGAAGGATGTTAGCACTGGCGATTGATTCCTGGTACTATAAATGTCCCATTGCATTTTAGCCAAATAGCTTTCCTTTGAGTTTTACTTACTTTCTTATCGTAATTACTTCCCCAAAGACATCCACATCTGGTAGGACAGGAGATGATGGAGACCAGTTTATGGGATTATCTGAGGGAGAGATGCCCAACCGTATTCAGAATAATGCTGCCATTTCCTCTCACACATATCCACTTTCTTTGAACCCAATTTGTGGGCATCTGACTTGAACTCCTCCCATAAATCAATCCAATTCTTGGAAAATCCACTTTTTTAAATTTCCATGTCTTCATAGACTAAAAATCACACATAAACACTGTCTGACACACTATATGTGTTATTTTAAAACTCTATTATGAAAACTATTTAAAAACTCTAATATTTAAAGGAAAGGAACACATGTATGTTTTATATTTAGTGCATTATAACGTAAAAGACTGCTAAACAGTATTTAGTTGGACTTTATTACAAATCACCTGGAAAAGCCTACAGGGAAGAATTGGGGTAATTACTATAAATTACATTTGGTGAGCTAGGGTTTTGCTAGGCTTAAACTAATCATTCTTTGAGGGTTTGTACCTTTGGAAGGATCACTAACTTATTCAGGCCACCAAGGTACTGCTTACTGTTTTTATTACTCCCTAGTCCCTAGAGCTAAACAGGTAATAAAAAAATCAACAAAGGATTTTTTTTCCTACTCATCTGGTATCAATGATTTTACCTTTGATTCTTTGCCATTAACCTCAGGCAAATACAGAATCCAAATGTGATGAGACTTAGATTTGTCTTTTGGATTTTTGAAATGGATTTTCACTTTGACTAGTTCAAAACTAGTTCAATGTAACTCAACACTTGTAGTCAACATTAGAGACCTTTGGAAGCAATATTTTTTAGTGAAGGAAAATTACACAGAGGCAGTAAAAATAGGTTTGCTTTCTCCTTTGTGGCTTCAAACATCTGAGAGTTCAATTCCCCCAAAAAATCACTTCAATATCCTCAAAGTTTTATTTAGACAATGTTATTTTTATCTATGTTTCCCAGTCATTTTTTCTGTGTTTATTTTTCTTATATTTTACTACATTTATATGGATTTGTATATTTTTATAATTTATACATGTTTTTCTATATAATTGTATATAATTACATGTATTATATATGTAATTTATACGTATTTATATATGCTAAAGAGTAGAGAGGCTTATGTAATACTAAAACTTCATCTTCATAGGCTCCTATAAATATGGTTACAGCATTGATTAGAAATGTGTATTTTTTAGTGTTAGAGCAGCACTGCTTAACAGAAGTTTCTAAGATGATGAAAATGGTCTGTGTCTGTGCTGTTCAATATGGTAGCCACCAACAGTATACGGCTATTGATTTCTTGCCATGTACCTAGCACAACCGAGGAACTGAACTTTTAATTTTGTTTAATTTCAATTTAAAAAAGCACATGTGACTAGTGGTTACCATATTGGACAGAACAGTGTAGAACATTGTAGGGGAGGAAGACATTTCCTCTACCTACTCTGGGTTCTTCTGGCCGGAGAACGAATTAAATTCACATGAGACAGAATAACAGGAGAAAATTAAAGTTTTATAACATGTATACATGGGAGAGGCTCAGGCAACCTGAGCAAATCACCAAAATGGCTGAAGCCCCCACCTTAAATATCTTCTTCCGCTAAAGACAAAGGAGGATGTTGGGGGTGGAGGGGGAATTGATCACGGGAGATTACCACACAAGTACTGTAAACAAATATAGATTTAAGTCCTTGCCTTTGGCATTGATTAAGAGTTTCTAGAGATAAGGTCATCCCCCCTTCTTCCTGGTACAGAGAGGGAGACACCTTTACATATGGAGATTTCCTTTACAATGTAAATGTCTCTTAACAAAGGGTGAGTAAATTCTACTTTTCAGTTGCTTTCCTGTCTGCAGTTTATTACAAGTAACCAGCCCCAAATAATCCTCGTGCCAAAGAGACATATTTTGGGGTGGCCAATTCCAGGCCCCCACAACATAAAAGAATAAAACTTCAAATGGCAATGATACCAGTCCTAAAAGGACAGCCCTACCACCAACTTACTGTGTAGCCTGAGGATGAAGATTTCCTGACCCAAGGAAGAACAGGATTGGGCCAGAACAGGGCTTCCTGAGAAATGTCACACTCTCAATCTCATGGCTACACTGGCAGTCCACATCTTTAACCTGTTTCCTATTCTTTTTATTGGTCCTGGGTTCTCCACCAGAAAATGTATATGGTTTATGAGGACACAGCACACACTGAATGGTATATCATCCTCAGTTGCTTCCTCTCTTATTCATATTCCTAAGAGTAGGGCAACGGAAAAGTACTCAGCACCATTGCTTTCCCAACTACAAATAATGGAATGCTGATATATAAAATTCAGACCTTCTAAAGAAAATAACTTCTACTTTTTTTTCTCAAGAACAGGAAAACATTAGCTTCCCTATTGTCTTGACATAATTATATAGATTTGTCTGCTGAATACCCAGCAAAGTAGATTTTTTGTTGTTATTTTGGTTTGTTTGTTTACTTTCTTTTGGTTTGGGTTTTTACTTCTTTAGTAATTACACAGCAAATTCTGACTGTTAATAAATCTTTGAGGGTTTACTAACCTCAGACAACAACCTTTCATTAGACCTGTCCTCACCGTAATTGTCATGAAAAGCTACTATTATCACCTCCTGTCCAGGCCAGCTGTTGTTTAGACAATACTGAGTTTACAGGTACATAAAATATGTAAAGTGCAACAGAGATTCAAGGGCAAATGATAACAGAAAGGCAATTGTGTTGCACAAATTATAGCTCTCTATCGAGGGCATATATTTATTTTATAGCCCTTGGCATGTTTCTTAGATCTTTTAAATTTGACAACTACCTACACACTGGGACAGTTTAGGGATATTAAATATTTTTATCTTTAAAAATCCCCAAATGTTTACATCATAAACATGGTGCAATAGTCTGGTTATAACTATAAAATTAATTTGGTAATTAAATAGGCATGTTTAGCCTAGTAATGTCAAGCACAAATTATCAGTGTTCTCGTTGACCTCCTAAATTGGTACTTCATTAAACAGCATGGAAAATCTGGGTGATCTGATGTTGTAATGTAAAGCCAATAGAAATTTCTGACCTTCCCCTCCTTCCAGTCTCGAAGTGGCCAGTTGTATCAACATGCCCTTTTTAAACACACCACTCTTGAAAGAGGAAGGATGTAAAGAAAACTTGAGGGAAATAGAGAACTACTCAAGTGGGACAATTAGGTTTGCAGCTGCCAAGCATTGACACCAGATTTGATTGTATTTTTCTCAGTAATTGTGTTTCTCAGATTTTTTTTTTTGTTTCTTTGTCAGAAATACACACTGAACTTATAGAGCCAACGTTCAGCACCTGATTTTTAGAGTGTGAGTTTATCTTCCCTTCCGTTGTTAAACATCTTGAACGTGCCAACATGCCTGACTTCTCTTTCCTTTACTGTCTCCCCGACCCCAGAGCCCCCTTCTCATTACTCAGCTTTGCACTTCTCAAAGTCATCTCTTACCAAATATAAGAGAATTAGTATCAATCTGCTTTCTCCCTAACCTCTATTTAAAACTTAATCACGCTCTATCTCAAATATCTTCTTAGGGTACTTCTGACGCCACACTATTCAGGGTCATTTTTTAAGCTCTCTATCGAATATAACAAGAATAACGATTTGCAAATATGGAACCGTCGCATTTTATTTCTTTTAAAGTCCTCTGCCGACCAGTTATGAGGTTGACTCTGAGAAACTTAAATAACAAGTTTATTTGGGGTTGTTAGGACTGCAGCCTGGGAGAAACACAAATTCAAGCAACTCTTGAATTGTATTTCCACCACAGAAAGGGAGAAGGAAGGTTTTCTAGTCGTGGTTGACAAGTGCAAAGGAAAAAAGGGGAAGGAATGTCCTTTACCAAATTCCAGGCACACGGTAATCATGGCGGTGACGGTTGGTTGAAACAAGCCATTACGCTTAGGAATGAGGGAAATGACTCTGATGGGAACAATGTCTCTGTCCCAATGATAATCTTATCATCCTTGAGAAGACTTGCAGATGCATTTCAGGTATCTAATGAGTTCAAGACTTCATCTTGAGGGAGGAATTTGTTCCTCTCCTCTTCATGTCCTCCAGGCTCCATTTTAGTGCCTTAACATGAGAGACTCCATCTTTTTTCAATTCCACACCTTCTTTTCTAAGCCCTTCTCTAAGGAAGGATGAGGGCAAATCTTACTGAAAAAATAAGCTTTGGTCAGCGTTAGCATAGCAAGAAAGCTGACTTTCTGGACTTCTTTAGCAAGATGGTAGTCATAAGAACCTGGCTTTGTCAAGACGGAAAAAGGATTTCTCAGTGCATTAGCTCTTGTTTAAGATAACAAGTACTCAGCCTGGATGATGAGACCCCTTATGTAAGGTGGGTGGGTGGGGTCTCAGCAAAAAAAAGAAGGGGTTATTATGAGAAGAATTAAAACAAAGGGGAGATAAATAAACCTGGAGGTAGCATAGCATAGTGGTTTAACGAGGATCTGATCCTAGCTCCATTACTTATGAGGCCCATGACTTTAGGGAAATTATTCTGAGACTCAGTTTCCACATTATCAGCCCCATTATTATCCAATGATAATGATCATAATAATAATAATCACCTAATAAAGTTGTTTTCTCATATGATGGTTGTCAAGATTAAATGCTAAAGCAATTAAAAATAAATCCACTTAAAACCATGCCTGTTAGTGTTTGTCAAATACATCTGTGTCTACATCGCTCCATATTCTGGGTCTGATTCCTGGAGAAGGAAGATGTGTTAAGTAAGTTGCTAACCACTTAAGACTCCGGGAAATCACTTCAGAGGCAGCTCCCACACCAACCTGAATCTGCAGGCTTCCACTGCAGATTAATTTTAGCAGTACATCATGGTTATCTGAGGGATGGACTGAGGTTAGCTCACTCTCTTGAAATGCTTTTTGTCCAAGACATGAACGGCGCCTGGAGGGTCACACACACTAAAAGGAGGGGGCATAGAAATGAGCTGAGGAAGTGGCTGGGCAGCTGGCTCCAGGAGGGTCATTACCCTGAGAGTAATGTAGTTCCCATCCAAGATCACAACCCAACCTCAGAGGGTCCCTTGATCCAGCAAGAGTCAAGGAGGGGTAGCAAGAAAGATGACTAGCTGGGTCTTGACCCTGCTGGGAAAGAATAGGTCACAAGTTACATTAGTCCTGGGCTCATGGAGAGGGCAAGGCAGAGTGCTCTGGACTAGAGACTGTTAGACGTACGTGGGGCATCAGCAATGGAGTGAAGACAAAGGAATTAAGTGATCATATACATATTGAATACTGAATGATGAGCACTCCAGCCCTATTCTCCTATTAGATTATCAGAATCATGGATGCAGAATCATCCAGGCAGAAACTGAAACACTTGCTTGGGGAACATAACCAGACCAAGTTTAAAGAACTAAATATATTGACATTGGTTGTTAGCACACAGACACACACACACACACAAAGGCCTCTTCAGAATACTCTATGTGTAGATCATATTGAAAACACTGCCTCCCCCACATATACATACACACATATTTATGACTTTCAGGCAGCTTTTTCCACACTCTTGAACATGAGAAGACAATGAAGTATGATCAAACATCTTAAGAAAGCATGTACCATGTAAATTCTAGATAATTCCAAACAAACAAGCACACAAAAACATAATCCATCTTAGAGAAAAAAGGCATTATCTTCAAAAGGAAGGACATTATTATTAACACTATCAGTGAGACAAGAGATGATCATTTATCCATGGCACAGGACTGGTACCAGTGTAAAGAAAGAAACCTCAAGAGAACAAGAAAAAGCTTCTGCAATTTAAAATCATCACAGTAGAGTTCAAAATTCTGATAGGAGGTTAGGAAGATAAAATTGAGGAAATCTCCCAGAAAGAAAAGTAAAACATCCAAGAGGCAGAAGGAAAATAGAAAACAAGTAGAATAGTACAAGGAGTTCTCGAAAGACAGAAAGGGAAGATCAAGGGAAGGAATTTATCAGAGAAATAATTTGAGATAATATTTTGCAGAACTGACAAACATTGCTTACCAGATTGAACACCTAGCACAATGGATAGGAATAGACTTATATATTGTGAGTTTTCTGAATACTGCGGACACAATGGAGTTTACAAGTTATGGTGAGAGAGAAAAAAACCCACACAGATCATGTATAAATTATCAAGAATCAGAATGACTCTAACTGCAGCATCAGAATCAAGAAGATAATGGAGCTTCACGTTATGAAGAAAATTCTACACCCAACAAATAGTCAATAGTCAAATACTTTGAAAAATGCATGGTCTTGAAGAAAATCTATCTACCATGTACCTTTTCTCAAAAAGCCACTGAGGATGTATGCCACCAGAACTAGAATGCAAACGGAGAAGGAGGAAGATATGGGCTATAGAAAGAGGAGAGTCCACAAAAAAGATATGTCAATGGATTTCCCAAAAGGATGGAGAAGGGAAAGCTCAAAACGGATAGATGCACATCAGTGATATATAGGTTGTGGCTCTAGATTAGAACACTGTGACTCAAGAAGCAGATCTGATGAGGGCTAGTAGCACCAAAATCGCCATTGCCACTGGATGTACCATCTTTTTAACCTCAGAACAAAATGCCTCAGTGGACTTGGCTCAGATTCATATCTGCACTTGGCTTAACTTGACTTTATGTTGACAAAGTTCCTCCTCTCTTCTGCTGCCTGGATCAGCTGATGACTCTCATTTCTCTCTCAAAGTAGACGCTGTTGTTTTTGACCCACGCTTAAGAGCAGGAGGTAGGCCGTAGGAGCTTTGAAGCAGGAGACTCCATATTACTTCTGGACTTCAGAACCTGGCCCATCCTCTAGGCCTGTCAGATGATTCAATTTTGCTACGGCCTCTGTTTCTATTTCACGTCCTTACTCATTGACTTCCTCGCTAAGAGTTAAGAGTTTTCTTAAACTCTCAAAGAAGTTGAAGTCAGACTATGATTCAGATGTTCTGTTCGCTTATCTTCTCCTGCACCCTTCTGCCAACAGTGGTGATCTTGTTATTCCGTTTTGCACCTAGGCTTGTATTTATACATATTTTTCACAATTAAACACTATATTATTTCAGGATATGTACACAGGCAGAAACACTACCAAGAAAAGAAAGAGAGAGATGGGAATATCAGTGGACAAGAATGCTCCTGAGATACTGCAATGATCAATTTGTTATCCCAGGTAGAAAAGACGTCGAGTTTATTATCACTTTTACTACTGCTATTAATTTATAAACTGCATGTATACACTGTGATACATATCAAAAATAAACATCAATGACAACAATAAAGGAGAAATAAAGAAAAAAGGAAGGAACAAAAAAGAAGGAATACTGGCATTCTAAACATTATCATTCATTCATTCTTAGTTGGTAATGAATATCCATTCGTTGTGCATTATTTACAAGCAGATTCTTGATCACCCTCTGTAGTTCTTTTCTCTATAAATCCCATTTTCCATTGGCTCAACATCCTTCCAGCCTCTAGGAAACTTTACCCTGCTATATTTCAGTTCTGTTATGGAAATTTATATCAACCTGACTGAACGCAGCGTAAAGGCATCTTTCAACATTTTGGTGCAGAACGTACTACACAATTTTGCCTTACAGTTTTATGTCTCCAAGGATGTGAATATATAGAGAGAGTTTATTAACTAGAGTTCCCTTATACATGAATTTAGTGTATCTACACATCTAATTTTAAAATATTGTTCAGTGGAGTCTTTTCACTTGTTTCTGAGGGAGGAAGAGAGAGAACTTTAGTCAAAGCCAGATTTGCCAGCACATATACTAGATGCCAATCATTTATCTATATTAAAAGTAGTTGGAACCTATATAATATTACTCAAGATTTTTCCAGATCATTAAAACATTCCTCCTAAATTTGTTAAAAATACTTAATATATCAGTGATTTCACTGGATTAGAATTTTTTAAGTGCAAATGCCCACAGAAATAAATTATCAACAATTCAGTATAAATGTGTGTGATCAGCTTATGCTCCTTCTAACATGGACTGGGCAGAATTGTGGGCAAATCTTACTATAGTTATTGTCTAATATTAACTGACACCCTAGTATGTTTCATATATTGTGCTAAGCTTTTGATCTATATTCTAATTAATTCTCAAAATAAACTTCAGAGGCAGGAATTATTATTTTATCTCTCAGAGAAAAACTTGAAGCCCAGAGACATGTTACCTAATCAAACCATAAGAATAAGCCAATAGCACAGCTTGGGTGTCTAATCACATCTGGTGGATTGTGAAGCCCAAGTTCTTTCTAGGGAAAGCAGAGGAAGCAGGAAGCAATCATTTCTAGCATGATGTGGTCCAGGATAGGGAGACATCGTGAGGAGCTCAGATAGCACCAGAGTCCTGTGCCTGGAAAAAGTGGGGAAAAAATGCTTGAGAAGTAGGGAGGATAGAAAAGCAACCTAAAAAACTACACAGCTTTGGGGCTTGCCTGGTGGCACAGTGGTTAAGTTCCCATGCTCCTCTTTGGTGGCCTGGGGTTCATGGGTTCTGATCCCACGCATGGACCAGCACACCGCTCATCAAGCCATACTGTAGCAGGCGTCCCACATGTAAAGTAGAGGAAGATGGGCACGGATGTTAGTTCAGGGCCAAGCTTCCTCACCAAAAAAACTTTTTAAAAAACCCAAAAAATTACACAGCTTTATCTACAATCATCCCTAGCTATAAAAATTGCAAGGTGTTTTGATAGTATTTTTCCAAATACTAATCAGTGCTGAATGATTACCCTTTTAACCCAGATTCTTTCTGGGTTAGCCCTGTTTCGATAATGTAGACTTCACAAATTTCTCTCATTTTCCACCCACAGAGAGCCTTTCAAGTGTTCTGCCCATCCATCCTCATCAAAGCTCCGATAAAACAGAAAATAGCTTAATAATGTCAATAAAGTCAATGTGTTATGAAAAACCTACAGTTGCCTCACCTGGTTGCCCCATAATGTATCTACTCAGGGACATGTGTCCTATTAAATGCCTATTTTGATCAAAACTTAGTCATTCTATTTTTCCTTTCACTGGCGATTGGATGATACGGTTTTGATTTCAGATTTGACCCTGCTTCTGCCACCATTTGCCTTTCGTCTGTGCTGTTTCCCACCGGTTCGACTTTGTATTTCCAACTGCAGTTGGTTCAAATCTCTACAGGGATCTCAGGAGAGTCATTCAGGGCTTATACTTGTCCACCTTCCTCAGTGAGTTCAGCGCGGCCAGATCTCTTGAAAGCCTTCAACAGGCTCGTGTTTAGCTCACTAACATTTCTGCCAATTGACCAGTCAGTGACAGATGTGTGGAGCACGTTAGTTCTAGTCCTCTCTCTGCATGATAAAATACCTCCTTTTTTTGGACAGCGCAACACAACGTCTAAAAAATAAGTCTGGTAACAAAAGTTGATATGTGCTTTCATGTTGAACTATCCTTAAATTCCTTAAAACAGTTTTCTGTAATATCACAAAATTCCCTCTATCCAAGGTGAAATAGACTACAGAGGGTGGGTCACGCAGTCAATTTCTACAAAAGGCTTTGTTCTTTTGACAGACAGTGATATCTTTTAGCTGGATCTCTTCTTCATAGGTATCCAGGAAATTGGAGTCATAGTACATCCATGATCCTGAGATGAATGCATATGAGTCCAGAAGAATCAGTTGCAAAATATGGAACCATGTAACATAAATTATCAGAGCAAGTTAGTTAACCACTCTCTAAGTCTGAGGTTAATTATCGATAAAATGGTAACATACCTGATTTCAGACTGTTGTACAGTTAATTAAGATAATTTATGTAAAGCAGTTACCAGATTGCCCAGATTTTTTTAAAGTTTTCTATGAACTTAACAACCTCTTAATTTTTACCATTAGATTTATGAATGCAAATACTTATCTGAATTAGTTTAAATTACAAAAGTTTGTGCATCTTCATGTTTTGAAAGAGTAATGGCAATAGGAACTAACTTAGGAAAATATTTGTGATAGGTTTGGCTAATACTGCAAAGAATCAAAGGATTTAACATTATAATGGAATGGTTCTATTGAAGGCTTTGGAAAAGAAACAAGTTGTTTTTTGTTGAAGTAGATACAAATTATTTCTGATATTGCACCCATTGGCTACAACTTTCTTAACTTGTATAGCATTGCAGTTAAGGAGTACAGTACATGGAATCCCAGATGCCTGGGTTCAAATTCTGGTTTTGCTCTGCACTGGCTGGGACGTTAGACAAGTTTCTTATTCTTTGGCCGAGGTATTTTCATTGTTACTAGGGTGCGCAAAGCCAAAAATATATATGTATTTCTACACACATATATTTCTATTTATTTCTATATCTCTCTCTACACATTGACAACCATGAATTTACACCAGTACCACGAATTCCACTCCAACACCATCGAGTTCATTCTAGCTTTCACCCTTTCATCCTTGTACTCTCCTTCTCCAATGGTGAGAAGCCTGCCTCCCATAGTCTTCAACATGTCTACTTATTTGTTCAATGCTCCTCTATGTAGACAATCTCCAGACTCCACCAGGTAGCCATGTCATGCACCTCCCTCTTGTGCCTGCATCCCTGCCAGACCACCATGCCTTTCCGCACCAACGCCCTCCTTGAACCAACACAGTGGATCTTAACTTATTTTCACATCATGAATTCCTTTGAGAAGCTGACGCTAGCTACCTACCCTTTTCCCAGAAAATGCCCATAGGCAAAATCTGCACAAAAATTACGCAATTTCAAGAGGTTCATGCTCGTAGCTTTATGACATTGAGCAATTTATTTAATTTCTCTGAGACTCAGTTTTTTTTTTTCACATGTATGTACATCAGTGGTGATAACAAACAGCATCCTCAAAGGAAATGGTTTTAATAGGAAATTGTGTCTACCACGCTTTGAATACTGTGAGCAAAATAAGAATGGTAGTAATTAGAATGATCTTCCCCAGTCTACTCTTGATCCACATTACGCTCTACCATCAGTTGCTATGTACTTTCATGTTCTAATAATTCATTTCTTCCTTCCTGGATTCATTTACTAACATTTCTGAGTCTCAGCTTTCCTCTTCTTTAAAATGTTGATAATGATACCCATCATTCAGGGAAGTTGTAAAGATTAGAGGTCATACATGGTAAGTAACACACATACAATATGCTCAAAAGTGGTAATACGCATTGATATTTCTGTATCAATACAGAATGTACAAAATGTACTAGCGTTTTCTTAGCCCTTCAGATTTGTTTATTCCTTTTCAGATGCTTTGAATGCTTTTCTCTAGCTATCTGGTAATTTAAGTCGGACTCATCCTTCACAGCCAGATCAACTGTACCTTTACCTAATCCTTAGCTTCTTTGGTCATTCCATATAAATTTTATTCTTTATGGTTCCCCTATGTTCCTTTCTCCTACACTAACCCCTCTGGCAGATGTACCTCGACTTAAGAACATAATGTAACTGCATTTATAAAGGTTAGATATAAGAATCATCCATTTCAATTGCCACATAATAGTTTTTATAAAGGATTAGCCAAAGGCATTGTCCACTTTTACATCCATCACAACTCACACAAAGCTCCAAGAGATCAATCCCATGGCAAATTTAGTTCAAAGAGTTTATCTCTGGTAATGAAGTTACAAGGATGTTGTGTTTACATTGGAGATGATGTGGGATGGAACAATCATGGGCTTTGTCAAACAGATTCAAATCCTGGCTTTGTCACATCCTAGTCCTGTGAATTTGGAGATGCCTTTAATGTCCTTGAGGCTCATGTTGCTATTTTGTAAACGGGATGATACACTTTCCTCAAAGGATTTTACTGAAGATTAAATCAGACTGTACATAGAGAGACTTGACAAATACAAGATAATAAGATATTCTAGTCGGCCACATTTGCCCTTCTCTTTTCTTCTGACTAATTCATTTCTTTTTTCTCCTTGACTATTTTAATACTTAGAGCAAAGAGAGATGTCTCCTTTTAGATAACTTATAATATCTAATCCACATAGTTTTATTCTTTTTTTAATCCAAAATGACCTTTTGGGGTCTTTTTGAAGTAGAAATAGAATAATTTTTAAATAAGTCAAATTAAAATATACATTTTTTATTTAATTGAGTTAAGCTTTTTAGAAAGATAATAGCCAAATAATACATTTAATGTAAGCTTTCTACCCATATACAAGAATCTAAGAATAAATTGAGAGCAATTTTTTTTAGGATAACCATGGGCTTTATTAGCTTTTTCTTTCATTTTCTTTCTATCGTGGTAAGAGCATTTCACATGAGATTTTACCAAATTTTTAAGTGCAAAATACAGCATCGTTAACAAGAGGCACAGTGTTGCTCAGCAGATCTCTAGAACTTTTTCGTCTTAAATAACTGAAACTTTATACCCTTTGAAGAGACTCCCCATTTCCTGTTCCTCTAGCCAGAGAGAAACCACTCTCTGTTTCTATGATTTTGACTATTTTAAATCCCTCACATATGTGCCATCATGCAGCATTTGTCCTTCTGTGACTGGCTAATTTCACTTAGCATAATAGACAGCATGTTTGTTTATTGATGCCTCATTACCAAAATCATCCTTAGTGAACTTGGATGCAAACTGTCTAGCTTCGAACTATGGTTTCAACTGCTAACAGAGGTGTAACTGTGGTCAAATAAACATTCTGTGCCTCAGTGTCCTCATCTGTAAAATGGAGAAAATCATTTCACCTACCTATTTTGGTTTTTGTGAGAATTAAAGAAAGTTAATTTTTGCACAGTGTTTCAAATAGTGCATGGCATAAACTTAAATAAACACTATATCAATTTTAGTAACATAAAGAAAAAGAAAACGTAAAACAGTACTTCCTTAGAAGTATTAGCCTATTGAAATGATGTGCTTTAATATTCTATAGCCATTTATATATCAAAATCGTGTCTATAAAACAATAGTAGAGACATCCTAAGGACATTCTGGTCCCATATTAAGCCAAATTACCAAGTTTGTACTGACACAGGGCAGAGTGACCAGGATGACCAGTTTGCCCATCTCTACATAGGCCTTGCTATATGGCTGTCAGTATTAAGGGACGTCAGCACAGTTCTCAGAACCACATTGTCACATGCATATGGCCACAGACTAAAACCTAAACCTCAAACTTAAAGCCAGTTCAGTCAAATCTATGAAACTGGACCAAGGAGGTAAAATCATCTAAATTTGCTCTGTGGCCAACGGGCATCCATTTTGACTGGTTTATGTTTTCAGTTGGCTGCCTTGGCATTTCGTAGTGGCTTTAGCGTAATCACTTAAGTAGTGAACACAACACTTAAACCTCAACATTCAGACTGACAAGTGTAGCTTGACTATTCTGAGTGCAAAGAGTTATTCCTACGGGATGTGAGCATTTTCGAAGACAAACACAATATACAATTTTAGGGCTATAAACTAGTTTCAATTGCTACTATCCTCATGTGAGTGTTTATGTTTCAAAAGCAACTTGATCACAAAATATTTTAAAAATATCAAGGCCATTTATGTGCCTTTGGATTACTTCTGAAGCTTTAGATGCAGTGTTTATCAAAATTGTTTGTCTTGTAGAGGTGAGGATGACATTTCTAGACAACTAGCTACATATTTAGGAATATCTGTCAGATAATCAAGCCTATAAATAAGAACTGGAAGCAGGTGGAACAGAATTGAATTCCTCTGGATAATTGGCATATATGTCACCCAGAGAGAAGCAAGCGCTCTGTCTAAAACAATGTTGACTGATGAGACAGGGCTTGTCTTCCCACAGATACCACGCATTTTCACACACAAAAAATCCAGTGTCCAGAGACATTTTAAATTTCATAACTATGTACTTTAAAATCAAATGGACCAGTTTCTTGGGCCCTTAGCAAAAGGAGGCAAGATGTCAAACTTTTTCTTACCAATCCCAGGTTCATGTTTTCAAAATCACATGTTCCAGTAACTACAACAGAATATAAAATAGACAGTTCAAGTAGAAAGGACTAAAGTAAGCATATTCATAAAATGTCTGCCTTTGACCTAATTCCATAGCACTGTTTAGGTTTAGCAGCAAGAAAACATTCCACCAGTTTCCACAGGATTTCTCTTCACATAAAGGAAAATAATGAGCATATTCAGAAAGTGCTTTGGAAAGTGGTAGAGAACGAGTCAGATAATCACAATTATCTATCAAGTGGCCTTATTTGACATTCATCTTTATAAAATCAACCATAAAGTTACATATCATCATGAAGTCAATTTTTGCTGCTGGGTTATTGGTAGAAAGACTCAATCACTCTCTCATACATACAGGAAAAGACAAAACATTATATCAGAAAATAATATCTCATTGAAGAAATTTATCCCATTTGAGAAAATCTGCTGCTATGCTTAAAAATTATTCCTTTCTCTTTGCCCTTGGAATTACAAATAACCATAAGCACATTTAGTATTAATTTCTATTAGTCTGTGATGCTAATTTATAAGCCACATTGACCGTGGAATTTAAAAGAGGAAGCAGAATAAATAGAGCTACAACATGGTACTAAGAGAAAAGTACTAAGAATGGAAATTTGGGGACATAACTCTAAAATTATGATATATGACCAAGAAATGTTGCTGTTAGCAATATTTCACCAGTTCTGAAGACATGGGATATGGAGCATAACATACAATCAGAATTCCTTTCATTCATTTATTCAGTAAATAAGTATTGAGTACCTAAATTATTCATTGTAATTAGTCCCTATCCAGAGGAAGCAGTAAGATGTGTATACAAATAAGGGAATAGCGCAGCTCATGTGTGCCAAGCATTATAATAGTAACTATGTGTTACCTTCAATCATTTAAAAATGCTGCCAGGTAAGGGTTAGGAGTTTGCTTGTGAGAAAACCGAGAGTCAGAGAGCCTCCCTAACTTGTTCAACATCTGGAATTCAAATCAAGATAAGCATTATTGCTAAGCTCTTTCAAGTATAATGAGAGTGTATTGCTATAATTCAACAGGAAATATCATATCGAAATTAAGTGTAACAAAGTTGTTTTCAGAATTGATAGGAGGAATCATTTTTGTATTTATCTACCCCTTTCTTCTGCTTTAATCATCTTTTGAAAATACAGCTGCACAGGATAGACCATTGGCCAAGATTTAACTATTAGCAATTGGTTCCAAAGGCCATTTTCTTAAATTAACCATAAAAATAAAACCAACTAATCTTAGAATTCTTATGAATTTAGAGAGCTAGCTATAAGAGTTGTAGTTGCACTTTTATATAAAGTATTGTAACTTTAAAAATATCATAGTTCCTACAAATTCAATATTTAAAACTAACTCATTAGCTAAGTTTGATGGGTTCTATGCAGACATGCCACTGAAGATTTTAGTTTATGAAAGTTAAGATTTATAGCCTGATAGAGGGCTGCAGTTGGCACCACGAAGGGCAGCTAAAACTTTCATAGCAAATCCTCAGTCTTTCTGGCCTTAAGAACCAGAGGACAGAGATCACGCCAACAACAGTCACTGGAACGTTGGAGGAATCCCAGAAAAGAGAAGGCAAGAGGGAGGAACAGCAATTCCATGTATAAAATTTGCCAGAATCTTTGGCTGACCATGGAACTATGCATGCTGTAAACTCAAAGCAGCCCAGTTAAGGATAAAAGATCTGAACTTTGATTTGAGCTGCCACCCAAGAGACAGAGTTTGCAGTTTAAATCTAGCCACATTAACTGCTCACTAAAATAAAAATCAAGACTATTCAGAGGACTATCACAGAATTCTGGGCCTCTGCGACATCACAAGAACCACATTTGTGATATAATCCAGGACACCGTTACTCATTCTCAAGAGAAAACACAATAAATGGAGACCAACACTAAGATGACCTCGGTATTGGAATTATCAGACGAGAATTTCAAGCAGCTTTTAGTTACTAAATTCCATAATGTAAATGAAATTATGGTCCTAATGAATGAAAAGATGGGAAATCTCAGCAGAGAAATAAAAAGTATAAAAACGAACAAGATGGGGGGACCGGCCCAGTGACACAGCGGTTAAGTGTGCATGTTTCACTTCAGCAGCCCAGGGTTCGCAGGTTTGGATCCCAGGTGTGGACATGGCACAGCTTGGCAAGCCATGCTGTGGCAGGTGTCCCACATATAAAGTGGAGGAAGATGGGCACAGATGTTAGCACAGGCCCAGTCTTCCTCAGCAAAAAGAGGAGGATTGGTGGCAGATGTTAGCTCAGGGCTAATCTTCCTCAAAAGAAAAATAATAATTAAAAAAAAGGAGTAAGATGGAAATTTTTCAACTGAAAACCCTAATCTCTGAGATAAAAATTTCACTGGTCTTGTTTAACAGTAGAAAGAAGATGAGGGGGCTGGTCCCATGGCCAAGTGGTTATGTTCATGCACTCTGCTTCAGCAGCCCAGGGTTTCGCCGGTTCCGATCCTGGGCACAGATGTGGTACCGCTCATCAAGGCATGCTGAGGCGGTGTCCCACATAGCACAACCAGAGGCACTCACAACTAGAATATACAGCTATGTACTGGGGGGCCTTGGGGAGAAGAAGAAAAAAGAGGAAAAAAAAGAAAAGAAGAAAGAAGATGAAAGGAAAAAGAATCACTAAATTTCAAGATAGATCAATATATAGAGACTAGTATAAATATTATGCCTTACTTTTTCAAATCAATACATGCAATATAAAAATTTCACTAGCCTTGGATGCTATCTGAGAAAATGATATTAGACTGATTATGCCCTCCTATAGTATGATCCCTAATGTTATATTAGGCCAAAGGGTGTAAAACTGTACTAAACAAACAACAAATTTGTTCTTCCTTTACACTGTGGTAAGAGAGCTTAGTTCCACACGCTGACATTTTAACAAACTTAGCATCTATCAAGTTTATTCCAAAACATATCTTTTAAGTTCCAAATTGGCAATGAAGTTGATATTAAATATAAGTTTGCTGGGGTTGTTCAGATTATGGTGTTATCTTTAATCCAGGTTCTGATTTGTCTATCATGCTTGCAGCCTAAATGACTAAGTTTATGTTTCTCATCAAATTCCACAAAGATTTATTTATACAGCAAAAATGATAGCTTCTTAAATTTATAATGAAAGAGATACTAGCCTCAGGGAAATGGTCATTTTTCCTGTGCTGTTTCGTTTCCTAGTGTGAAGGCACCTGAAGAAAGTAAACGAAAACTCTAAGTTTTGTGAGTATTAGAATCAGAGTAAAAATGTGGTCTTAAAGGAGATTTTCATGAAGCAAGCACAGCCTAACAAGTTTCTTTTCTTCAAAAGAATATAACAATATAACTTCTCAAGATAAAATGATCATTTATTGGCCTTTGTTTCTTTAGCATGACCTTTCCCATTTGTTGAAAATTCACCCCGGACTATGATCTAATAGTTATCTGAGGATCGTTGTCTTTCTTTGTAGTCTCAAGCAACTTGCATATGGGAATTCAAAAGAATATCAAATTGGATCCAAAAGAACTAGGATCACCAGTCTAGAATCAGCACACACCCTCCCTCATAGAGCATGGGAATGCCAATAGGTGAGTTTCTACTCCCCAATCTCGACTCTTCTGGATCCAGCAATGGTTGGTGATTTATGATTTCTAAACTGCACTTGATTAAAAAACTTCTATTTTCAATCTTTCCTCCATATAAAAGGTCTAGGTTAGTTTTGTGGCAGTGTAGCCCCTTATAGTATGTATGCACATTTCCATCTGAAGTGTTTTCTCCTTATTTCATCTTTTCTCTGAATCGTATTCTAATAATTCAAAAAAGAACATGGATCCTGTTATCCTGCTAATGTTCAGCCTGATGTTCACCTTGGAGACCCAGGCTTATAACGACCATTCCTCGAGTCCTTCAGATTTAAAAATACTTTTGTCTCTAAAGCTTTAACAGAACATTTTCTTGTGATTAGAACCAAGAAAGCAGCAAAACCCAAAAGCATTTTATCTTGTTTGATTTTGGTAGAGCTTTATTCTACATGACAGGCAAATTATCTCCTTCCCTTTATTTTTGACCAAATGAAAACAAAGAATAGATATTAGCCATTTGAGCAACAGTCATTTTACATCACATTTTAACTCACAGTAACCCTAATGAATTCTTGTTATTGAATTGATAGATGATCAATTTTTGAGTCAGAGAAGCAGTTCAAAACTAGTTTTTCTTTCAATTGCTTCCCTAAATCTCCATTATGATCATTCAGACTTTCTCTTTTTTTACCCTTCTCCTAGGAAGAAATGAGTTTCTTGCACACAAAAAAAATAATGGCATGCTTCATCCTAATAAAAGAAGTTTGCATTTTGGAGACATGGGTATGATAATGATGGGGACTAAATTAACTATGCACTACCCATGTAAATAGCCAGCATTTCTTCTGTATTCTCCTAATGTCATAAGCTGAGCATTCACAAAGACTGGCTTTCTCATGGTGCTGGTACAGAGTGAGCTGAGCCGTGGGAGACTGGAAAAGCTCTTACAGCGTGGTCCTTTAAGCACCATGAGTACTTTAAGATTAAAAATGTAGTTTTATCTCAGTATGAGGCCAGCGTTAATAACTAGTCCCATTCAAGTGAATTCAAGAGTTCTATAATTGAAAGTTGCCCAATTGTGCGTGGACCGACCTAACTTTCAAGTAACACAATTCACCTTCGCCAGGATTTCACTTAAATAACAAAGTTTCAGTAAAGCAGCAAGTGCCTTTACTTTGTATTATCAACTTTGATGCCCTGAATGTGTTTCTGCTTTTGGAAATGACGGGACATGTAAATAGCATTCTGGCAGATTCTGATTACAAAACCAGGCAGGCAGAAAAATTCATTTATGGTTAAAAGAACAGCAAATGTTACAATACTCAATCTTCAGCAAAACAATAATCATTTTACCTAAAGCTAACTTATCCTTTGTCGTGGCACACATTTTTAACAAGTTAATTTTTTAGGCTTCTTTTGATTGATTTTTTTCTTTGCCAGAGCAATGGTTTTTCAGCTATCTCATTTATGTTCTATTTTCTGATTATTGAGATCTTGTCTGTTAAACTAATTATATTGGAACAGCAAGTCACTTAAAAAATGAGAAATACAAGTTCCATTATTGCACATTTGTATGAATGATATGAAAACCCCCAGTCATGATCCATGGGTGGGTGTATTACAAAAATTTCTTTTGACTTTTGACAGATACCCCAGAGGAAAACAACAATAAAATAGGGTCTCCTTCACTGTTTCTCACAGTGGGGTTCAGCTTTGTGTCTGCTTCTCTTTGCTGTGCTTGACAAAACATAAATCTGGACCCTAGATTCATTTAGGCACAACTGGAAAATCTCCATCAAGGAGAAGTTAATAAATGTCTGCATTCGCAGCATCATTTAATGTCTCTCCTTCAATTATTTGAGATTATCCTGAAGCTATTGTGTGTCCTTAGATTTGTTATATATGCATGTCCAAAGTTTGCAATTTAATATATTTTTTAAGTCCACTCGGATCGGTCAACTCAAACATACCAGTTATTGTCCAACATTGTCCCATGCATAATCTTGAGCAAAAACTTCTTATTAGCTATTCAAATGTAGTGTGCAGCCTAGATTCTTGGCATCATTGTTCTCTTGCCCATCTGTCATCATTATTTTGCCCATTAACATTGTGATAAGCCAAGATGAACTGGAGACAGAAGCCAACAAAGGTCTGAACAAGAGATCTAGCCTTCAGGACATATGACCAAATTTATTTTTCCCCCTAAAATGTTTCTAACAGAGCAAATCAGTGAGAATTTTTACGTAGTTATTTTTTAAAGAATTGCCTAATGCTCGTCTTCCAAAAGTAAAAATTGTAAGCAATAAAAATGTGCTTGGATTTTCACTTTGATGAGGTTCATATCACATAACAAGATTTACAACTTTTGTTTTCAAGTCCTAGATTGTGGTATACAAGAATTTTTTGTAACCTGTTATTCACTAGAAACTGTGACCAGTTACAGCCAAGGATATTCCTTAGTACTGAGGAAAATCCAGTTTAATGAGAGAATGAGTAGAGTCTAAAAGGAATATGTTAGCATATGGAGTTCAGAAGGCAAAAGATCCTTAGAAAGGTGAGAAGACGGTGGAGAGAGTCAAAAAATTAAAGTCCGGGGTTGGAGCCAAATTAGGGACCAAAGATAAATTCAGGTACCTCATTTAAGAGTAAGAGGACAACAAGGTGGGAGTAACCTACATAAATTTTTCCAAAATGTGTTTCCATTTTCATGCCTTAAATGCACAATGTTAAATAATCTGACATTAGCACTCCCATCAGGTAGGTAGTTATCAATTAAATCTATCCAAATTTTATGAAATTCCAGAAATGACGCCACTGTAGGTACTGATGATCACACTGACTTAATAACTGGAGAATCTGCAGGAAAATTCTCCTCCTTTCAGATTTCGTCCCATTAGCTTGATACAATCTACATAATAAAGTAATTGCGGAGGATACATGGAGCACAAAGATGAAACATCCACCACTTTTTCCTGGTTTTCGTATTTTTAAGATCAATTCATATAGCATCAAACTATGAGAAAAGCTTTCTAGGGGGTGGATACAAATTAACAAGGATTCAGGAGGCAACATGTTTTATCTGCAAGAACCAAAATGATCAGTCCACTAAGAAAAATCACGTCCTTATTGATAGTCTTCATCATTTCCCATCCCTAAGTTTATGTTGAAAACCTAAAATCTCCCTTTGAATTTACACAAAACTTATATCGAGATTGGATATTCTCAGCAAGAAAGACAAACTAGAGACAGAAATAAAGGCATTTTCTCTAGTGACCTCTTATCCTCAAATTTAATGGCAGGCCTAATTTCTTCTGCTTATTGTACGAAGACAGATGTTATGGACTGAATATTTTTTCCTCCAAAAATTCATATGTTGAAATTCTATCCCTCAGTGTGATACTAGGAGGAGAGGTCTTCTTCGGGAGGTGACTAGGTCCTCAGAGTGGAGCGCTCAGGTATGAATTAGTGCCCTTATAAAAAAGACCCCAGAGAGTTTCCTTGCTCCTTCTGCCATGTGAGGACACAGTCTGAAGACTGCATCTATGAACAAGAAAGCAGGTCGCCACCAGATGCCTGCTACCTTGATCTTGGACTTCCCAGCCTCCAGAACTATGAGAAATAAATTTCTGTTGTTTATAAGTCACTCAGTCTATGGTATTCTGTTTTAGTAATCTAAATAGACCAAGACAGTAGCTGATTTCCACGTGGGGTCCCAAAAGGTCTGTGGATAGAACTGAGTCTCGGTATGCTTTGTTTCTGTTGTAGTTTTATGTATTTTATCCTATACCTTTAAAAACATTATTCTGAGAAGGAGTCCATAGCCTTTATCAGACTGCCAAATGGATCTAAGACACACACAAGGTTAAGAGGATAAGTTCTAGAGGCTAGAGAGAACACAGGTTCTGTTGGTGAATGCCAGAAACTTGGCATTTAAGATGTCTACTTGCTTAGCATGATGATTCTTTCATAATGTATAAAAATATCAAATCACTATGTCGTACACCTAAAACTAATATAATATCGTATGTCAACTGTACTTCAACTAAAAAAAGATGTCTACTTGAAGCTAAAACAATAAGGCATACCAAGTGAAGCAAGCAGTGAAATAGCAATGGATTATATTTTTCAGTCCATTGTGTTGGCATCAACAGATATAGATCATTAATAACTAACATAGACCGCGTGCCTACTTTTAAGATCTGGGGCCCACAACTGAATTCAGTTTAAAACACACTGAAAACAAAGCAAACATACTAACAAGCAAACAAATAAAGCGTCATCTAGACTTCAGGGTTACAACTGGACCATAACATAAATAATCCCACTGAGTATCTAAACTGTCTGCTGAAAAAACCCTAAAATAGATTAATTGATAATTTTCAGATACTAGTAGCAGTCAAACTTGTGAAGTAGGGAAAACTAACCATGTATATTTACCCAACAAATTAATTCATGTGTTAGAGACAAATTATAAGAAAGTTTCCTTGCATGAGGTATGTGGATGGGGTTCATAATTCTGTGCCCTGGGTTTCATAGTTTACAGGTCTTTCATCTTTTATGGCTACTTAAAATTCTATCCTAAAAAATATTAGGCCTCTCTTTTAAGAAAGAAAGAACCTCTTCATGGTTTGGTTTCCCTGAGGCTGTAATATGTGCTTTCACCCCTTTAAAAATGTATCATTCTACTTCACTTTCTGAACAGTTGGAATTTATGCTTATTTTTCATTGCAGGCAATGACTTCAATTTACACGAAGTCTAATGGAGATTCTTCTTCATTCTTGAGAACAGAAAAGATTCAACCTTATCGTGTAAGTTTTGAATCCCTAGAAAGCTTCACCAAGGTCAACAATCTTACATAAGATTGATATTTACAATCTTTTAAGAGTTAAAACAAATCTAAATAAGCTGCACTATCACCATCAGGAGTGAACTATTTTTATTACAAAGAGCTCTATAGGGCATTAGTCAATTAATTATCTCTGTGCTGGTTAGTACCTCTTCTGTGCGCCATTTGTCAGGGCGTTTATCCAATATGGTACTTTATGTGAATAATAATGAGGGGCAAATAAAACAACACAACTAAACTCTCCTTAGAGGTAATTACATCATCAAATTTATAGGTAATGAGAAAATTTTCCAAACTTTGAATGCATTCCAATATGGATTGTAGAGGTGGTGGTGTTCTTTTTTTTTTTTTGGCCAACTGTTTCAACACACATTATTTTATTTTTACGTTAAAAAATAAAAATTTTTTTTTAAGTGAAGTTTCACACAATCAACAAATCACAAAGACAATCCTGAGGATGTGCTTGGAAACATAAAATAAAAAAGCAAGTGTGAAATGACTGATTGCTGAACTTGGAAGAATAAAATATTCTGTCAGCCAGGCTTAAAAGAAATATATATCTAATATTGCAGGGCACAATATGCAACTGAAGTCAGCAGTCAGCAAAGTTTCCTATTATGTGAAGAGAGAAACTTGCAAAAATTTGTATTTTTCTCCAGAAATTAACCTCAAACTGTGTGGTTACTTTTGTAAGTTCTTGGAGTCTTGACCATTGGGATCCCCTCTTCCCCAAGAATTTGGTAGGAAAGAAAATCACATTGCCCACTGAATATTACGATATGGAAACAGAAGATAATGAATCAGATTGTGAGAAATCACTGTTAGGGGCATAGTTATACATCAGGTCCATATGATTTTTACATTGTCCATTTTTTCCAGTTGCCCAAGTCAAGGACCTTGCAGTCATCACTTCCTTTGCCTTTTCTTTGTATTTTACTTCCAATCTCTCAATAAATCCTGACAGTCCTACCATCAAAATCTGTCACCACCACTACTGCCTCCATTCTTCTCCAAGGAAAGAATTTCTCTTGCTGGGACTTTTGCAACTACCTCTTGACTGGTCTTCCAGACACTATTTAGTGTCTCTTCAGTCTGTTGTCAATACAGCAACCAGAGCGATACTGTTAAAATGTGTATTAGCTAATTGTTCCTCTTTCTGAACTCCCTCAAAGGCTCCCCAGTCACTCAGAGAAGTCAACATCTTCAGAATGACTTAAATAGCCCAGTAGGATCATGCACCCGCCACACCCTGCTTATGCCCCGTTGCCAATTTCCATCTCATCTTCTGCTAGTCACCTCCTTGCTCACTCTACCCTGGTCACAGTGATGCTTTTGCTATTCATGGCACTCAAAAGCCCAGATCCTGTCTCAGGAACGTTACACTTGTTGTTCCCTTTGCCTAGAGCCCTTTATGCTGTTTAGATTCTTGCCACACTTCCTTCTTTTCTTTTGATCTTGATTCAAATGCCCTCTTTTCAGTATTAGCTTCTCTAAGCACCTTATTTAAAATGACATCACTAACCCTCTTTGACATTTTCTCCCCTAAACCCCATTCATCTTCCTGATTTGTTTGTCTCCATAGTACTTACCATCTAACCTACTACATATTGTATTTATTTTGTTTATTATCTGTTTCCCTATGTTAGAAAGATCCTTTGGCGTAGAAATATATGTCTCTTTTGTTCATTGAAGTATCCCAGTACTGAGACAGTACCTTGTACAACGTAGAAACTCAGTAATTATTTGCTGAATGAATAATTAAAGGAACGACTGAATCGTAGGAAGAAGATTAATAAAGGAAGAGATATGCAAAGTACCTGAAGATACAATATAACTTCCACACCATGAAACAAGCCAAAATTTAATAAATTCACCCATACGAAGAGAGAAGGGGGATAAGGAGCAACAACATGAAGGCATAGAGAATCTTTGACACAAAATGTGTCAGTGCTCTCCATGTTCTGAGAGCAGCCTTTGAACGGATTTCAAGGGTATCCAGCCCAACTGGTGGGGTGGTGAGCTCAGTGTGTCAGGCTCTCTTAGCTCCATGTCATTAATATTAAATTCTTACAATGACGCTTGTTCAGCTCCCACTTTCACGGATCAACCTCTGACTCCCCCATAGGTCTGCCCACATGGTAAAAATGATCAGATGGAGTGGGACTTATGATTCAGATTTGACTTCCTATGTAATAAACACAGTGAGAGAATATACTTATCGTGTGGACTCTGAGAAATGGATTTATGAGATTAATAAGCCTAATTCTTCTTTTATTTATTCTTTTATTCAATAAATGCTCTGACGTAGTGTGACCAACTATCCTAGTTTGCCCAGGACTAAGGGATTCCTCAAGATATGGGACCTTCTGTGTGAAAACTAAGGAGGTCCTGGGCAAACCAGGATGAGTTGGTCACCCTAGTTACTATATGCCAGATACTGTGATAAATGCTAGGGTTTTAAAAAATGTATTACATAGCTCTTCCTTTGGATATCTGAGAAATCACTTCATCTCCTACATTTGCCAATAGGGAGTTGATTTTTATTTCCTTGTCTCCAGCATATCAGTTGAATTCAACAAATATAATGTCTACCCTATGTAAGTAAGCATTTTGGAACTAGTAATTTAGTTGCAAATGGAAAACTTTAGAGACTGACTATGGAAACAAGACATTAGAAGATCTGATAAATTTAATTTGGTATAGTGAGGATTTATTGAGCATATATTATTTGTCAGACATGATTTTGGGTGCTAGGAAAACACGTATTTTTAAATATGGGCAGGGCTTAGCAGTTTCTAACAGATCCTTAGCTCCAACTTAAATTCTATCTGAGTCTTTTTCAGGACGTCTGCCCATCAGAACAGATTATCAAGCAGAAAAAATAATTTGAGAGCTAGATGAAATCAGCCACTATCTGTTTTTCCTAGGACCCACCAAAGGGTCCGGTTTCTCTAATTTTAGATGCAATCATAGATGTCTAATTGACTGCATCCACTTGTTTCAGAGAGAAAGACATAACTACCTTTATTACAAGCACTAAAGACTTAAATCGCCTACAGAGAGACAATCTCGCACTATGGAAACCAGCTCGCACATCGGAGTCCCAGCAAAACAGCAGAAACTGGTTCTTTGCCCGCGCGTGGGTTTCTTTAGTCTCTGCTACAAGCGATTTAAGAAGCTCTATTACCACCATAGGTTCTGACTGGCCTTTGAAGAAAATCATCGTTGTTCAGCAGCGTTAGTTTCCCATCATCTTTTGTCAAGGCACGAGAACCAAGGTCTAAACAAAAAAGGAAGACCATCACATGTCTCTATTTATCCCAGCATTTAAAGACTTGAAAATACCTTCCTCAGCAACAAACCTACAACAGCAGGCTACACTAGGAACTGCAGGTTTTCTTCAGATCTGGAAAGAAGGATGCTTATGCAGACTTGTGTTCAAAATTCTTTACGCCACACGTCATTACAGACAAACTGGTGGTAACACTCTTCAAAGCGAATCCATGAGTAGCTATACCACAATTATCACCTCACGTTTTCCTTCCCTTGTTTCTTCAAATACTGTGTTCCCAACTGTGACCATGACTGTTCCTCAAGTCTTATTGGAGAAGGTTTCTGTCAACAAATTTAAAGGCTCGTCACCATGGTAATGGTACTACATTACACAGCTTAATTTGAATCTCCAGTGAAAATGGCGCAGAGAGATAGCAAGATGGAAAGCACTTTGAGGAGGTTTAAGGAATGGAAGTAACATTTATGCTCAGATGAACCCCTTCCAACAAACAAAACTGTACCACGTGGAACTCTCATCATTGCCTCACTGATCAGAGTTTTAAACGGAACATCTCCCTCTGCAAGTCCCAAAGTTCTTCAAGCTCAACATATCGAAAAGGAAATTCATTGTTACCATCCCTCAATGATCTGTTCCTTTTCCTACATTCCCGCTTCATTTTAATTAATGGAGCTGTAAGTCATTTATAAGGGACCTGGGAGTTATTACCAACCCTGTTATCGTCCTCACCACCTCCACGTAATTACTCGCCAATGAGCTCAGCCAGTCAGTACACAAACATTGGCAGGCTATCCTCTGAGACTGAGTTTAAATTTATTTTCATTTCACTTTATCTATTAAACAAACAATAATGTAGTCTATACAGAAGTCGAAATATAATCCTGTACACCTGAAAGTTATAGAATGTTATAAACCAATATGACCTCGATAAAAAAAAATTTTAATAAAATAAAGCACTTTCATTTCACTTTATCTATTAAACAAGCAAGAAACAGTGCAAAGGCTATACACAAGCAAACTTGGACCCAAATAAGTGGACTTGACTGCCCCATAGGCTCCTTAATTCCTCCCAGAGTTGTCCCAGAAGAGTGATGGTCAATGCAGGCCACATGGAACAAAAAATCCACCAGAGACTTGCAGAAGCCCAGATTTGAAGGTTGTCTGCATTCTGTAGTATTTCGCTAGTGGAGGGGCCACGGCAGTGCTCAACCATTCACCATCTTACCGTATAAATAAACGTGTGTCGCATCCTAGACACATATTTCTGGGATATTTTTCCTACTGCATCATCAGGTCCACTGAGGTTTCAGCTCTGCAGATGGGTCCATGACCCACCCACATCAACACTATCAACTGTACCTTTTAAAGAGCTATGACAGGATGGCTTCCTACCCATTTCCACTGCCACTGCTGTTTAGTTCACGCTCTGATCGCCTCTTATACTTCCGCTGCATCCCACTCTAGCTCATCATCTGCAGTGCAGCCACTTGTCTTTCTAAAATGCAAACACATTCATGTCACTTGCGGGTTAAAAACACTTAATGATTCTTTGCCAAAATAAGTGTAAACTTCTTACTGTGCACAAAAGGCCTTTCATGCCCTGGAGCCTGATTTTTGTCTCTGATATTATTTCCCATCACGGCCCTGCTCATAATCTCCTTTGCAGCGAATGCCCACAGTGCAGTTCTGTGGCTGTGCCGTGCTGTTTCAGTGCATTCCAGTCTTTGCACATATTGTCCTTGCTACATGTCTTAGTTATTCGATGATCATGTATTAAAATGATCCCGTATTTAAAGCCCACTTTATGCCCAGTACTGTGCTAGGTGCCGATGATCCAATGGCAGGTGAGTCACACTTTGCTGCAAAGAATTTGCAATTTAGGGGAAATTCAAACACATGAATCAACAGGTATTGTACAAAGTGATAAATTTTTAATAAGGGCATATAAAAATTATTATGGGAGCCCAGAGGAACATCCACTCAAGACAATGAAAGGCACTGAAGACTTCCTCCTATTTTTGTTAAATTTTACAGAATAACTAGAAGCTATTTACTAAATGGAGCTCTGATTCTCTATGTTCCAGCTGAGGAGAAATTTTGAGTTAGTTCAAATACAGATGCTGGATCCTTTCCTGTTTAGACTAATGCCCTTATTTCTAGGTTGATGAAAGCCTTGTTTTCTAGTTTGTGGGATTAGTGAGTAGTCTGGACCTCTCAAAAGAGTGTTTTCAGTTGGGATTTGATGAAGCCTCAGAAAAACAGTGGAAAAACCTTCTGAGGAATGAACAATGGGTATTACAGGAAGACCTTTCAGGATGACAAAATAAAGCCATTCAAGATCTCGGCGCTCATCACTAATAATCTGTAGATACTGATTTGGTTACCATGTGCAGAAGGACAAGTGTGGTCTTAGCCCATTTGGGCCACTAAAACAAAATATCACAGACTGAGTGGCTTTGACAACAGAAATTTACTTCTCACAGTTCTGGAGACTAGAAGTCTGAAGTCAGGGCACCAGCATAGTCGGGTTCCAGGGAAGACCCGCTGCAGGGTTGCAGGCTGCTGAGTTCTCACTGTGTCCTCACATAGTGGAAAGAGAAAGGGATCTTTCTGGGGTCTATTTTATAAGAACACTAATTCCATTCATGAGGGCTCCACCTTCAAGACCTAAGCACCTCCCAAAGACCCCACTTCCTGAGACCATCACATTGAGCATTAGGCTCCAACATATGAATTGGGGGAGAGACGAACCATAGCACGTGGGATGGGATGAAAGCTGGTAGTCTCTTTGTGTTGAGTACATACCCCTTCATCTGTTACCCCAAGATCTTGACCCATCATCTTGGGCAAGTTCCAGCTTTCTCCAGCAATGTACCTTATCAGGTTTTTCTCCTTAACTACCCACCTGAGCAACCTGAGCAACACCAACCAAATCTACCTGGATGTGGCAATCTTTCTTTCAAAATAAGTACATAATGATAAATGGATGGATGGATGGATGGATGGATGGATGGATAGGTGGTGTTCATGCATGAACTACCATTTATGTGAGAATCTCTGTTTCACTTCCTCTGCTATAATAGTCCTAATTATCCTTGAGGTGATGGCTAATTGACTCAATGCAGAAAGGGAACCAATGGGAGAAATGTATATAAACCGTTATTAAAAATTCCACGTTTTATATTCCTTTCCTCCCTAGTGAGTGTCTATTACTTCTTCGAGACTCAGTTTAATAATCTCTACTTTGTAAAGTCCTCCTGAGTCCCAACTGATTTGGTTATTCCCCCCTCTATTTTAAAACCACATTTTGTGTGCACTTATAGCTGCACTTATTACACTATTATTGTTCACGAGTCCCACTAGACTATGGGCACCTCAAGGACTATAGCTTATGTAAGTATAGGGGTTCCCATGCTATCGTCATAACAGCACAGGGCCACTTCATTAATCTGACTTTGCTAAGGGAGACTTTGTTCCGGATGAGACTACTCCTTGATATCTGAGATAATTAGAAGCATGTTTTTATTCCCAAATTACAACCATCCTAGCTTCTTAATCAGAGGATACTGAACTTAATCTTACCTGCCGTTTTGGCTCCCGATCCTTATTTAGGACTTTTGCTACAGAAGTGTTTTTGAGATCTATTGAAGTGTGGAATCACGCTTTCTTGCATTTTTTACAATCATTTTTACACTTATTTCTCTTCTGCTTTGTCATGAGTTATGGCTTTCTCTCCTTGTTGTCAGTGTCCCTGTTCTTAGGACATCTCCCACTCCCAAGTGTCTTCACATGTGCTGCTTCTATTAGAATCCAGGAAACTAAAGTCATGAGGAGTGTGTCTAAATAAATAGACTGGCGTGAGAGCTAAGGGCACTTTCTGTATTTAAGCTAAGGGGACAAGTAAATTACATGACACTAAGACTTATGTTTTTGCTGTGCTAAGACTCGAAAAGTAAAAAAATAATTCTTCTTCAACCTCAAGTCTCAAGTCTATTCTAGATAAGTCCTTTAGACAAGTGAAGCCTGCAAATGGATGCCGTGGACCTGAATGCCATAATAAAAAAAATTAAAAATAATAAATGGATAACTACATAAACACTAAAAACTAGTCCAAAAAATTGCCACTGATAAAACTACTTAGAAAAAATGTTAATTATTGGAACTTGAAGCAATAGATATAATCCTCTTAAAGCATTGTACCTTTTGACCCAAATTGATTCAATTCATTGGCCTCTGACATAGCAACCTTTGAGTGGTTTGTGTGTGTGTATGTGCTCTCAACTGGCAAGTACACATGTGTATCAAGAAAACCTTCTGCTCCTTCGTTCAGGTAGGAACTAGTGAAAAAGAACAGATGTGAGAAATTCGGAAGGCAAGGACCAAGCGTGTATGCCTAGAAATTGAGCAATTCCTTGCTGTAGAAAGAGCATAATTTTTTTCCCATTCATTAAACATTATTGGAAATTATCTTTTTACTTCAGAGGAGACATTTGTTTCATGATCTGTTGAACAACTTCTATGAGACATTTAAGCTTATTAAGTTTTCTTAACTCCTATGAAATTGATTCAAATTTTAAGCAGCAAAATGCTCAGATGTTTTTCCGTAGATGTTTTCCAACACAAAACAAAATGCCACATTATTGTCTAGCAAACATATTCTAATTTTCACCAAGGCACGGGTACAGATAAAAATCATGACATGGCACAATAAAAATTATTTGTAGTCTGCAGAGCAATTTAGAAACATTACCTAATCATTCTTTTGTGCCTGATTTTGGATATATTGAATTTTCTTAATTGAAACTAATTTATGATGAGATTTTATCTAGAACTAAAAATTAAATCCTGTTTTGCAAACTATAGATATTGCTGTTTCTCAGTACAATTAAGAATAAATCTATATATGGTCGTTCAGCTGTAAATGATTCATAATTTAAGCAAATACCAGATTCTTTAGGATTCGATGCCTCGTTACTATAATTTTATAATTGCCATTTGCAATAAAGTATAACACCTGAATAAATGAAAAAACAATCAGCAGGTATTTCAACAATCGCCAATGAATACAGTTACCCCACAACTACCAGTCACTAAGAGGAAAAGGGGTCGCCTATATTGTGATCATTATTTGCGTATAATTTAGTAAACAGTATTGAACACTATGATGTTATTTATTTCTCATTATAATTCTTATTTTTACTGTGTTTTTGCTTTATGTTTTAGTGGCATTCTGATATGATATAATAGAATTTGTAACCCATTTGCCTTGTTTCTATATTCCATAATGCATTTTTTTTTAATCTAGAGCCTTGCTCTTAAAAGTATATTCCATGAACTAGCAGGATTAGAATAATCTGGAAGCTTCTTAGGGACACAGACTCTCGGGCCCACTGGGTCAGAACCTGCTCTCTAACAAGAGCCCCAGGTGACTTGTACGCACAGCAAAAAGCACTGTCTTAGAGCGCATAATTCTGTGTGCATATTATCGGACTCTGTAACGTGAGCATTCAATACTGAACCTGGGAACGGTTGCAATTGAATTTTTGAAATGAAAGAAAGAATTATATCAAAATTATTGTGCTAACTTAAAAAACGATATTGTGTGCACTTACATCCATTACATGTTTTTTGCATCAAACAATACAAAGGTGAACACAACGGTTTTAAGGCT